>NC_039258.1:8365156-8675386 GCF_003368295.1 Carassius auratus | reverse complement strand
TCTCCTAAGATGAATATTAATTATTATTATTATTCTCTAAGATGAATCGCATTTTTGAGGGCCTAAACATGCTCGAAAAGTCATGAAACTTTGCACACACCTCAGAACTGGCGAAAATTTACGTCTGATATGGGTTTCAGAAGTGGGTGTGGCAAAATGGCTCAACAGCGCCACCTATACACGTTCAACGGTGTGCGCCTCGAGCTACGTTTCATGTACATGTATGAAAATCGGTATACACATGTAACTCTCCAATACCTACAAAAAAGTCTCTTGGAGCAAAATCCAAAACCCAACAGGAAGTCGGTTATTTCTAATATTATGAGCAAATTTTGTGTCATTTTTGTCATTTCCATGCGTTGTATTTTAACGAACTCCTCCTAGAGATTAATTCAGATCAACACCAAATTTGGTATGCCTAATCTAAAGGCCATTGCGATGTTAAATTGCGAAGCTTTTGAGTTTTCGTTGAAGGGCCTGTGTGTGGCGGCCTGGCGAATTTCGATGATTCGCCATGAAACAGGAAGTTGCTATAACTCAGACATACAATGACCAATCTGCCCCAAACTTCACATGTTTGCTGAGTCTCCTGTCCTGAACAGTTTGACACGACCATATTCAGTTATAGTCATAGCGCCACCTATTGGCAACAGGAAGTGACATATTTTACGCTGCGACAAACTACTCCTAGAAATTTTTGACATCAATGTCTTTTTTGTCGTCAGTCTAATCTAAAGGCCTGTACGATGTTAAATTGAGAAGATCTTGAGTTTTCGTTAAAGGGCGTGTCCATGGCACCATGTCAAAGTTCGATGTCTCGCCATGGGAGTAGCTGTTGTTGTAACTCAGTCATAAAATATCAGATCTTGCCCAAACTTCAAATGTTTGATAAGAGTACTGACCTGAACACATCTGGAGGCTAATATTCCATTGGGTGTGGCAAAATGGCTCGATAGCGCCACCTATACATTTTCAATGGAGTGCGCCTCGAGCTACATGTCATATACATGTACGAAAATCAGTAAACATATGTAACACACCAATAGCTACAAAAAAGTCTCTTGGTATGAAATCCGAATCCCAACAGGAAGTCGGTTATTTTTAATTTTCCCTGAAAAATTGGTGTTGTTTTTGTCATTTTCAGGGGTTGTATTTTAACGAACTCCTCCTAGAGATTTATTCAGATCAACACCAAACTTGGTCAGTGTAATCTAAAGCCCTTTGCGATGTTAAATTGCGAAGGAATTGAGGTTTCGTTAAAGGGCGTGTCCATGGCGGCCTGACAAATTTCGATGATTCGCCATGAAAAATGATGGTGCCATAACTCACACATACAATGTCCAATCCGCCCCAAACTTCACATTTTTGATAAGACTCTTCACCTTAACAGATCTACATGCCAATATTCAGTTATAGTCATAGCGCCACCTATTGGCAACTGGAAGTGACATATTTTACACTGTGACAAACTACTCCTAGAAATTTTATTTGTCTTTTTTGTGGTCAGTCTAATCTAAAGACCTGTGTGATGTTTAGTTGTGAAGATCTTGAATTTTTGTTAAAAGGCATGTCCATGTCGCCATGACGAAGTTCGATGTCTCGCCATGGGAATAAAAGATGTTATAACTCAGGCATAAAATGTCCGATCTTGGCCAAACTTCACATGTGTGATAAGGGTCCTGGCTTGAACACATCTGAAGGCCAATATTCCATTATAACGATAGCGCCACCTGCTGGCAACAGGAAGATTGGCACACATATGAAATAAACTTTGATATATTGCACTTATATTTATGAGTTTAAATGCATATTTCTCAACGTTCACCTTTTTACTAAAGCCACACGATGGCGGTGAGCCCGGGTGCGAGGGCCCGTTCATCGCTGCTTGCAGCTTTAATTAGGGCTCAAGCCCAAAGGGCGAGAGGCCTATTGTTTTCCTTAGGATTATTTTTTATTATTATTATTATTATTATTATTATTATTATTATTATTATTATTTTTTTTTTTTTTTTTCCAACGTCTCGGGGGCTTTTGGGGCCCTTAACATGCTTAAAAAGTCTTGAAAATTGGCACACAGATTGGAACCTGCGGCCATTAGGGCCGGGCAGAGACTGATACACGGGCGTGGCACAGGGGCTCTACAGCGCCCCCTGGAATATGGAGGGCCATATATCATACATTCTTGCTCGTAGACGTATGAAAGTCGGTACACATATAAATCTCATCAATCCAAACAACTTTTGTATTGCATATCATAGGCTCCGCCCAACAGGAAGTTGGCTATTTAGGGTTTAGTATTCAAATTTTTCGTCAAAGTTGTGGGGGCTTTTGGGGTCCTTAATATACTCAAAAACTCTTGAAAATTTGCGCACACTTTGGAATCTGTGGCCTTTAGGAGCCTGCAGAAGCTGGGACCCGGGCGTGGCACAGTGGCTCTACGGCGCCCCCTGGAACACAGTCAGAAATGTTGATGTATAGCTCACACATACTTGCACATATTCATATGAAACTCAGTACACATATAGATATCATCGTGCCGAACAACTTTCGTATTGCATGTCATAGGCTCCACTCAACAGGAAGTCAGCTATTTAGAGTTATGTAAAAAGCGCATGCTCTGGAATTTGAAATACTTGTCATAGGTTTTTTGCTCGATTGCCGCCAAACTCGGTCAACATGATCTCAAGACACGGGGGATGAAAAATTGCCAGGGGATTTTTGATATCTCGAACGGTTTGCTCGTGGCGAGGCGTTGAAATTATGGCGAGAAATGAGAAACAGGAAGTGTCTAATACCATCCACATACATTTCCTGATTTTAATCAAACTTCATCAGATTATTCGTTGTATGATGTCGATCGCATATATGTGACTATTAGGAGTCAAAGTTATAGCGCCACCAACTGGCAGAAGGAAGTGTGTCATTTTCAAAATGATTTGAATTCAGCATCTTATTATTACTCGATTTGCTTCAAACTTCATCAGAATAATGTTAAAACACAGCTGATATAAATCTGCAAGGGGGATATTGATATCTAAAAAATTGTTGCCGTGGCAACATGTCAAACTGGAATACTTCTCAGGTGATTTTGAGGCAAATAACATACTTAGAATTTCACAAAACTCTGAACACACATCAGTATTTCTGATAGGAACTTAAATTGTGAATGGATTTTGGATAGCTTGAATGGTTTTGCCGTGGTGATTTTTTTAAATGACCTTACAAAGGGAATCATTATTGTATTTTTAAATTGCAGCTTCCAAACACGTCAAAGAATTTTTTCATACAGATGAAAAAGTCATTCTGAGGAAATATGCATAGTTTCACGACTTTACAACACTGTATGGATAACAGAAAATTAAAAAAAACTGTCAGACATCTCACTCTGTCCATCTGTTTGAGTGTATGTGCTTCAGACTTCCATTGTCTGAGAGAAATAGCGCCCCTACAGGTTCAATTCCCGGACTTTTACTTTCACTTTTAAATCGGTTAAAAATACAAACAAATACTTAGATTTAATTCACACTGACAAGCTAAACCAACATATCTGATTATTACCGGTTCAGGGCTCATGGATAAATTATTTCTGGCCAGAGATACGTGAGAAATAGGAGAGATGAATCACCGCTGTGATCACGAGCGTCTGGAGTAAAGAGCTCAGAGAAAACGAATTTATTCCTGTTTTAAAGCTTTTAAAAATAAATTATTACAACGATATCACACAATCAACCAATTAGAACACACCAAGAGCTAAATTAAGATGTTTTTGAACTGTTTGTGTGAAAATGAAATATTTGCAGCTGCCTATCTGAAATCACCGCCTCCGATCAGCGCGTACAGTGTCCAGCTCAAAACAAACGAATTTATTCTTGTTTAAGAGCTTTTTTAAATAAAATATTACCACAAATGCACACAATAAACCCATTGTAACACAACAAGAGCTAAATGCAGGTGTTTGTGACCTGTTTAAGTGTGCAAGACTATTTGAAAGCGCGACTGGCAGAATAACATATATCTCTTGAGCTGCAGGATTCTGGCTTTCGTCGTACGAACGAACACATAACGGACAAGATTATTTCAAAACACATAATAGCTTGGCGACTATAAACGAAAACAGCCACGTGAACATAAACTGGATCTACTGGATTTGAATATTAAAGTGACCACATTTACCACTTGCTTCTGTCTTCAATTTTAATCTATATAAAAAAGGAAACTCATTCGACTTGGCTGCTTTTTTAATGTGTGCGTATTTATTTATTTATCTTTTTATACATTTTGTATAATTTCATAGTTTGTGTATTACAATTATAAAAACAAAAATAAAATTAGCCACTCACATAGAAATAGCTTAGGCCTTAACCTTTTTCTGACAGTTTTAGGGATTTTTAAAAATCCTAAAAAAACCTTATTTGTGCTGCAAATAATAATTTCAAACTCATTTGATACTGACCTATGACATCCTGTGACATTATATTTATTTTAATTTACATAATCTCATGGATGTAACAGTAAATCTGTTCAGCTCACAGATCAATACTAAGCTGTAATACAAGCAGAACTTTCACAAATGCTTATGAGTCATTTAAGGATTTGATAACACTGTAAAATAATGTCTAATTTGTTAACATTAGCAAATTCATTGATAACACTTTATAATAACTGCACTCATTATTAAATAGTCAGTTCATGCTTTATAAAGCCTTGTCCCAATATTAATAGTCAGTAGTAAGCAGTTTATAAATACAGCTATAAATAGCTTGTCCTTGGTTTATAAGCACATTTATTAAAAATGAGAGTAAGTTATCTTCCTATGAAAAATAAAAGATAAAAATAAACAAACAACAACACAGATTGATACAGAACTCAGAAATGTTATTGTGGATTTATGATAAAGCCTGCAAATGAATTCATACTCCTACTCATACTACTCCATACTCCTTTTTCAACATGATGCCAATATACTGAGATGTTAAATTGTGAATGGGTTTAGGATAGCTTAAATGGTGTTGCCATAGAGATTTATTAAAGTAACATAAAAAAATACAATAGTTATTTTACTATATCTTTACAATTTTTCATTCTAAATCTTCATAATTTTTTATATAAGTAGAAGTCCTCATTTGAAGGAAGCACAGTAAGTTTCATAGCTTTATCACTTTCAAGAGCCAGCATAAAATTTAAACTATCATAACTTATAAATCAAGCTTGCAATTCTTAGTACCTATAATGGCCACCAGAGGGAGCTATAGGATTACTTTTAAATAATTATTGTAGAAACGAGTATGATTTAAATCATTTATAGAAATATTTTTAAAAAAAATGAATTGTATATATTTTACTGATAAAATGACCCTCACTTAATTAGAATAACAAGCTGAAGTATTTTGAACTGTATATTAAGAATAATTCTTTATAGGCTTTATGGACAGATACGTTTTGAGTGACTCTTGAAGGATCAGCACCACATCCTCTTTTACCACTGTTTAAAGAATTAATCTTACAGAATAGGTGTGAATGAATTTTGGATAGCTTGAATGGTTTTGCCGTGATGTTTTTTGAAATAATAGTAAAAAAGGAACCAGTAAATGTCTTTTTATTTTTTTAAAGTGCAGCTTCTAAACACTTTAAAAAAAAAATGTACACATAGAAGACCAGTCATTCTGAGGCATATTTCCTCAGAATGACTGGTCTCATGACCATAGTTTCATGACTATACAACACTATATGGATGATAGAAAATTAAAAAAAAACTATCATACATCTGATGTCACTCAGTCCCACTGTCACTGTGGGTAATGTGTGTGTGTGTGTGTGTTAAGTGAATTAGGTGTGAAACTATCAGGGAGCATTTAGTCTCCAGCGCCAACATTTTACAGAACTGCCACTTTCCTGGAGTCTCCAGAATTACTCGGTGTCGGACTCTGAGAGACTTAAGATTCCAAAAAATGATTTAATTAGAATACCATGAAGTATTGTGAAATACTATATATTAAGTCTTTATATATAGGCTTTATGCACAGATTAGAGTGACTCGTGAAGGACCAGCACCACCTCCTCTTGTTCGATGGTTTGAGGAATATATCTTCCAGAATCCAGGATTAAGATTTAGGAGCTCATTTTTATTCCACCTCCTTTCCTGAAAAGTCTGTCTTGCAGAATTGACTAAAAATTAATCTTCACATTAATTACTAATTATTTTGCAATTCTTTTTGTCAGTTCTTCTTGACCTGCTTTTTTCTTCTTCTTTTCTGACCTCATGACCCAGTCAGTATTTTTTGTACAATGGTCAAGTCTTAACTTATCCATTTCTGTATTGCATTTGTGTTTGATATTTCTCATGGGTATTTCATAATTTTCGACCTTACAGTTTGAGTTAAAAGTCTATTTTAGCGCATTTCATCTGTAAAAGAAAACATGCCTAATAATTCTGCACACATGAATATAAGGAGTTTTTCTCTTCCAGCTTTCCTGGACTATTGTATAGCACTCATAAATGATTAAATAAAAAATAATGGTAGTTATTAAGATTTATATGGTTTGGAATTTGTAAAATGTACTTGGAAAAAAATCACAATAAAACAATGTTTTCATGTTTAAGTTTGGAATATTAACTGACATGAATGAATGCTATATAAATATTGTTCATGTTAACATAATGTTTATAAATGAAATCTTATTGTACAGTGTTACTAATATATATATTGTTCTGTGAATGTGATTTTAAAGTCTAGATGATTCGGATTAACCCTTTAACTGCCGTATCCTTTAAAACCTCACTGCCAGAGGGATATTGTGAATGCATGTGCCCGCTGGGCACAGTTTACCTGATGCCACCGGGGTGGCGATGGCATTGGTGGCTTGAGCCCGCCATCGCTGCTTGCAGCTATATTTATTATTATTATTCCGCTTCTCCGAAATGAATCACATTTTTGAGGGCCTAAACATGCTCAAAAAGTCATGAAACTTTGCACACACCTCCGAACTGGCGAAAATTTATGTCTGATTTGGGTTTCAGAAGTGGGCGTGGCAAAATGGCTCGACAGCGCCACCTATACACGTTCAGCGGTGTGCGCCTCGAGCTACGTTTCACGTACATGCACGAAAATTGGCACACACATGTACCACACCAATACCTACAAAAAAGACTCTTGGACCAAAATTCTAAACCCAACAGGAAGTCGGTTATTTTTAATTTTATGAGCAAATTTTGTGTCATTTTTGTCATTTCCATGCGTTGTATTTTAACGAACTCCTCCTAGAAATTTATTCAGATCAACACCAAATTTGGTATGCCTAATCTAAAGGCCTTTGCGATGTTAAATTGCGAAGATTTTGAGTTTTCGTTAATGGACGTGTCCGTGGCAGCCTGGCGAATTTCGTTGATTTGCCATGAAAAATTAAGTTGCTATAACTCAGACATACAATGTCCAATGTGCCCAATACTTCACATGTTTAATGAGACTCCGAACCTGAACATATTGACATGCCCATATTCAGTTATAGTCATAGAGCCACCTATTGGCAACAGGAAGTGACATATTTTACGCTGCGAAGAACTACTCCTAGAAATGTTATGACATCAATGTTTTTTTTTGTGGTCAGTCTAATCTAAAGGCCTGTACGATGTTAAATTGAGAAGATCTTGAGTTTTCGTTAAAGGGCGTGTCCATGGCGCCATGTCAAAGTTCGATGTCTCGCCATGAGAGTAGAAGTTGTTGTAACTCAGTCATAAAATATCAGATCTTGCCCAAACTTCACATGTGTGATAAGAGTACTGACCTGCACACATCTGGAGGCTAATATTCCATTGGGTGTGGCAAAATGGCTCGATAGCGCCACCTAGAGTTGGGGTACTCGAACTTGGACTCGGACTCGAGTCCGGACTCGAGTCCAATTTTGAATGAACTCGGACTTGTCACGCACTCGGGTGAATTTGTACTCGGACTTGACACGGACTTGAACATTTTGGACTCGGAAAATATTCCGAGTACAGTCGAGTCCACGTCATGTGTAACAATAAAACCAGCATAAAATTGAAATGATAAATTAATGAATGTCTCCCCTTCTGTCATTTTACTGCACCACACCAACAAGCAGAAGTCTCATGCTTGCAGACGAAACACACGCACCACTCACTGGATATCAGTGTGGATTAGTGATGGGAAGTTCGATTCTTTTCCGCGAACCGGTTCTTTCGGACGGTTTGATTCAATAAACCGGTTGAAGAAAAAAAAACAGTTCACCGGATACATAATCCATTGCGATGTATTTGTTATTAAATGAATTTACGTTTCGTCAGATTGCCCTTCATTCAAGCCCTCGGTTTACCCGCACTCATTACATTAGCACAAAATCAGTTCAGAATCAATCACCAAAAGAATCAGTTCGGTTCAGACGCGCTGTGAGTCATTCGGCTTCATGCTGAATCACGCATGCGCATTATCATCAGCTCCTCGGTTCTCGAATCGGACGCGTCCGAAAGAAACGGTTTTCGGTTCAGTTTACTGATGATCTGAAAACAGATACAACCGGTTCTTGACTCGAGAACGAGAATCGCTCAAAATCCTGGGTAGGAAAATCTGACAGGGTAGGATAAAATGTCAGGACACCGGCACATGCTGCAGTTAAGTATCATCAGCTGCTCTACTCCTGTTCATGTTCTGTTTACTACAAACTCAGTTTGTGAATCTGTCATCATTAACTATAAATACAGTACAGATATTTCATAAATCATCCCTTATTCATATTAAAAATGGAGTCTTTAGAGTCTTAATTATTGTCCAACTTCCCTGAAAATCCCTTTGGCCCATACATAATCTACAATATACAGATTAGAAACATGCAGCCCCTATCTTAAAAAAAAAAAACGTATATATATATATATATATATATATATATATATATATATATATATATATATATATATATATATATATACATATTTTTTTTATAGTTTTATCACACTTTCCGATGTTTAACAAAATACTTGAAAAATTACACGCATGCGCAGTATCATCAGTTCATCTGTTCTCAAATCGGACGCCTCCGAAAGAAACGGTTTTCGGTTCAGTGTACTGGTGATCCGAAAACCGATGCAACCGAGTACCAAAGACAGCAGCAGCAACCAACAGATGCTGCACAGCTCAGCATTGCAGGATTTGCAAGACCAGAACTGACCAAACAAGCAATGCAACTTTATGATGCAAGTTCTCCAAGACAACAAGAAATTCATAATGTCATCATTAAGGATCTCCTCATTGGCTGCACTTTACCTCTGTCAAATGTGGGGGAGAGGCATTAAATAACTGAAATGTCATCTTTAACTGGAGGACAATATAGTGTGATACAATAATAAAACAGGTTTGTTTGTATTTTCATGCACTTGTAATACAATAAAACCTTTGAAAACTTTTTTGATAGGAAACTAGTTCTGTTGACATAAAATAAAAATGTTCAATGGCAATGACTAGATGTAACAGTGGTATTTTTTATTACATTTTTATATTGCCATTGGTTTAATGGGTTGAAAGGTTAAAATATTAATAGAATGTAAAAATGTACAATACCAATTTATAATCTTTTTTTAATTTAATTACTTTCTGGACTCGGGCGGACTCGACTCGGACTCGGCCTTTAAGAACTCGGACTTGAGTCCAACTCGGCCCCTTTTGGACTCGGACTCGGACTTGGACTCGATGTTTGTGGACTTGGTCTTGACTCGTACTCGACAAAGGTGGACTCGGACCCAACTCTAGCGCCACCTATACATTTTCAATTGAGTGCGCCTCAAGCTACATGTCATGTACATGTACGAAAATCGGCAAACATATGTAACACACCAATAGCTACAAAAAAGTCTCTTGGTACGAAATCCGAATCCCAACATGAAGTCGGTTATTTTTAATTTTCCCTGCAAAATTGGTGTTGTTTTTGTCATTTTCAGGGGTTGTATTTTAACGAACTCCTCCTAGAGATTTATTCAGATCAACAGTAAACTTGGTCAGTGTAATCTAAAGCCCTTTGTGATGTTAAATTGCGAAGGAATTGAGGTTTCGTTAAAGGGCGTGTCCATGGCGGCCTGACAAATTTCGATGATTCGCCATGAAAAATTATGGTGCTATAACTCACACATACAATGTCCAATCTGCCCCAAACTTCACATGTTTGATAAGACTCTTAACCTGAACAGATCTACATGCCAATATTCAGTTATAGTCATACCGCCACCTATTGGCAACAGGAAGTGACATATTTCACACTGTGACAAACTACTCCTAGAAATTTAATGACATCAGTGTCTTTTTTGTGGTCAGTCTAATCTAAAGACCTGTGTGATGTTTAGTTGTGAAGATCTTGAGTTTTTGTTAAAAGGCGTGTCCATGGCGCCATGATTAAGTTCGATGTCTCGCCATGGGAATAAAAGATGTTATAACTGTTAATCCATTATAACGATAGCGCCACCTGCTGGCAACAGGAAGATTGGCACACATATGGAATAAACTTTGATATATTGCACTTATATTTATGAGTTTAAATGCATATTTCTCAACGTTCACCTTTTTACTAAAGCCACACGATGGCAGTGAGCCCGGGTGCGAGGGCCCGTTCATCGCTGCTTGCAGCTTTAATTAGGGCTCAACCCGAAGGGGCGAAGAGCCCTATTGTTCTTCTAAGGATTATTCTTCTTCTTATTATTTTTTTTATTTTTTATTAAACCTTCCGGGGGTTTTTGGGGGCCTTAACATGCTCAAAAACTCTTGAAAATTGGCACACACATTGGAATCTGTGGCCATCAGGACGCCACAGAGACTGGGACCCGGGCGTGGCACAGGGGCTCTACAGCGCCCCCTGGAACACAGTCAGAAATCTTGAACCATAGCTCACACACACTAGCATGTATTTATATGAAACTCGGTACACTTATAGATCTCACTGAGCCGAACAACTTTCACACTTTATGTCACAGGCTCCGCCCAACAGGAAGTCAGCTATTCAGGGCTGTTTAAAAAAAGCATGCTCTGGAATTTGAAATACTCCTCTGAGGTTTTCAACCCGTTCGCCACGAAACTCTGTGAACATGATCTCAAGACATTGGGGATAAAAAATTGCGAGGGGATTTTTGATATCTCGAAGGGTTTGCCCGTGGCGAGGCGTGGAAATTATGGCTAGAAATGAGAAACAGGAAATGTCTAATAACATCCACATACATTTCCTGAATTTGATCAAACTTCATTGGTTTGTTCGTTGTATGATACCGATCGTATATATGTGACTATTAAGAGTCAACATTATAGCGCCACCAACTGGCAGCAGGAAGTGAGTCATTTTCCAAATGCTTTGAATTCAGCATCTTATTTTTACTCTATTTACTTAAAACTTCATCAGAATAATGACAAAACACGGCCAATGTAAATCTGTTGTGGGGATATTGATATCTGATATAGTGTTGCCATGGTAACGTGTCAAACTTGAATGTTCTGTTATGGTGAGTTTGAGGCAGACAACAAGCTCAGATTTACATGAAACTCAAAACACATATCAGTATTAGTGACAGCTAGACAATGGCAAAAGCTTTTAAAAGGGCGTGAAGGAGGCACTCTATAGCGCCACCTTTTGTCAAAAGTGGGGGGGTTAGTTTTAGCTACAGACACCAAACTTGGTACATAAATTGTTCTTTTCAAGACGGACAACTTTCTAATTCACAGTCATCAGCTACGACCAACAGGAAGTCGGCTATTTTGATTTGAATATTTAAATTGAGCTCTGATTTAATGCATACTCCTCACAGGAAATGTTCACTATACTCACCAAACTTTGTCTACATGTTGAAAAAACATTGAGGAACTTAAATTGCGAACAGATTTTGGTTAGCTTGAACGGTTTTGTCGTGGTGATTTTTTGAAATGATAGTAAAAAGGGAATCATTAATTGTCTTGTATTTTTAAATTGCAGCTTCCAAACACTTAAAAAAAAATTCATACAGAGATCAAATCATTCTGAGGACATATGCATAGTTTCATGACTTTACAACACTGTATGATTAAAAGAAAATTAAAAAACTGTCAGACATCTCAACTCACTCTGTCCCTCTGTTTGAGGAATGTATGTGTGCTGACTGAGTGTGTGCATGTGTGTGTGTGTCTGTGAGTGGGGGATGGGCATGAGCTGAGTGGCAGACACAATGAGAGACAGAAAGAGAGAGAGAGAGAAAGAGAGAGAGAGAGAGACTTAATCATCTCTTTAATCACCAGAAAAAAAAATTATTTTAAATTGTTATTTTTTGTTGCTGTTGCTAACATTGCTGTTTTCATTACAGCTTAAGAAATCTCTTAGGCCTTATCCTTTTCTGACAGTTTCAGGAATTAAAAACAAAATTCTAAAAATACTTATTTGTGCTGCAAATAATAATTTCAAACTCATTTGATACTGACCTATTCCATCCTGTGACATTACATTTATCTTAATTTACATAATCTCATGGATGTAACAGTAAAACTGTTCAGCTCACAGATGAAGACTAAGCTGTAATGCAAGCAGAACTTTCACAAATGCTTATAAGTCATTAAAGGATTTTATAACACTGTAAAATAATGTCTAATTTGTTAACATTAGTAAATGCATTGGTAACACTTTATAATAACTGCACTCATTAGTAAATAGTCAGTTCATGCTTTATAAAGTCTTGTCCCAACTTAAATAGTCATTAATAAGCAGCTTATAAATACAGCTATAAATAGCTTGATCTTGGTTTATAAGCAAATTTATTAAAAAGGAGAGTAAAGGGTCAGTTATCTTCCTATGAAAAATAAAAAAATGAAAATAAACAAACAAAAACACAGATTGATACAGAACTCAGAAATTTTATTGTGGATTTATGATCAAATCAGCCTGTAAATGAATCATACTCCTCCAAGAAGACACAAGTAGTTCACACCAAACCTTTTCAACATGATGCCAGTATACTGAAGATGTTAAATTGCGAATGGGTTTAAGATACCTTAAATTGTGTGGCCATACCGATTTATTAAAGTAACATAAAAAAATACAATAGTTATTTTACTATATCTTTAACATTCTTCATTCCAACTCTTCATAATTTTTTATATACGTAGAAGTCATCATTTGAAAGAAGCACAGTAAGTTTCATAGCTTTATCATGTCCAGGAGCCAGCATAAAATTTAAACTATCATAACTTATAAATCAAGCTTGCAATTCTTAGTACCAATAATGGCCACCAGATGGAGCTATAGGATTACTTTTAAATAATTATTGTAGAAACTAGAATGATTTAAATCATTTATAGAAATCTTTCAAAGAAAAATATGTATTTTACTGATAAAATGACCCTCACTTAATTAGAATAATATGCTGAAGTATTGTGAAATACTGTCTATTAAGAATAATTATTTATAGGCTTTATGGACAGATAAGTTTGGAGTGACTCTTGAAGGATCAGCACCACATCCTCTTTTACCACTGTTTAAAGAATTTATCTTACAGAACAGGTGCGAATGAATTTTGGATAGCTTGAATGGTTTTGTCATGGTGATTTTTTGAAATAACAGTAAAAAAGGAACCAGTAAATGTCTTTTATTTTTTTAAGTGCAGCTTCTAAACACTTCAACAAAATGTACACATAGAAGACAAGTCATGCTGAGGAAATATGCATAGTTTCATGACTATACAACACTATATGGATGAGAGAAAATTAAAAAACTACCATACATCTGATGTCACTCTGTCCCTCTGTCACTGTGGGTAATGTGTGTGTGTGTTTGTGTGTTAAGTGTGTGTGTGTTAAGTGTGTGTGCTGAGTTTGTGTGAATGTGTGAGAGAGGGGATGGGCTTGGTGTCAGAGAGAGAGAGAGAGAGAGAGAGAGAGGGAGGGAGACTTAATCATCTCTTTAATTACCAGCAGAAAAAAAAAAAGCAATTTTGTGTTGTTGTTGTTGTTGTTTTTTTCATCATTACAGCTTAAGAAATATCTTAGGCCTCAATATCAACTGTTGCTGCTTCATATAGCCTTCTCCCAAAATTAATAGTCATTAGTAAGCATTTTATAAATACAGCTATAATTAAATTGTTCATGGTTTATATGCACATTTATTTTGAGGAGATTAAATGCTGTAATCTTCCTAAAAAAAATAAAAAAAAATAAACACAGAACTCAGAAACACTTATTTCTAGATGAAATAAAAGAAAACTGTACACTAATATATATATATATATATATATATATATATATATATATATATATATATATACAATTGCATAAGTTTATATTTAATTTTTTTTTTATCAAGTCAAAAATAACAGCAAAGAACAATGTCAATAAAAAAACGCAATAATATTAGAATAGCACAACATATTGTGGAATACTATATTAAGACTTATATATAGGCTTTATGAACAGATAGGTTTTGAGAGATTCTTGAAGTACTAGCATCACCTCCTCTTGTACGACGGCTTGAGGAATATATCTTCCAGATAGTACCGCCGCTCCCTATATGCAGAATACGCAGTCTTCGTAGGGCACCAACTCCCAGAGGGGGCACCATCCCAGTAGCTCAAAATAAATAAAACATGCGCCATTCTCCCATCCGCGCTCGCGACCTCTCGGACATTTGCGGATGAATGTTCGTAATTGATGGATGGACATCTATGCCCGGGTAAAAGACATCAGCAATGCGGCACAGAGAAAAGAAAAATAAAGTAAAAAACAAAACAAAAACAGGCATAAAGTTGGCTTGACATTGGACATTCGAGAGTCTCAAATTTAGGGACCTTCTCTAAAGTTACATGTGATATTGTTATACACTTTTCTAACGTCAGTAGCATTTGAAGAGAATGACTTACAGTCATAAAACAACTGTAATTGTCCATCTAGGTGACAGCTATAATGCACCATTAAATTGAATGTTTGATATTTATTAAAACAAACTGTAAGTCATATGTAAATTATGCTACTTTTTCACATGGGCTCAAACGCAAATTTGAAGCTCAATAGCATTTGAGGAAAAAGACTTGCAGTCATAAAACAATTGTAATGTGTTCATTTAGGTGTCAGCTACGATGCACACCTTATACATTTTTTATATATATTAAAATAAAGTGTTACTAAAGTTATATATATCGTTCTGTGTATGTGATTTCAAAGTCTAGATGGGTCGGATTAACCCTTTAACTGCCATATCCCTTAAAATTTGATTGCCAGAGGGTTACTGTAAATGCTTATGCCCGCTGGGCACAGTTTTCCCGATGCCACCGGGGTGGCGTTGCACTGATGGCTTGAGCCCGCCATCGCTGCTGGCAGCTATATTTAGGGCCCGAGCACGAGGTGCGAGGACCCTCTTGTATCTGCTTTGTTTATTATTATTAGGGCTCAAGCCTGGAGGGCGAGAGCCCTATTGTTTTCCTTAGGATTATTTTTTATTATTATTATTATTATTATTTTTTTTTTTTTTTTTCTAACGTTACGGGGGCTTTTGGGGTCCTTAACATGCTCGAAAACTCTTGAAAATTGGCACACAGATTGGAACCTGCGGCCATTAGGGTCGGGCAGAGACTGATACACGGGCGTGGCACAGGGGCTCTACAGCGCCCCCTGGAATACTGAGGGCCATATATCATACATACTTGCACGTAGACACATGAAACTCGGTACACATGTAGATCTCATTAAACCAAACAACTTTCGTACTGCATGTCATAGGCTCCGCCCAACAGGAAGTTGGCTATTTAGGGTTTATTATTCATATTTTTGGTCAAAGTTGTGGGGGCTTTTGGGGTCCCTAACATACTCAAAAACTCTTGAAAATTTGCACACACTTTGGAATTTGTGCCTTTAGGAGCCTGCAGAGGTTGGGACCCGGGCGTGGCACAGGGGCTCTACGGCGCCCCCTGGAACACAGTCATAAATGTTGATGTATAGCTCACACATACTTGCACATATTCATATGAAACTCAGTACACATATAGATCTCATTGTGCCGAACAATTTTCGTATTGCATGTCATTGGGCTCCGCCCAACAGGAAGTCAGCTATTTAGAGTTATGTAAAAAGCGCATGCTCTGGAATTTGATATACTTGTCATAGGTTTTTTACTCGTTTACCACCAAACTCGGTCAACATGATCTCAAGACATTGGGGATGAAAAATTGCCAGGGGATTTTTGATATCTCGAACGGTTTGCTCGTGGCGAGGCGTTGAAACTATGGCGAGAATTGAGAAACAGGAAGTGTCTAATACCATCCACATACATTTCCTGATTTCAATCAAACTTCATCAGATTATTCATTGTATGATGTCGATCACATATATGTGACTATTAGGAGTCAGAGTTATAGCGCCACCAACTGGCAGCAGGAAGTGTGTCATTTTCAAAATGCTTTGAATTCAGCATCCTATTTTTATTCGATTTGCTTCAAACTTCATCAGAATAATGTTAAAACACAGCCGATATGAATCTGCTGGGGGAAATTGGATATCTAAAAATATTGTTGCCGTGGCAACATGTCAAACTGGAATACTTCTCAGGTGATTTTGAGGCAAATAACATGCTTAGAATTTCATCAAACTCAGAACACATATCAGTATTAGTGACAGCTAGACACTGGCAAAAGTTCATAAGAGGGCGTGGAAGAGGCACTCTATAGCGCCACCTTTTGTCAAAAGTGGGGGGGTTAGTTTTAGCTACAGACACCAAACTCAGTACAAAAATTGTTCTTATCAAGACGGACAACTTTCTAATTCACAGTCATCAGCTACGACCAACAGGAAGTTGGCTATTTTGATTTGAATGTGGATTGTTTTTTACATTTAGCTGTGAATTAATGCATACTGCTCAGAGGAGAGTAACACTATACACACCAAACTTTGTCTACATGTTGAAAAAACATTAAGGAACTTAAATTGTGAATGGGTTTTGGATAGCTTGGATGGTTTTGTCGTGGTGATTTTTTTAAATGACAGTAAAGATGGAATTATTAATTTTCCTGCATTTTTAAATTCCAAACACTTCAAAACCTTTTTTCATACAGAAAAAAAGTTATTCTGAGTAAATATGCATAGTTTCATGACTTTACAACACTGTATGGATAACAGAAAATTAAAAAACTGTCAGACATCTCCTCTCACTCTGTCCCTCTGTTTGAGTGAGTGTGCTTAGACTTCCATTGTCTGAGAGAAATAGCGCCCCTACAGGTGCAGTTACCGGAGTTAAAGAGGGAGGAGACTGTCTTTTGGTTTCACTTTTAAATCGGTTAAAATACAAATAAATACTTGGATTTAATTCACACTGACAAGCTAAACCAACATATATGATTATTATCAGGTCAGGGCTCATTAATAATTGATGTGTGGTCAGTGATACGTGAGAAACACGAGAGATGAATCACCGCTCTGAGCAAGAGCGTGTGGAATGATGAGCTCAGAAAAAACGAGTTTATTCTTGTTTTATAGCTATTAAAAATAAAGTATTGCAGCGATATCACACAATTCACCAATTAGAACACACCAAGAGCTAAATTCAGATGTTTTTGAACTGTTTGTGTGAAAATGAAATATTTGCGGCTGCCTATATGAAATCACTGCTCCGATCAGCGCGCACAGTGTCACAAGTTCAAAACTAACGAATTTATTCTTGTTTAAGAGCTTTTTTAAATAACTTATTGCCATAAATGCACACAATACATCCATTATAACACAACACGAGCTAAATGCAGGTGTTTGTGACCCGTTTAAGTGTGCAAGACTATTTGAAAGCGCGACTGGCAGAATAACATATATCTCTCGAGCTGCAGGATTCTGCCTTTCGTCATAAGAACGAACACATCACGGACAAGATTATTTCAAAATACATAATAGCTTGGCGAATATAAACGAAAACAATTTAATATTAAGTGACCGCATATACCTGCTTCTGTCTTCAATTTTAATCTATATAAAAAATTAAACTCATTAATCTTGGCTGCTTTTTTAATGTGTGTAGGTATTTATTTATTATTTTGCTCTAACAAGACTTAATCTATATTTAATTAAATCAATTACATTTTATTTTACATTTGATTTGTCCATTTCTGCATCTAAACGCCTAAAAACCTAAAACATGCTCTATTATATTATTGTTAGCAATTTCTTTATCGTCCAATTTATCTGGTGTACACGCTTTTATTTTCATAATAAACTTGTTTGTTAGATTATACACAGTTACAGTGGTCTATAATAAATATTAACAGGTTTTATTCAAGCTGTTTAGAATGATTGCGTAGGCTAATTTTTTTAAATGTAAATAAAAAATAAAATAAAATAAAAAAAACATTGGAAAAGAATAACTGTTGTAAATTTTTATAAATTTTGTATAATTTCATAGTTTATGCATTATAGTTATAAAAACAAATAAATTTAGCCACTCACATAGAAATCTTAGGCCTTATCCTTTTCTGACAGTTTTAGGGATTTTTAAAAATCCTAAAAAACCTTATTTGTGCTGCAAATAATAATTTCAAATTAATTTGATACTGACCTCTGACATCCTGTGACATGATATTTATTTGAATTTACATAATCTCATGGATGTAACAGTAAATCTGTTCAGCTCACAGATCAAGACTAAGCTGTAATGCAAGCAGAACTTTCACAAATGCTTGTAGGTCAATAAAATCATTACAAAACACTTACAAATCATTGAAAGGATTTAATAACACTGTAAAATAATGTCTAATTTGTTAACATTAGCAAATGCATTGATAACACTTTATAATAACTGCACTCATTAGTAAATAGTCAGTTCATGCTTTATAAAGCCTTGTCCCAATATTAATAGTCAGTAGTAAGCAGTTTATATATATACAGCTATAAATAGCTTGTTCTTGGTTTATAAGCACATTTATTAAAAAGGAGAGTAAAGGGTCAGTTATCTTCCTATGAAAAATAAAAATAAACAAACAACAACACAGATTGATACAGAACTCAGAAATGTTATTGTGGATTTATGATAAAATCAGCCTGTAAATGAATTCATTCTCCTCTAAGAAGACATAAGTAGTTCACACCAAACTGTTTTAACATGAAGCCATATACTGAAGGTGTTAAATTGCGAATGGGTTTAGGATACCTTAAATGGTGTGGCCATAGCGATTTATTAAAGTAACATAAAAAAATACAATAGTTATTTTACTATATCTTTAACATTTTTAATTCCAACTCTTCATAATTTTTTATATACGTAGAAGTCATCATTTGAAGGAAGCACAGTAAGTTTCATAGCTTTATCATTTTCAAGAGCCAGCATAAAATTAAAACTATCATAACATATAAATCAAGCTTGCAATTCTTAGTACCAATAATGGCCACCAGATGGAGCTATAGGATTACTTTTAAATAATTATTGTAGAAACAAGTATAATGATTTAAATCATTTATAGAAATCTTTAAAAGAAAAATAATATGAATTTTATGTATTTTACTGATAAAATGACCCTCACTTAATTAGAATATCAAGCTGAAGTATTGTGAACTGTATATTAAGAATAATTCTTTATAGGCTTAGGGACAGATATGTTTTGAGTGACTCTTGAAGGATCAGCACCACATCCTCTTTTACCACTGTTTAAAGAATGTATCTTACAGAACAGGTGTGAATGAATTTTGAATGGCTTGAATGGTTTTGTCGTGGTGATTTTTTGAAATAACAGTAAAAAAGTAACCAGTAAATGTCTTTTATTGTTTTAAAGTGCAGCTTCTAAACACTTAAAAAAATTGTACACATAGAAGACAAGTCATTCTGGGGAAATATGCATAGTTTCATGACTATACAACACTATATGGATGATAGAAAATTAAAAAAACTATCATACATCTGATGTCACTCTGTCCCTCTGTCACTGTGGGTAATGTGTGTGTGTGTGTGTGTGTGTGTGTGTGTGTTAAGTGAATTAGGTGTGAAACTATCAGGGAGCATTTAGTCTCCAGCGCCAACATTTTACAGAACTGCCACTTTCCTGGAGTCTCAGAATTACAATGTGTCAGGTTCTGAGAGATCTAAGATTCCAAAAAATGATTTAATTAGAATACCATGAAGTATTGTGAAATACTATATATTAAGACTTATATATATAAGACTATATATAGGCTTTCTGAACCGATTAGAGTGACTCGAAGGACCAGCACCACCTCCTCTTGTCTGATGGTTTGAGGAATATATCTTCCAGAATCCGGGATTAAGATTTAGGAGCTCATTTTTATTCCACCTCCTTTCCTGAAAAGTCTGTCTTGCAGAATTGACTAAAAATTAATCTTCACATTAATTCCTAATTATTTTGCAATTTTTTTTGTCAGTTCTTCTTGACCTGTTTTTTTTTTTTTCTTCTTCTTTTCTGACCTCATGACCCAGTCAGCATTTTTGTACAATGGTCAAGTCTTAACTTATCCATTTCTGTATTGCATTTGTGTTTGATATTTCTCATGGGTATTTCATAATTTTCGACTTTGAGTTAAAATAGTTTGAGTTAAAACTCTTTTTTAGTGCATTTCATCTGTAAAAGAAAACATGCCTAATAATTCTGCACATGAATATAAGGAGTTTTTCTCTTCCAGCTTTCCTGGACTATTGTATAGCACTCATAAATGATTAAATAAAAAATAATGGTAGTTATTAAGATTGATATGGTTTGGAATTGGTAAAATGTGCTTGGAAAAAAAATCACAAAACAATGTTTTAATGTTTAAGTTTGGAATATTAACTGACATGAATGAATGCTATATAAATATTGTTCATGTTAACATAATGTTTATAAATGAAATCTTATTGTAAAGTGTTACTAAATATATATATATATATATATATATATATATATATATATATATATATATGTAGTGAGTTCGTGTGGCAAGGAAGAGGACAAAGGGGTCGGCTGGACTGCTGACGTATTTATTTGACCCAAAACTAAACAAAGAACAAAGAAAATCACAACCACCCAAACGGGGACTCTTATTCTGACACTCCGTCAAACTTCCGGTTCACTCCTTCCGGTTCGGGTCAGCAGTCCGTCTCTCTCTCGCTTGCATCCGTTTCTCCCGGCGTTTTATACTCTCTCCACGCCAATTACTAGAACGAGAAACAGGTGATGATAATTTTTGCCCAAACCACTCACTTACCGCTCGTCTCCTGATTCTCTCTCCCGCTGCAGACTTCGCTAAACCACGCCCCCCCTGCCACATACCCCCACCGCCCGACTCAGGCCGGGGAGCCATCCGGCCTGCAGCCCCCCCCCCCCCATTTCTGGAGAGGAAGTCGGCCACCGCCATCTGAACACCCGGCCTGTGGATCACCTTGAACTTAAAAGGCTGAAGAGCTAGATACCAACGAGTGATCCGCGCGTTGGTATCCTTCATGCGGTGGAGCCACTGCAGCGGAGCGTGGTCCGAACAGAGGGTGAACTCCCGTCCCAGGAGATAATAGCGGAGGGTGAGGACGGCCCATCTGATGGCAAGGCACTCTTTCTCGATGGTGCTGTACTTAGCCTCTCTCTTCGAGAGCTTCCGGCTAATGTACAGCACCGGCCGTTCCTCCCCCTCTATCTCCTGGGACAGGACTGCCCCCAGCCCCCTGTCCGATGCGTCTGTCTGCAACAGAAAAGGGAGAGAAAAATCAGGAGAGTGTAACAGCGGCCCGCCACACAGAGCAGCCTTGACCTGAGTAAAGGCCTGCTGACACGGCTCCGTCCACTGGACCGTATCTGGTACCTCCTTTTTAGTAAGGTCAGTCAAAGGGCTGGTGAGGTCCGAATAATTAGGAATAAACCGTCTATAATATCCCGCCAGCCCCAAGAACTGTCTTACCTCCTTTTTGGTCTTGGGTCGTGGGCAGGTCGCAATAGCGGCAGTCTTATCAATTTGGGGACGCACCTGCCCATGCCCCAAGTGGAAGCCCAGATACCTTACTTCCACACGCCCAATCGCACACTTCTTTGGGTTGGCCGTGAGCCCCGCTCCCCTCAGCGACCTCAGGACAGCCCTCAGATGCTGCATATGCCGCTGCCAGTCCTTACTAAATATAATAATATCATCTAGGTAGGCAGCAGCATATGCAGCATGGGGCCGTAGAATCCGATCCATGAGGCGCTGGAAGGTAGCTGGGGCCCCGAACAAGCCAAACGGAAGGGTAACAAACTGGTGTAATCCGAACGGCGTTGTGAAAGCTGTCTTTTCTCTGGACAATGGAGACAAGGGGATCTGCCAATAGCCCTTTGTTAAGTCCAATGTCGAATAAAAGCGAGCCGTGCCTAGCCGATCAAGCAACTCGTCAACCCGCGGCATTGGATACGCGTCGAATTTCGACACAGCATTCACCTTGCGGTAATCTACACAGAATCGGACTGAGCCGTCCGTTTTCGGAACTAAAACTATCGGGCTCGCCCAGTTACTATTAGATTCTTCTATTACCCCCATGTCAAGCATAGCGCCCAATTCAGCCTGAACTACTTGTTTCTTGTGCTCAGGTAAACGATACGGCCGGCTGCGAACTACCACGCCCGGCTCGGTCTCGATATGGTGCTGAATTAGGTTAGTACGGCCCGGCAGGGGCGAGAAGACGTCGGCAAACTCTGCTTGTAATTTCGTTACATCAGTGAGTTGGGACGGCGAGAGGTGGTCTCCACCTGGAGCCAGAGCGAGGGATTGGGGTTTGATATTCGCCTCTGGCCCGAGATCATCCTCTCCGCCAATCACCGTTGCCAACATCACTGATTCCGCCTCATTCCATTTTTTAAGGAGGTTGAGGTGGTATATCTGACGGGACCCGTTCCTATCGGACCGTATTACCTCATAATCGAGATCTCCGACCTGTCGTGCGACCTCAAACGGTCCCTGCCACTTAGCCATTAATTTGGAGCTCGACGTTGGGAGTAATACAAGTACTTTCTCTCCCGGTGCAAATTTGCGTAACCTAGTTCCCCTGTTATACAGCTGGCTCTGGCGGTCCTGGGCTTGTAACAAATTCTCCATGGATAGCCGCCCCAATGTGTGGAGTTTTGTTCTCAAGTCCAGCACATACTGAATTTCGTTTTTGCCCTGAGACGGTCCCTCCTCCCAAGTTTCTCTCAGTACGTCGAGCACCCCCCGGGGCTGGCGTCCATAGAGAAGCTCGAAGGGGGAAAACCCCGTGGAGGCTTGTGGGACCTCTCGCACAGCAAATAACAAGGGCTCTAGCCACCTATCCCAATTTTTGGCGTCTTCGTGAACGAACTTACGAATCATGGATTTAAGTGTGCGATTAAATCGTTCGACCAGGCCGTCGGTTTGTGGGTGATAGACGCTAGTTCGAATCGATTTAATGCCCAACAATCCGTACAGTTCGCGTAGCGTACGTGACATAAACGCCGTGCCCTGATCGGTGAGGATTTCTTTTGGAACCCCCACCCGGGAGATAAGACGAAACAGGGCATCCGCAACACTTTTAGCGGAAATGTTGCGGAGGGCCACCGCTTCAGGATATCGTGTTGCATAATCAACTATGACTAATGCAAAGCGATGTCCTCGTGCCGATCGCTCTAATGGCCCGATGAGGTCCATGCCAATTCTCTCGAAGGGGACCTGCATTAAGGGAAGAGGGCGCAAAGGCGCTTTTGGGGCGGCCGGTGGGTTTACCAATTGACATTCCGGACAAGACGCGCACCACCTGCGCACGTTGTCATGAATGCCCGGCCAAAAGAAGCGGGCCATGAGGCGATTTAGTGTTGCGGCCTGTCCCAAATGGCCCGCCATAGGATTAGAATGAGCCGCCTGGAAAAGCATTTCCCGGCGGCTCTTTGGAATTAACAATTGGGTTGTATTCAATTTTGTCCGAGCGTCTTGGGTCACTCTATACAACCGGTCTTTTAAAATGGCAAAATACGGATAGGAGAGCGGGAGGGCAGGTTGGAGAGACTGGCCATCGATGGCGCGGACCTGTTGAAACGCATGTTTTAGTGTCTCATCCTGAGACTGCTCCAGAGGAAAGTCATCACGCTCCGAGAGAATTAGTCTCCCGATTTCGTTCAGTTCCCCTGAAGCAGACCACAGCGACCCTGGCTCAGTTTCTCCCACCTGTACCCGCACGGCCTCCTTCCGTGCCTTATTTCCCCAAGAGGCATCCGCACATAACGACCCCAATAAAACCGTAAACGCAGGCCAATTCGTTCCCAAAATTACCGGATGCCGGAGGTGGGGACTAACCGCCACCTCTACACTATGTTTTTGTCCCCGGAAATGAATGCTAATTGGGACAACCGGATACTCCACCACATCCCCGTGTACACACCGCACCTTAACCACGCGGCTTGTATCCAATGCCCCCGGTTGAATCAGGCTTTGATGGATTGAGGTTTGGTTACATCCCGAATCCACCAAGGCCGGATATGTACCCCCCTTGATACTCACGGGTATTTGGTACTCGCCAGCCTGACCGGGGGTGACCTGTGGGACATCCGGGACCCGGATCATTGTCCCCACCTCCATCGCTGGACACCTGTCCACGAAATGCTCCGGGTCCCCGCAACGCCAACAGGCCAGCCCAGACCTACCCGCCGCCCCAGTGGCAGGGAGTGGATTGGAGAATTGGCGCGGAGAGAGTGGAGAAAAGGAAGCACTGTCCCCCCCAGCAGGCACAATCCCTGCCCCCCTGGGCGGGGCCCTTGGGCTCCCGAAGTGTCCATGGTCGATCCTGTCCCGCCCCCGGGGCGGGACACGAGGAGGGCCGGGTGGACGGGACCTAGGGAGAGGGACAGGGCGAGAGAGAGAGGGGGGAGAGAGAGAAGGAGAGAGAGAGTTAGCAGGTGGGGGTGCGCCGACCCCTGGGCACGCCACCATGTGGTCCTCCGCCAGATGGATGGCCGAGTCCAGCGACGTGGGGCGGTGGCACTGGACCCACTCGGCCGTCTTCTTGGGAAGCCGAGCGATGAACTGCTCCAGCACCACCAGGTCGACGACATGCTCCACGTCACTTCCCTCGGCCAGTAGCCACTTGCGGCAGGAGTCCCGGAGCTGTTGGGCCATCGCGAAGGGCCGGCCGGCCTCGCCCAAATCCAGGGACCGGAAGCGCTGGCGATGTTGCTCTGGCGACCGGCCGACCCGCTGGATAATGGCCCTCTTGAGGTCGTCGAAGACCAGGAGGTTCGCCACCGGAAGTTGTTGCGCGGCCACCTGGGCCTCACCGGAGAGCAGGGGTATTAGGCGTACCGGCCACTGCTCGCGGGGCCACCCGCAGGCCTCCGCCGACTTTTCGAAGAGCTCCAGGAAGGCCTCCGGATCGTCCTGGGCCCCCATCTTGTGAAGCGGCAGGTGCATGGGGGCGGCGGGCGGCCCGGCGGCCTCGGCGCGAACCTCCCGATCCATCCAGCTCCGGAACCTCTCGCGGTCCTCCTGCTGGGCCTGAACGATGGCCTGGAATCGTCTCTCCTGATCGGTCCTCAGGTCCAGCAGGGCCTGATGTTGTTCTTGGTGCAGGACCGCGAGGGAAGCGATGATATCCGCAAGCGGCGTGGAGGACGGGCTTTGCATGGCGGCGGCGGTCCTTCTTCCTTCCCGGGTTTCGGCACCAGTGTAGTGAGTTCGTGTGGCAAGGAAGAGGACAAAGGGGTCGGCTGGACTGCTGACGTATTTATTTGACCCAAAACTAAACAAAGAACAAAGAAAATCACAACCACCCAAACGGGGACTCTTATTCTGACACTCCGTCAAACTTCCGGTTCACTCCTTCCGGTTCGGGTCAGCAGTCCGTCTCTCTCTCGCTTGCATCCGTTTCTCCCGGCGTTTTATACTCTCTCCACGCCAATTACTAGAACGAGAAACAGGTGATGATAATTTTTGCCCAAACCACTCACTTACCGCTCGTCTCCTGATTCTCTCTCCCGCTGCAGACTTCGCTAAACCACGCCCCCCCTGCCACAATATATATATATATATATATATTGTTCTGTGAATGTGATTTTAAAGTCTAGATGATTCGGATTAACCCTTTAACTGCCATATCCTTTAAAACCTCACTGCCAGAGGGATATTGTGAATGCATGTGCCCGCTGGGCACAGTTTACCTGATGCCACCGGGGTGGCGATGGCATTGGTGGCTTGAGCCCGCCATCGCTGCTTGCAGCTATATTTCTATATTGCTTTGCCAATTAAAAGATCTGATTAGATATGGTGTTCTTAATTAGAATGCCTTAAAATGCCAACAGGACATTTTGGAATGGTTGTTCAAATACGTAAAAGCCTGAGAATGGATCCTGAGGCTAGCTGGTATAAGAACCTGCAATAACTATCAAATGCCGGACTTGCTCAATGAAAATGCATTTACCAAAATTAGGGTTTTGTAGTGGGCAATCTTGGAAGACACAACTTGTGTAGCCCAACTGCTAACTAAATGACAGTTCAAAAACCAAATATTGGTGCAGCAGTTTTATATAACATTTGTTCTTTTTCGGAACAGAAATTAAGATATTTTTTTAAGAAATGCAGAGCTTTCTGACCCAGATAGCAACACAACTGAAACGTTTCATGGAAAGGTAGTAAGGAAATCATTAAAACAATCCATGTGACATTAGTGCTTTAACTGTAATGTTACGAAGCTACAAGAAAACTAAAATAATCACTTTTTTTCAGTGCAATTAGAAATTGTTGAATAAAGTCATTATTTTTCTTTTTTTTCTTTCATTGCACAGAAAAAAAGTGTTCTTGTAGCTTCACAACTTCACAGTTGAACCACTGTCACATGGCCAATTAGTTATCAATGTCCTTACCTTTCTGGGCCATAATATGCTTAAGTTGTGTTGCTGTCTATGCAGTGTCATAAAGCTCTGGGGTTTATTAAAAATATCTTAATAACTTGTTCTGAAGATGAACGAAGGTCTTACGGGTTTGAAGCGACATGTGGATGAGTATTAATGACACAATTTTTATCTTTGGGTGAACTATCCCTTTAAGGTAAGATAAGGTAGCAAACAAGATGCAAAATTGCAAATTACATCTAAAATTAAAAAAAAAGATTATTAAAAAAAAGTAAATAGACAAACTAGTTTATACACTTTGTGATCATAATTTCTATACATCCAAAAGTGAAAGGTTTTCACTATTTCACAGACATAATTAAGATAATCAAGTCTGTGAAATAGTAAATACCTTTACTACCTTCTCACTCTAACATCCTAGTACCAAATGGACAAATTTACTTCTTAGAATCAAGCACATTACAGAGTTCCCAGCATGAATGCTTTTAATATTGGCTAACAATTCATAAATATTGACTTAGCACTCCATCAAATCATTGAGTGGCAAATCCATTTTATGTGCTTTCACAATTCAGTCCCATATTTGGAATGGCTTTAAATGTTATTGTGATCAAATCATGGACACTTCATCAAGTGAGCCAAATGGAGCATTTTACAATTTTTCAATCCAGGGATTGTCGATGCACAACAACCACCCAGATGCTCCCTTTAGAAAATCCTACGAATTACAGTACACACATAAAATATTCAGTCTCTAAAAGTGTGCAGGAAAACGTAAAACGTCAGGCTCAGGCAGTGTGACTAAAGCGAGACCTTAAAGTGAAACGATTAAAAAGTATTAACATGCAAAGTGTGAAACGACTGGCAGTTCGGTATACTGTTATTCCTAAAGTTTGCATTTAGCTAAAAGATCTTTAAGCGTATGTTTCCTTAAGGAAAAAGCGGCAATTTGGATGTTACTTCTCTCATTTGCATAAGATGTGTGGCATTTACAATGGAAGGAATATTACCAAGGGCATGCGCTCCTGCAAGAAGCTTTCATTACAAGTATCACACTCAGACAGCTGGCTGCCCATTCTTGCGCATGCAAACCAGTCATTATACTCAGAAAGTGTTTTTTGTGAATGTGTGTGAGAGAGATAGTGAGAGCGAGACCCACTGGGCTCAAATAAACTTTCATCTGTGGCCATTCTGACTGCATGCTGTCCACATTTATCTGTTGATGTCAAGCGATTTTGCTAACCGTGCTGCTGGTTAGACCGCTCTAATTGAGGTGCGAACATTACAGGCATAGGGCAAATTAACAGGCAGAACTTTGTGCTTTCACTCAAATGTCGAGCTGAGATTCACGGATGCTATTTTAGGTGGCAATAAGATTAGAATGCATCTAGTTGTCACTGCAGAACTCGGGCTGTTTGCATCGAGACAAAGGCCAGCACTGAATAATGAAATGTCACAGCAGACAGAATAAGCAATGGGCAAAAAAAAAAAATAACTTGTAGGAATTAACCTCTCTGTATCAGCTCCTGCATTGGCTTTCACACCATTACATTAGATTGCATCACAAACAAAATCACGGCAACATCAATCCAAACCCATTGACCCATTGCGGAAAATCACAGTGCAATCATGATCCCATTAACTCCATTTGCACAAGGCCATTCGATAACATCGGTCAGCAGGATTAAAAATAAAGATTAGCATGGGAATTAGTCTAATTTGCTTAAAATGCTGACACACTTCTCTGACACGGGTACTGCTAGATCTTTTGAGATAGGATGACTAGTGTGATGGACCTAATATGTTTATTATTATGCTCCAGGAAAAGAAGTATGGGGACAGGAAATAAATCTTTCTTTTCTCAGCTTCAGTTTCAGGGCTTTGCTTTAAAGGTCATTTCCCTGAAGCTGATGCTGATTTATAGATTGAAGTGAGGTGGAGGTTTTATAAACTAAAGATACTGCGGAGCTAAAATATTAAAGACGTTGAAAGTTTGCCGCACAGCTCGGCTATCAGTTACAGATGGTTGCTTCCACCTACTCTTCCTTTTAAATGTTAAAGTGTTTCAGTCAGACTCCTTTCAGCGAAAAACAACAAGGAAGTTACTCAAACCACAAGATATTATTCACGATTCTAGGATGAATTTTCAGGCCCAGAATAATCACGGACTGAATTGTACAGCAAGTAGCTATTTGAGAGAAACCTTTATTAAACCTGTATAAAAGTACTAAAAGAGCTGAGCATTCAATAAACAGGTCTTTATCACACACCGGCAGTCGTTGACTGTCTCTTTTGTTGGCTAACACTATGCTATTGTGTTATTAGAGTAAAATAGCATCAAAGGCTGTCATTTCCCATCATACTGAGTTTTCAGCATATTTCCAATAATACCATAAGTTTCATTCTGACAATATAGAACTGCGTTGTACATTTGCTCAAATCCCCTACCAAAAAATAAATAAATGCTTGCACTTGATCGATACATCTTTAGATTGCCAAATGATTGCCAACTCATTCATGTGAAAATTCCACATGTAGGCTATCAAACATTTACAAATACAACAAAGCACTCTGATCAGCACAGATATTGTTCAGAAATGTAGATGAGCTGCAGGAGATTAACTGCATCTTGTGCTTATTTAAAAGTGTTTGAAGCATACTTCTAAAAGCCATAGGTTAGATCTATATATAAATGCAGGTTCTTTACACTTAATTGCACAAAATGTAGACTACATTGTGACTCAGACACAAAGGTGAAAATGTAACGAGCCAGAATATGTCAAATCGTCACTGACTGAGACTGCTGGTTCCAAGCAAGACTTTCAGTTATGTTTGCAGACCAAACAGATATACAAATTAAAAAATCAAAGCAGAGATGGGGTATAAGGGACAAATCACACAGGACCTGCTCTTGCTTTCAAAGAAAGTTTGCTTTCACAGAAAACCTTTTTTTGTTGTTGTTTGTTTGTTTGTTTGTTTATGTAAAGAGCTGTGGTTTTCATCACCATGCTTGTTAATCCTCTATTAAGTACAGCATATTTTGTGTAAAGACATTTCCTGTTCATTGATGCAGACTGAAGGCCAAGTTGAAAATGAGGTAAGTCTGTTAGCATATTTGAGCCAAACCTCTCACATATTTTCTTGTAACATTGCTTAAACGGCTTGCTAACAAACAAAAATATGGATAAAGAAACTTATTTAGCAGTCTATAAAATAAGGATTTTTCTTCAAATAAATTCATACTGGTAAAAAAAAAAATGCCTAAATCAATTAATTAAATTAATACATAATATACTAATAACTAAATTAAACGATAAATAAATAAATGCATACATTTACTTAAATATACTGTATATATACACTGGGATTCTGAAGAATTTTACAGGAATACAGGCCCTGCAGTGGAAAATCCAGTGAAAGCAGGGCTCTTTTAGTAAGTAGATTATCTCAGCTGTGCTCTACAGTGTATTGTTGGACAAAAGCCTATCAGCCTTTACACTCAACAGAACCTACTCAGAAGAAAAAGAGTGGGTTTATAATGCCTGTTTATCATCATTTTTGTGCCAGCCTGTTCCATGTATGTGGCACACGCTCATAAGATCAAGGGATGTAAACAAACACCATTTTTAGTGACATCAAAAGGAAGATGAGACATGTACACAGTCTAAGCATCCATATATGTTCTGTACATATAAATAGACTTAATAGAGATATTATAATTAAACAGCTGATGCATAACAAACTTAGAATAAAAACTCTTGTCTACTACAGTTGGTTTTCTCCAAATTGTGATCAAACAGAGACTGCTGAGGGACATGTTGAATAGAGTTGCTCTCATCTAGTAGAAAGGCCGCTTCAAGCATTTTAGCACAAGGGTCCTTGTGTCTGTGTGTACAAACCAAATTTGGAAAGTTTTGAATAACTCATATTGTGGATTTTTGATAATAGTTTACTTTGCATTTTGTGACATTGAGTCTCTTACTCTAAGTTTGGGAGTAATAGAATTGCATTGCTTTAAATGTAATAAAAAATAATGTGAACACAAAAAAGGATGTCATGACCACTGTGGGCAGTTCAGTGGGATAATTCATCCTTTCACCTGCCCCCAGCGTCACAGTACACTTGTTACATTTTTGTTTCTAGAGTAGACAAATGCAGGTGTACAGAATGTTTGACACTCATTTCAAAAGGTACATAACATTATAAGCTACCCACGTCTAGTACATGTCTAGCTTTGTTTGCAAAACAAAAATGCAGAATCCAGAGTCATGAGGAAACATTTGACGCATCACAAACTCCTCAATGATAACTTTTAAAATGACTGATGTAATTCCAATCTGACTCATTACATGGAATGAGTGTATCTTGGCAGATTATTTTTTATCATATATCATTTGCTTCTTTACCTGCGTTGTCTAATTACTGTATGGACTTCTTTTTATTTTAAGTTAACAGTAATTTAACTTTGTAGAATTATTGATGATACAAACTGAAGAGTTTTGATCTGAATTGACTTTTTTTTATAGTCAATAAAAAATAGAGCTTTTAAATGTCAGACATAATTACCAACTGATTCATTATGGGGAAAATATAAAAATAAATCATAATAATGCTAGACACTTGTGGCACCCACTCATAAAGGGTCTAGCATTATTATTAGTATGTGATTATTTTAATTACATTTTCATTTGCTTGTTTACTTGTTTGTTTGTTTATTTTTGCAAATTTTGTAAACTCAACACTATTATAAACTAAACGGGTTTGAGCTGAATTAAACCTTTTATTGCCAAAAAATCCACTGAATTAGTCATCCTTGAATGTGAATGGCTGGATGAATCCCACAGACATGAAGAATTCTAGGTATTTGTATATAGAGTAGTGACATGAAAAGAGAAGAGAGCGAGTGCTCGGTTTTATTGATTATTTGGGAGTAGATGATATGTGTGAGGGGCATGAAATGTCATAAGTGAATGAGAGGGAGACAATGAAAGCCGCAGTATTTTATGGAGAGGCGTTCCACAGTCTGGCAGGGATTTGAATAGAGCTTGATGATTAGAGATGAGAGGATTTCTGATGTTTGTGAAAGCCATTATAACCCAAAGATTGAATGGGCTGAGCGCTCAATGCACGCTCAGTCCTCTTTCCATCTCTCAGGATGTTAAGCACTCCACAGAGAACCAGCCTCTGGTTCTTCACAGCAAAGACAGGAGAGAGGAGGAGGTATGGGAGAATGGCATCTGTTTGTGTGGGGGTGTGTGTGTGAGGGCAAAGAATTCATTGGTTTTCAATGAGCTGGTGAACGGAAAAGAGGAGATAACGGCTGCTTGTAAGAGTCCGAGCATCTGCTGGTTCCCATTTGTTCTTGAAATCAAACTGTTCTCTACAGGAAGTGTGTGTGTGTGGGGGGGGGGGGGGGTCCAAAAATGGATATTTAAATCATCTCCCATACACAAATATATGATAATGCATCCTACACAAACACAGGAAGTTGTGGCCTAATGGTTAGAAAGTTTGACTCCTAACCCTAAGGTATTGGGCTTGAGTCTTGGGATGGCACTTGAGCAAGACACTTCCAACCTCCAACTGCTCCCTGGGCGCCGCAGCATAAATGGCTCACCATACTTGGCTGTATTTCACTTCACTTTCAGTTAAAGTTATAATAGAATATAGTTTGTTTATTAAAACACTTGAATAAATTTTGTCCACTGCATGCTTTTTGTTATACTTTGGGATATATGCTCAGTTACAGGTTGTAGCCTGTATAATTCATTTTGATTTACTACTACCATTTTTAATAGAAAACATTTTAAATTCTATGAAATTCTGTTAAAAAGACATTTAATAATAAGTCATTTTAGCAATTTGACTGCATTGACACTATAGGGTGAAAAATTAATTGAGATGAATAATGAATTTGTGCATAACTGATTAATTTAGCTACAGATACGTATCGGACTGAACTGACTCAAACTGAACTAGTAGCTGAAGACAGGGGTGCGTCATGACCTAATGGTTAGACAGTTGGACCTGTGATGTAAAGGTTGCAGGTTTGAATCTCAGGTCCAGCGGGGATTATAGGTGAGGGGAGTGAATGACACTCAATACCATGAATGAGGTAAGACCCTTGAGCAAGTCACAGGACCTCCAACTGCTCACCGGACGCCATAGCATTGGCTGCCCACTGTTCTGGGGTGTGTGTGTTTGTTCACTTCTCACTGCAGTGTGTGTGTGCGCACTTGGATGGGTCAAATGAAGAGCACAAATTCCAAGTATGGTTCACCATACTTGGCCACACATCACGTCCTTTCCTTTCTTTTACTTATCACATAATTTAATTTGTTTCATAATGAATGAACTTTCTACAGTTATCAAACTGAACTGAACCAACAACTGAAGCCAACATCACTATTGTGTTTTTAAAGCTGCTTTACAGAAAAATTTGTCTCATTTCTGAAGTTTGCGTCATTGATTCCGCTATACCTTCCTGTCACTGTGAGGTCGCTTTTAACTCATTCCCCACCAGCATCTTTGAAAAGAGTTGCTAGTCACCACCAGCATATTTGATAATTTTAACTAAATTGTCATGACCCCCAGAACATCTGAACATGAATACATAATAAAGAACAAAGCTTTACTTTGAAACAAAACTATTTTTTATGTAGTTAAGTTTCATAAAAAAAAAAAAAAAGAAGAAGAAGCTTTTTTTAAACAAAAAGCTGAGAAAATTTGAGTTTTTATCAAAGACTGCATGTGGATCATTCAGTATGATGATCAAAGCATAGATGTAGTCCATCACTTCCATCAACACCACCAAAGCTTGCACAGTCATTTACCACATCCTGGATCAACATTTCACTTCAACATTAGGCAATTGATTTATATGCTGTTTATTGTTGATGATCACATTATTTTACATATGCATATGAGATCAATCTTTTCTGTATGTTCCTCGACTGTGTTTTTGATCGGGAGATTCTGCTCTCATTCAGAAGTTGCATAATAGCGCCTCCCAAGTTTATAACAGTGAAAACATGGAAAGGCAAAAAAACTTGTCTTTTGGTCTTTGGCTGGTAAAGAGTTAAACAATCATTATGGTATAAAATGCTATAAAAAAGAAGTGGCTTGACTTAAAAAAGGTTTGAGAATAAAACAATCTATAATGACCCCATTTACATTATAGTGTTTTGTGAATAAGATACATAAAAGTGGGGCATCCTTTAGTGAATTCACCCTATTTTTATTTTATATTTGTTATGATGTTAGCAAAACAGCACCCTTAGAATCCCCTAAAACGAGCAATCGCAGCCTTTGAACTAACTCATTTACATAACATGACTATTCTAAAATGAATTAAAAAAATTATAATAATAATAGGTAGATGAAGGAAATGGAACTTCTCCAGGAGGTGAACGTCTGCAAATGGCAAAATTCCTGCATGCTGCAGATAAAAGCGACAGAGGCCCGCGGGGATGTTGCAGCAATCCCCACCCCCACCCCCGCTGAACCTCTGCATTCTTTATTTAACCCAGATTACAGACACTTCTTTGTGGAAATAATATTACTGTGAGTCATTACACTGAATTTCAGTATTTTCTGAATTTCTCCGGGTACCGTTCTTCACGCTAGTCTTCGCTAAAGGCATTATTTCCTAGCATTCGAACCCAACTGCACACAGAAAAGCTTGATGACTTTAAGCAAACATGCTAAAACCTATCTGGAGTTTGATAACAAGGCACATTTAGAGTTTTAAACAAGCTGAATACTAAATAGTTGTAGTGAACAAAGAAAAACAAAGTAATTTGATTATACACTACAAGTAATCAGACCACCCCAAGGGCCCCTCTTTAGCATGCAGTGTTCGTGCAAATGTCTGCATTTTTTTCCTTGATGCTCATTTAAGAAAAAGAAAAAACAAACAAAAAACAACCAAAGGCAGAGCAGTTACGTGTCACATACTCTGTTTTTCGTCCAGACCAGAAAGCATGAATAAGGAAGGAGTGTTGAATTGGACCTCTGGCAAAGGCTGTGACATGGTCATCTTAGTACATCTGACAGAGCGACATCTCTCTCATTGAGCCTGTGAAGCATTCAGCCGTGGCCTTCGGGGGCAGTTTTCATCTTTTAATGTACTTTGAGCATTGCCTTCACATACATTTTCATATTTTTCCATTTTAAGTCGCCAGCGGTGGGTGACAGGTGCTCCGGGTGCATTTCCATATACATTTAACTGTCTCTTATAATATGATATATCTTTTAACAGGCTGCTGAAGGGGTACCAGTCATGCGTTGAAACTGTGCACATGCCTTTCAATATTGCAGGAAACTGATGGGAATTCATTGCACTTGTAAGTATGGTGTTCATTAACAGCCTAAAGGCCTTGAGGAAAGAAGCCTGAATTTGACCTTTGCAAAAGTGCTACAGTTGTTTGACACAAGACTGGTAATCCACCCAGATACATTAATCGAGACTCACCTATATTCCTATTCAACATACTGTACATGTTGACAGTGTGATTTTCTCTCAGTCTGACTTCTAAAATGAAGTCTGATGATCTAGTATCTACCATACCCTTCATAAGCCTATATGTATGCTAATTCCTCATGACACTATGTCAGCACTATTAAATGATGTAACAACACTAACACTTCAGTAGTTGATACCAATATGAGAAAAATGTCATGTTTGTCTATACCAATTTTAATACCACAGCAAAAACAAGTACGCTTCTGAATACACCACTATATTTAAAAAGTTAAATATTAATATTTGTGTTAACAAAATATTAAATTTTTATTAAATAAATTAATAGTATTTCACAATTTAGATCTGCATCACATGAGTACTGTTTTGTGCTGTGTTTTTATACAGCAGTTCAGTAAAAGTAGTGTATATTGTGTTATATTTTAAACACAATACTGTCTGTTTTGCTCAATTCTTCAGAGAAAATATAACCTTTAAAGCCACCACAAAACTGTTGTGTGTCCATGAGCAACACAGCGATGTTTTAACTAATAATTCTAACCATCAGATTATGCAAACAACACTGTATTTATCATACTGAAAGGATAGGTTTAGGGTTGGTGTAGGTGTACTGTACATGTTAATAAAGGATTATTTGCTTCTGAATTATGCTACCATCTGTTTTAATGGGAGGTAGTAAAATCTGACAGGGCAGCACAAATCATCAGAACACCGGTGCGACGAGAAAAAAAAACGATAAATCCCATTATAAACAAGGCATTTGTTGCATCCAGTGAGAACATAATTACTGATTATAATGACTTACAGTATACTGTCTTTTTATGAGTTGCGTTGCATCACATCGTGCTTCCTAAACATGAAATCATATCTGTGTTTGTTATCGGAGAAATGACAAACAACTAGCACTGCTCCACACTGCTCAAAATTAGCGTTTGAATCGTCAGGGGCAAATTCTTTAAATTTGAAAGATCATTTTTGATCTGAACATTCGGGCAATGTTATGCAAATCTTCCCACACAGTGATGCAGAGATGTGGGGGCGTGTTTAAACAAGGCGTTTTAGGAGGGCGTGGTTGAGTCTCAACTTTTATAAAGGATATCTCTTTTGGTTTGAGACTTTAGTATTTGCAACTTTACAGATCTTCTTTATTCACAAACAGCTTGAAAGGAAAACTTTAAATCGCATCATATAAAAATCACATTTAATGATAACAACAACACAACTGGCTGAATTTACATACTGTTTACAACAAAGCAGACTACTAAAACATGTCTTATTTCCTGCAGAAGGAACTATATTAGACTTTGTCAGTCTCAATCCAACAAACTAATCTATATTGTCATTACAGCATTATGAGCCACAGACTGCTCGGGATCCACGGGGACAACGAACAGTGCTGAAGTCTGTATTAACACCATAAATAACATCTAGGTTTGCCCATATTGTGCCATGCTCCCTGGGCTCTTCTTTATTGCAGCCCCATTTTACAACTGTGGTCCGTCTGAGCAAACACAAGAAAATGGTGGCAGCCTCTGGCAGGGAGAACTTAACTTTCTCTCTCCTTTTTCCACATTGGCCTTGAGCCAGTAAACACTGAGTGAAACATTACAGGCTGATCAACTCTGTCATTTCTTCCCCAGTCTTCACAGCCTCGGGAACCGGAGCATCAGACCAGCACCTGAAGCCTCTGATCATCCGGGATGCTGCTGAACCTTCTGTTTATCTTGGTCTGATGAAATGCACAATGCACAATAACTAAAGCTACAAATATAGATTGAATTTTGATGGCTGTTTCTAGGCAACGCTGCACTACCACCAGATATTGGAAGTAGCACTTGAATTGGTGAATGGTGGTCAAGCATGCTGGCTACCTACTGAGCTAATCATACACAAATACAATCTGTGTTCACCCAAGTACTGAAAGGTTTTTTTGTCATGATTGTAACTGTTGACATGAATATGTAACAAAGAGTACTTATTACAGGTACAGTATATGAGTTAATATCAGGCTAATCATGTGCAAAATCTATCCATGAGGACCTAGAACAGCTAATGGGGCCCTCTGTTTCCCTCTGGATTTTTTAACATTTCAGTCTCACAAAAAAAAACAAAAAAAAAAACATCAGTTTAGACCATCTGACCTATGAGAAAGTTAATATGAGCACAGAAGTCTTGCCAACGTAGTGATTCTCTTGCTAGATTTAGCAATTTTTTCTAAAAATGCACCTAGTGAAATACCTTTAAGATTTAAAGGTATTTGTCAGATTTAAGATCTGACAGTTTGCCTCTTCTACCTCAGATTTAAGATCTGACAGTTTGCCTCTTCTACCTCAGATTTAAGATCTGACAGTTTGCCTCTTCTACCTCAGATTTAAGATCTGACACTGTTTGCCTGTTCTACCTCAGATTTAATACATTGATTAGGACATTGAACTTGATGTTGCCAGTTGAAGTACAACCAGTACTTTATTTGAATGTTTTATTATTGACACATATTGTACTTTAAAAAACATTTTGTTTTTATGCGGTCATTTTTTTTTTTTTTTTTCACAAGCACTTTTTGACTCCTGCACCTTTGAATTATGCCTTTTAAAAAGTGCATTGTATTAAATAAAAAAAGTTGTTAAATTGCCACTGTGGTGTCACTTTCATGGTTTCTAACATTATTAGCTGATTGTGTAGTGGGCCGACATCAGTATTTCAGTTTAGAATTAATTTTGAGTGCATCACCCACATTAAGAGTTAAAATTTATTGAAAATTTTGAATGTATTTCCCAAATTATATGAGTTGGAAAATATTGAAAATTGAGTGTATTTCCCACATTATATGAGTCGAAAAATTTGAGTGTATTTCACACATTATATGAGTTGAAAAATACTGAAAAATTTGAGTGTATTTCACACATTATATGAGTTGAAAAATATTGAAAAATTTGAGTGTATTTCACACATTATATGAGTTGAAAAATATTGAAAAATTTGAGTGTATTTCACACATTATATGAGTTGAAAAATATTGAAAAATTTGAGTGTATTTCACACATTATATGAGTTGAAAAATATTGAAAAATTTGAGTGTATTTCACACATTATATGAGTTGAAAAATAGTGAAATCTTTTAGTGAATTACTCCCTAATTATAAGTTGAGAAATATCAATATTTATAAGTAAACACTGAGAGAATTTAAGGAAACTGGAAATGTAATTTTTTTTTTATGTAAACCTAAAACATTTAAAAACATCACTTAAATGTTTTTGTGTAATCTGTTACAAAATATTTTTTGAGTTCTGTGAACTTATTAGGGTTTACAGTGTAGTGACTTCCGAACAAGGTCTTGCAACTTTTTTCTGTTGAGTTTTCTGTTGCTTGCAACCTCAGTCATCATTTTATGTGGAAACACAGCCAAAATCACAGCAGAGCCATTGTCTTTATCTTAAGTGCATTTAAGTTTATCAGACAATGATATGATTTTAAATCAGGAGTTTTGTAACATATTGGAAGGAATAGTCGGTTATATAGTTTTAATGGGCTGCATTTCAGCCACTATTTCATATTCATCCCATTGTCTGGCAAAAAATTTTATTGAGAATTTGGATGCATTAAAATATAAAACTACTTTTTTTAAATCTGTGATATTTACACATTTTCAACTGAGATGCAAAAATCTAAACAAACAACAGCTATTGGCTAATGTAAGTAATTAAAACTTAATTTATATACAGCACCTTTTTAAAAAAGTGTTTACAAAGTGCTTTAGACAATATAGTAACGTACACAATGAACAATTAAATAATAAAATACAAAAGTTAATCAAAGAAAAGCCCTAGTGAACAAATGTGGTTTAATATGCTTTTTAAAAATGCACAATGAATCAATGGCTCAAAGGTTATCAGGAAGAAAGTTAAGGGAAATAACTATAAAGCTGACTCTCCAGTTTTTATCAGAGTCTTAGGCACAACCAAAAATTTACCTTTAGATGATTTCAGTGCCGCTGCTAGCCATGTTGGTGCCCTAAGCATAATTCCTTTATGATGCCCCCCCCCACCCCGACCCCGAGAAAGAAAAAGAAAAAAACGTTTGTTTTTGCCCGTTTAACTTTTTATTACCAAACATAACTCAATACCAATAACACACAATAGCAGCATCACAGTATAAAACTTAAGAACACTAAAAAGAGACTGTAAACAGTCAACAGAATAGCAAAATAAAAAAAAAATATATAAAAATAATCCAGACTTTTTTTTTTTCTTTTTTTTTTAATTCAATGTCACTTTGAATAAATTAAATTAAATAATCATCAATAAGTTCCAGGTGCTGTCACTTTTGTGAAAAAATCATTTTCGATTTAATCATTTTCGACATAAGTGTTAATTGAATCGATTGTAAAATCGATTTTCCATGTCCAAAAAAAAAAGACGTTTACTTTTTCAACGTCAATAAACGGACGAACGTAAAGAGAGAGCTGGAAACACTCAAGTCATCAATATTTCTTATTTATTGGCATGAAGTTTCATGGCAAAATTTTCGGGGTCCAGAGAAGAACGTTTTTTATTCACTATATGTCCAGCAGTTGAGAAGACGCGCTCCGACCGCACTGATGTCCCAGGACTACAGGTAGGCTACAGCTGCGCAAGGTGGGGGTACTGCCAATTTTCCACCACAAAAGCTGGTCGCTATCAGCTTGCAATGGTCCTTTTCATAACTCAGAATCTCTTGTAACTAGATGCGCGAATGAGGAGAATTCGCGTCTACCGTGCTGCGAGACCTCCAGACGCCTGGAAACACGTCTTTACATTTTAAGTTATAATAAGTTTGCTAATGCTAACATTAAAGTCAGCAAGTTCGAGGCGCATTAAGATTAGCAGCAGCACGCACGTGCAGCAAATTTCCCGTACTTTCTAGACTAGACCGGACAAGACTAGAGCAATTATTAAATATCTTTCTTGTTCCCCCTTTTTTGTTACATAAACATGGCTAAAATGTGCCTAATATTTCTATAGGCTAATGAAATAATACAGGCATATCTTTCTTGTTCCCCCTTTTTTTGTTACATAAACATGGCTAAAATGTGCCTAATATTTCTATAAACAGAAAAGTGAAGCCAAAACATTCTGAGTATGGCCACTGTCATTTGGAGCCCGAGTCTGTGCAGATATGTTTGAAGCCAGAGTCTGCTCAGAAGTGTTGTGAGGTGGAGCCCCAGTATCAAAGTACTGCCAAAACCCCTGCAAACCCAGTCACAAGCTCACAATCATTACAACAAACCCCATTTTTATAGCATCAAATGACTAATTAAAACCAAACTTATTAGAAAAATTAAGACTTGAACATATGTACATCAGCATGCTAAGACCAACCTAAAATGAAAGAAAATGTAAAAATGCATTTGAAGTTTAATTAGATTATTTAGTTTGTCTCATGTCTCATTAGATTACATGGAAAGGGCAGAGTTTATGATCTATACTGCAGCCAGACATGCAATCAAAACATTCTGGCTTCACTTTTCAAGACTTTTGCATTACACTTGGGTGGAGTCATATAGTAAAATTCAACATATGAAATGCATTAGGCAAAACAAAAGTGAATTATTTTAATGTAACACGCTGTACAGTAATTGAATAAAAGTATAAGCAACAAATAAAGCTTTGGTAATGAACACAATATGAGTAAACATAACATCACAAGTTGTGAATGCAATACAAGTTGTAAATGTAATATCATGCTCTTGCTCTATTCATTATTTCCAGGAGCACCTGGAATGAAAAAGAGAAGAAATGTAATTGTGCAATCACATAATTACAGCAAATTGAAAAATTAACATCTCGCCTGCACCTTCAAGTTATTCATCAAATGTTTGCACAGTCCTGTTGCATTTTAACGGACGTCTGGAACATACAAAAATATGATCTGTGAGAGAGCAAGCAGTAATTCGAGCTTCTTTCCATAATATCCTTTTGGGTGGCAGAATGTGCTTTCTTTTTTCATGATGCTGTGGGAATCCTACAAGCCTGATGGTGTATGACACTATTCTTACGGTGTCTGTTCTTACCTTAAGTCTGTTCTTCTTGTTCTACTGCCCAGTCAATTATAACTGATCAAAACGGACATAGCTGACATTATAAGTAATCCTGATAAATTAGGAGAGATACATTTGCACTGATAAGATTTAGCTTTTAGATATCATATCTAAGGAAACTCTTGTGCTGCTCATTTGAAGTACTTGGCAGATCAGTGCTTAATTTATTTCAATACCATAAATCCTTAATCCACTCCAGCCTAAAGCCTCAATTTTAATAAACTAGATGGACACATTGTTATAATTTAAAATAAAGCATGATTATTAATTAGTTGACACATGGTTTGTTACAGTACTATAATGGAAAAGATTAATGTGCTAACAGACATGTCTGACATGTTGATATATAGAAACATCTTAATGAACATACAGCTAAAAAATTAATTGAGTTTATTCCAGCGTTTTTGGCCTCAGCGATTCTTTGCTTTCTTTCCTTTTAAATTAATCACTTTTATGCATTTTAATTTTCCAAAAATTCATAATATACTTTGGCACACTTTTTATGATATAAACAATTCACTTAAGTCCAAATGGCTATTTTGATTACCACAGAAGGCAAATGAGATCATTCAAACCTGCTGCAAGGAAAAATATAAGTCCTTAAACTTCCAGTGTGCACATAGCAAAAGTAACTGTAGCCTGAACAAAAAAAGAAAAAAAAGAAAAAGAAAGAAAGAATGAAAAAAAGGCAAACTAGAACAGTACAGCAAACAATACTTTTTCTACTCCTGTTAAACTACTACTTAAAGCCTTCCTTGGTGCGTGGTAGCTGTCACACATATGCTGTATGTTAAGCTCTTCACTGCATTATGCTGAAATGAGCTGCATAAATGCCTTTATGCTCCGTTACTCAAATAGTTCCTTTAGAGCTATTTTGATCATACCAATAAAATGGAATGATTCTGGCAATTATCTCTGAATGAATGCATTAATGTTAATTTCCGTTTTTTACCCATAATTGCAGAATCCAGGCTTTGCAGCTTTACAGCTTCACAGAGAAATGAAAAAATACAGCAAAGAGCTTATTAGGTTGTCCTGTTAAATTCATTTTAGGAAGTTTAGAAAGTTCATTAAATATTTAAGGTTTACAGTTGCACATCTTTAGATCGGTTTAATTGCTTTGAGTAAACAGCAGCATTACAAAAGTGATATACGATGCAATATAAACTACCATTCAAAGGTTTGGGGCCAGTAAGATTTTTCAGTTTAAAGAAATTAATACTTTTTATTCAGCAAGAAAAAATACATAATGCATAAAATGTATCAAGCGCCAATAAAGTAATTTGTAAATTATGACACATAATGCCATTCTTTTTTTCTTTTTTTTTACTTTATACTTAACAAAGAAGCCTGAAAAAATACATCCCAGTTTTAATAAAACTTTTTTAAACGGCATAACGGTTTTCAATAATTTAAGTTTTTTTTTCTTTTCTTTCTTTTTTTTTAAATCATCATTTAAAGATTTAATATCTAAAAAATAATTTGAAAGTGAAGAGTGGAGAAACAGCTGCTGAAAATTCAGCTTTGCCATCACAGGAATAGATTGCATTTTAAAATAGATTAAAATAGAAAAGTCATTTAAAACTGGGAATTCAATTTCACTATATTACTATTTTAACCATATTCATAATCCAATAAATACAGCCTTGGTGAAAAAAAGAGACTGCTTTTAAAAGCAACCCCAAATTTTTAAGCAAAATATATAAAAAATTACATTTCAAATGACATACATATACAGTATTGAAAAAAACAGTTTTGCAAATATCAAGCACGATTCAATTAAGATTAACAGTCTCTCCATTATTGACAACATCATTTAAAATTAGCACTACTACTAATCGCCGCTATCACGTGAAGATGATTTTTGCTGCACTTGTTCTCCATCACTGGTCTTGCTGAGTGTCTGTATGGAGTACTTTGCAGTCAGTGTGTGTAGAAAAGGCCTCTTGTGGATGCTGCTGTTCACATCATTTACACTGACAGACTCAAACAGCTTTTGGCTCAAAAGAGCCCCTCTCGCATCTCTCATCCCGTTTTTTTTTGTCTCTCTCTCGCTTTCCTCTCCTTAGCACCGCACCGTATGACTTATGTCTGTCAAGAGCTATACTTTATTGCCCATTATATCAACCACAGACCTTGGAGAGGACCTAAGTCAAGTTATGAGCCTGAAAATGCTTCGAATTCCTTGCACAATAGCATTGAATGGCTCATATTTATGGTAAACAGTGATGGGCCGTGTAGCAATAGCTGTGAATTATACTTATAGCTTTGGCCTCGTTTTTGTTAAGAAATGCTACCCATCTATAACAACATCAGAGAGCATGATGGAAATCTGAAACGGTTGTCTGACTGAAAAAAAGTGCGCGCACCCCTTCTCGCAAAAAGTCAAAAATTATCATATTATCTCACCTGGTGCAGAACAATAACAGGAAAGTATATTTAGGGATGCCAATGTGAATGAATGGCTTTCAAGGGACACTGAGAAGCGTCATTTTGGGGCTGAGATTTATCGGTTGTTGCAGAAGAGAGAACAGGAATTTCTCAACCGAATGTTTATGTTAGAGGTGACAAATGCTGTGTCAGAAAGAAAATGTGAGTCAGCTCGCAAACACACTGCTAGACACACGTCAGCCAATGCTACCGATTGATCACTGCTCAGAGTATCAGTAATCACTGAAGCAGTTACAGATTTACAACTTCTTTATGAATAATATAATTAATCCCATCATAATCACCATCATAATCATAATACTAATAGGCCTAGCTCAAAAATGTTATTGTTGCAGATAGTTATGACCATCGAGCCACATTAAAAGAACACTTACCGATTTTCTTTGTGTGTGTGTGTGTGTGTGTGTGTGTGTGTGGTGTGTGTTAATAACACAAGCAGTACATGATCCAATATATAATTGTAATATAATATAATAAGTGCTAGGCAATTATACTATTTTTTAAACACAATTAATCGCATGATTTTCTGCAATATAATATTATATAATATTTACTTATAATTATTTATATACTTATAAATACGTCATTACGTATAAATACTCTATATTAGAACAAGATCTAAATAATCTAAATCTCTTTAAAACAAATATCTGAATTTGCTTTTAATTAAATGTTTGGTTTCCAAATATCTGTGCACTTATACATATACAACTCAGCCTTCAATTAGACTGAAATATGCAGAGCTCTTTACCTGCTGGATTCATCCAATTATCTCCAAGAGAATCCCTGCTTTTGAAGTGGGGATTAAAATTGATCCATTTTCCTCTAAAGGGCATTTGTAATTGTAAAGCCAACCATCTCAGACAGCCGGCAAGGACTTTCATTATTAGCCGATGATATGAATCTCTTTCTTGTGTATTTGTTCATAATATTCTGGCTGAATTCACCTCTTGTTCTTGTCTGTGACTGTTTGGGCAGTCACAAGCAGATAGCTTCGATCCTACCATCGAGTCTGACAAAAGGAGATAAAAATAGTGCTTTCAAATTCCATTTTTATGACTGGCTTTACAACTGCGCAGACCAAGCGTAAATATCATGAGATAACAGTCTTATTTAAAATACGGTCATTTCTGTCACAGAAAAACAGTGATTACTTACGAAATAAATGACAGCCGTAAATGGCAACTGCAGTGTCTACTATGTATTCACAAACACAAGCATCTGCAATTTGTATTTGACCAAAATACAGAATTATCTATGAGTTCAGCATAAACATCTCCAGTGCTTTTCCACACAAGAACTTACTTCTAACACATACAGGAAGAAAAGCATGCAACTAGATCTAATTAATTTACCCTGCTCAATAGACCTCTATGATTTCCTCCACACAATGAACAGTACTGTATAATATCCTCCTGCATTAAAAAACACAATGTATTAAGTAACCTTACAAACATATACCCTACTGATATGTTCATCATAACATGCCACAGTGTCTGAGTTCCATAAATCAAAGCAATCCAATGATTTAGGAATTAGCTGCTAATAAAAAAAACTGGATACAAGACAACTCAACAATAACATTCATAAATGATTACATCCAATACAGTTACAATCTGTTCCAGGGACATTTTGTGCATTTTGCAATCTAAAATATCACAATCCATCCCCTTCATGATCTTTAATGTAACAATATATCATCACTCGTGTATGACTGCTTGGCAACTGTGACATCTGCAAGGTTCTTCAGACTATTTTGTGTCACATTAAGAGTTTCCTGTCTTTCAGATTTATGGAAAGAGTCAAGATTTGTAAATAATTACCAGTGAAGATATAAATAAAACATACACAGAAGTACTTATGCATTGATGATACTTTGTTTTTCACATGGTTTCATCTACAGATTATTTTGTAATTTTTTATGCTGTCAAGCAATAAATGTTACAGTTAATTGTCATTGCAGAGAGTGAGCTATATCGGTACAGATCATGAATCATGATCTATAAATAAAAACTATTTAACTATGAGTTAATGGAACTGGACAGCCATGGCTTATTCTGCACCAGTAAAACATTGCCTTTATGATTTACAGTATCACATTATTTGCGAAGATGGTGTCAAAGTCTCTGCAAACTTTAGATTTATGGACATATTTGGATGATGCAAAAGCAAAACACGGAAGTCTGTTAAATGTGATTGGATTTCAGGGCAGTCCTCACACAAAAGCTATCCCTCACTGATCTGGAATATTTGTGATATAGCTTATGAATTATATGGGTGTTTACAGTACTTTTAGTCATTTTTTGCAATAGTTTTTTCTTATAAAAAGGCACAGTTTGGACATTCTGCAAAAAAAAACAAAAAAAAAACATCATGCACGTTTTAAACAACATAAAGGTGAGTAAATTAGCCTCCAGTAAAGTTATTGCATCCTCCAAAACAATATATTTGAATAAGTGGTGGTGCTGCATTAAAGAAGTAACTAGAATGATGTTTTCTTATTAGAAAGAGTGTTGATGATTCAGTTGCTGTGCAACACACAGCGATGAATCACATCAGCACCGTAATGAGCTTTTTTCTTCCAGCTACATTGAGCAATGATCACTAATAAAGCAGTAGCATTCAAAAGATCACAGAGGAGATTGTCTTCTTTGAAAACTAAAAGCATGCTCCTTTCTTAAAAGTTGCACAATTTTTTTGCAAATGAAGGGACGATTAAAGACCGCTAGGCATCTTTTTGCAGATTTAAAAATGAGCTAGGCAGAACCTACACAGAGGTACAGACTGACTCACATTCACTGTTTCCTGACACAAAGAAACAGTGTTTCACAGGTAAAAACTTAGCACAAGAAACTGTGTTCACAAAGGACATATGTGCAACAGGCTTCAGAGTTCTTGGGCATGAAGAGCAAACAGAGAACATACCTGGGAAAGTGATTTGCTCTCACTCGCACCTCTTTGCGTCAGCCTGATCAGAAGTTGGAGAGGCACGTGGGCTCGACTGATTTTAGAGTAACCGGCGGCGGAACTGACAGAGACGGATTCAGTGCGGCCCGAGCGTGGAATTGCTTTTCCATTCCCCGGAACCACAGCAGGAAATGTCTATAGCAATGGTCCAATCACTTGCAGCTAAAGCATCAGCGGCTCTTGAACCAGCGCTGAAACCTGAAGAGAAAAAGAAAATGGAAGAGTTCTTCAGATTAATAAACTCTGGCTAACAGCTGGTATGATTGAAGACTAAAAGCTCAAGCCATCAAACAAGCTCTCTCCATTTTATGATGTTTTGAAAAGTAGGTTACATGTTGGTTTTCACTGTAACTGTGGTTTTCAACAAACCTTTAACCATTTTTTTTTGTTTTAGTCCAAGCGCAATTTCTTTTACCTTGTGAATTTTTTTAAAACATTTTTTTATACATTTTTTTTTTTTTACTGGCTTCTACAAAGTTACAGTAAAATGTAGGATTTGACTCGATGCATGGTCTTACACATCAACAACAAAGATATTGTAAGCATTCTCTTTTTTTCCCCCTTGCAATCCATACATATATATATATATATACTGTCTGCTCTCTGCGACCCAGTCAGAACAGATATACAACCCATTATGGGCTTGTGACCTACAAGTGGAAGAAAACTGGATTTAAAAACACTGCTCTTCTGTTGCTTTCTTGATTTTATTTCACCTTTGTGCAGCTGTTGTGTTCCATTTGTTACAAAGCTTACTTTACGGCATCTAGGAGTGCTGGTGGTGGGAACTGATTCCTTTATGTTGTGCGAGAGGTCACTGGGTTCAAATCCTGCTCAAGTCGCCAATTATGTTGAGGGTGACTTCAAAGGCATAGAAGTAAACAAGAAAAATAACATAAAGGGTCTACCATGTCGGTTAGAATTAATAAGTCTTTTATTTTGGATTAATTGGGCTATTTTTGACATATTACATATTGTATTACTTATACAAAAAAAGTGAAGTGAAGTTGTACTTACTAAACTAAACTTCTGATAAAAACACACACCAGAGTACGAAGATATCCTAGTATTTTTCAGCCAGTACAATCGATCACATTCATTAAAAATCGCAAATTGAGCAGAACATTTTCTAAACTAAAGACTCAAGAGCTGAGATGACCAACCTACTGGTTTGCTGATCAGTTCACATAGTTGAAATGCTAGTGATTGTTAACTTGATATATTTTAAAATGTGTTTTTAGTACAGCCAATCGCTTAAGAGCAAAAACAGCAGCAGCCCCAACAAACAACAGACACACCAGGAAGTGAAACAGAAGGTCAAGACATGGCTGGCCAAGAAGTACCTCTCACCACCAGCTGAACTAAAATAGAATGCGGCAAATATAAAAATGAGTGAGACCCTTGGGCATTTATGAGCCATTTTTGTCCTTTGATTAATTATGATTAGCATTATAACTTGATAATTAATGAAATATGTAAATGTGGAAGAATGTCATCAAAGCTTTAATTATGGTGTTTATTTTTAGTTTGGTGACGCCCCCATTTGTCACCAAGTGGGCAGATTTCACCTTCTTACCCTTAAACAAGCATGCAATTACTTCATTTAGAATATGTCACACATGCATGAATGCTGGTAAGATCAACTTGTCTTAAAATGTTACAAAAACAAAACATCAATACAAAACTAATTTGGTGGGATAGCTGCATATTATTTAAAGCACTGTGGCTTTTATTTATACAGAAAAACAATAATGCAAAATGCTTGATCCTTACCTGAAAAAGAAAAGCACACACATACACACAAGAATTTAATACTTAATTCATGTGATTTGCCTTCGCTTTAATTATTTTTGTCTAAACCAGCTTTCATTAATGTGTGAATGTTCTGCATGCTCTTCATCAAGCTATTTTGGCTTTTTACACAGACTCATGAGCGGCTCACATCCCAGAGGCACATTTCAAGTCCACAACAACCTCTATTTAATGGAACTCATTAGGTAAATTATAATCAAACAGAGCTAAATTGTTTGAGCTGCATTCTCAGAAAGTTCTGTAGAACACAGCTAAACAACTCGCGCATAGTGTCAAAAACATTACATCAACTAAGGCACCTGCAGGCTATTTTTACACAGAGATATTTCACCGTTGCTATGTTTCATAGTCCTACACATTGCAATTTAGGTATTTTAATATAGAACAAAAGCAGTACGGAAAACAGTTAGCTCCCACACAATGTAGCTTGCATGATATGATGACAGAATTTTCATTTTTGGTTGGACTATCCCTTCAAAGAAAACAGGAAAAGAAATCAAGTTTTTCAACATATAACCCAATGTCTTCTGACGTGAGAGGATGCCAAAAATGGAGGCATCCCAGAGACACAGATGGCAGCTAAGCCATCTTGCAGATTTCATGGCATGTCTTTGCTTCATTCTTTGGTCCACATGACTGGCTGCTTAATGGATGCAAAGCTGAAAGTCATCCCTCTGTCTTTTGCTTGTCTCTTCAAAGTATCTGCTCTGTCATCCCATTTATTTCTCCAGGATTGTCTGTCAGCCTTGTCAGATGGCAGGTCTTAAGTAAGGCTACTGATGGCAACGGGGTCCGTTTGTGTTTGAATGAAAAAAATATTTTTTGACTGAAGTGATAGACAGCACCTGACAGGGCTTCCTGTTCTTATCCACTGACTCCTTCTTGAAACACTTCCATGAATGTCCACCAGCCAAACTAATGTTCGGGACGGGAAGTAATGTACACCACATCCCATTCACAGTTGTTTCCTATTTTAAGAGAAAATTATTCATGTTTGGCAGCCAGATGTAATAATAAATTAAAATCATATTCAAATCTTAATGCTTTTTCCTGCACTGTGTGCTGTGGTAAATACTGCATATTGTGGCACATGTAGAAGGTCATCCAGCTAGGAAGGAATATGACTACATTAGACATGTACTGCTCAAAAAGGTTTGGGGGTGTCAGTAAAATTGTAATGCTTTTGTGATGGTGTAAACATTTACAATGATTTGTATTTCGAATAAATGCAGTTCTTTTTACACTAATAATCACAATTTCTGACAAAAATATTAAGCAGCACAACGGTTTACAATATTAATAATACAAAATATCTCTTGAGCACCAAATCAGAATATAAGAATGATGTCTGTATGATCATGTGACACTGAAGACTGGAGTAATAGCTGCTGAAAAAATCAAGTTTTACATTTTAAAATGTATTAAATTAAAAAAGAAATAGTTTTATTATTATTATTATTATTAAATAAACCAGCCTTTGCAAGCAAAACAAAACAAAAATCTCACCAACCCCAAAACCTACGAACAGTAGTGTGTAAGCTACACAGAAATCCAAATACGTCATTTAATAGAAGCAAGAGTCATGTTTTCCGACAACATCCTCACGTTAGATTAGGAGCCCATGACATAGTATTACCGACATGTCACTTTAAGGTCTGTCATCTGCTCTTGCAGGAGAGTTTTGGTGCATAGCAGAACTGATGGAGAGAGATAGAGAGGAAGATTATCACTCTTTCCCACATCCCCAACTGCTGTGAGGCCAAATCCACTTTAAATGAGGTGACCTTCCTCCTCCTACACAAGGGAGCACAGGTAGAGGGAGGTACGAGAAGAACGAGTGATGAAGTGAAGCAAAAAAAAAAAAACTAGTATAAATTATTCCTCTAATACTGTCTGACAAGAGTCTCTGTAGGCATGTTACAAAGCATCTCCTCTGTTTAGCGAAACCTGAAAAAAAATCAAATATTAAGGAGTTCATGGCAAAGAAAGCACTGACTCTTTTAGCTTCTATTTCTCCCCTCATACACACACAAGTCCCTTTCCACACCAGCATCCAGCTCTGTCAGTCAAACATTTCAAGCTTCAACAGGAGTTCAAACCAAAGGGAAGCATATGCTGGAAGGACATGCCTCGCCTCAAATTAAAAATGAAAGTAATGCCATAGGTCACCAGGAGGTGCTAAAACGTGTCTCCACAGGTATCTGTGCCCAACCTCGACAGGCTCGATCAATTTGCCAGGAGTCAGTCACGCTGACTGACACTACAGCCGGAATTGCATTGAACATGGCGTGATAAAGCAAAGCATTGTGGGGTAGGGAGCAGCAGGAGTGCTCCAGACCAGCGCTACTGGATGTCACCCTCAGGGCTCAGCAGACCTCTTTCGTTCTGCGAGAGTTAGAGACTAGGGATGTGTTTTTTTTGAATGGGGCTTAGTCTGAGGTCCTCGTACTTCAGAGAAGCTCTCGAGTGAGAGTTATTAGAAGTTTTGGTGAACTGCATTCTGACTGTAAGTGGACCTGATGACCTAAAAATGACTTTACAATACTTTACTGTAATATTTTTAGCTGCAGTTCAAAGAGCACATTGCAGCATGGGATACAAAGGACATACGTAACATTGTTTTGGTTGTGATTCAGCTCTGTTCCTCAGTCTGCACGGATTAATGTGGTTAGCTGAATCGGTGTACACATTCACATCAACAAAATGTGAGCAGGTGCTCTATCTTTTGCTGTTGTTTGGGCTTTTTGGAAACACATTTTTTTAAATAAATAATGCAGAAAGTTTACTAGTCGTAACATGATTTAAGGATTGCTAGTCACGGTGAAACTACAACTCTTGTTAGGGAATTAACTCACGCTACATCAGTTCATTAAAACATCTAACCTTGAGTAACAAAAGTAGCAATCTCAGGGTCGCTTTTAAAGCCTTTCAAATCTTGGATTTCTCGACACCTCTGAAAATCCATGCCAATGTCAGGTTAAATTAAAAACTCTGTCTTAGTGTCTGTCACATTCCGTTTTTGCTTAGACGCTGCTCTATTCAGGGTGTTTTTGCAAATGTTTATTCTCCAGAAGTTTGCCCTTTTCCATGGTTCATGGAATTTCCGGCTAGTTGTGACCAACTTTAAGCCTCATGCTTCTTCCACACCATGCTACAAAGTGCCTGGAGCCACAGATATCACATCATAAGCACAGCTGTTATGCATGCAATATTTGCAAAATTCGCCCCGACCACTCGAAAGCACGAAACTTGCAGATTTTGTTCCAAATATCACGAGTTTAAATGTGATTTTATACAACAGTTTAGTAAATAAGATGTTGATATTGTGTTATATTTTTACATTAAATTAAACTTATGCATTTAGCAGACGCTTTTATCCAAAGCGACTTACATGTAGTGCATTCAGGTTAACAATTTGCAATTTGCAATCAGGGAATCAAACCCCCAAACTTCTGCTTGTTAATGCAATGCTCTACCAATTGAGCTACAGGAACACATATTTGAAACACAATGTACAGTATTTTTTTGTCTTTTTTACATTTAAGTCCATTTAAAGCCATAACAGAAATTGATGTGTGTCTCCAAGCAACACAGCGGTGTTTAGTTTTGAATTAATGTTTTGAACAAATTATTGTTTGAACCAATGATTCTAAGGGCCATTCATAAGGAGAGCCATTTAATTCATTCCTGAATGAATCAGCCTTTTGAACAAACTGGATGAATGAATGACTCATAAAGACATTTACCACCACTTGCTGGCAGATTTAGGTTCTTATTTAGAGTATCATTTCATAAATAATAATAATAATAATAATAATAAAATTGTCTTTAATTTCTTTACGTGTGCTGAGTTTAAGTGTAAACATTATATATGCATATAAATGTAACATTAATATACTCTTATTTTGCCAAATAAATGAAACACATTATCGTTTATGATACTGATACTATCGTTCTGCCCTATGAATGCATATAAATCATTTTTAAAGCTTTGTGAACTAAGGCTTTTCATCCCAGCACTTCTGGTCAATTTCTGGTTTATGAGTTGTGCAGAAAACATGACTAACCCACAAAGCATTATTTCACAGTTATGGGGGTGTTTGAATACAAGCCGGATCTATTATGCTTTAATCAATACAGAGCAAAGACTGTATCATTTGCCATTTGTTCTGTTGTCCAGCACAATTTTATTCCATATGAATTGACCTTTTTATAGACTCGTCTTGGCTCATCCCCAGAGTGCTTAGGAAGTTCACCATGATCATTATGTTGTTGAAAAGCACTCGTTTCAGTCCATGCACATCACTGGTGATACATCCACTTAACATTAGACAATCTGATATGCTTCCTGACAGCAACACAGCTGTACAAGATGTTGCTTTGAGTATTATTAGATCATCATGTTTTTTAGATTGTCCCATTATGAATTAATTTGATGTGTAACCCCATTTCTCCACTGTCAATTTCTTATCAAGGACTGTTTATTGATTTTGAGTATTGCATGCTAGTACTCAATAATCAAAAACAAGTTCTAAATCCTCTGGTATAAGACTATTTTACAAGCCATTAGTGAAATAAATAATTGGTTAAAAACATAGAGTAAGTGTAGAATGTAAACATAAAGCCATGTCGGCTAGAACTAGCCCTAGGAAATTATACATGATGAAATGCCTCACTAAAGTTCACATTCATTTGTAGATAATTATGCTTTGTTGCAGTTGTAGTTAAAGTTAAAGGTGGGTAAAGATATCAATCACCACAAATTACTCTGTCAAGCTCTAAATATATGATAGAAATAAAAGAAATATCAACAGTCCTACCTGTATTGATGCCTCTCTGGCAGTGTCGCATAAAGACAGTTTAAATATCAATGAGAAAAGTGAAATGAGGTGATATTGCTGGACATTGATCATATGCACATTTGACTCCATTCTAAATTCATGAAATGTTGCTAGAGTGCAAGATGAATCATTTTCTGAGAGAAAATTGTAAAAGCCAAGCCATCAAAAGTTTTTCTATTTTCTCAAAGTTTTGCCTTTAATGGTAGGTGGACACTTTCTGAAGTTCTGCCCTTGGTATAGGATTTCTATTCATAAATGGCTCACACACTCAAAAATGTTTCTCTAGCATAAAATATCAGAACAAGATTTTGTAACATTTATACAACTATTCGAAAGCTGTTTCACATTAGGCTGTTTATTATCGAGCAGATGCTTTTATCTAAAGAGAATTACAAACGAGGACAGACAAGTCAACCAAAGCAGAGACTAACAATAGGGTGCTTCAGCTCTCTGCTTTAACCAGAAAAATATGAGCTAGTACAGAGGTTAACAAAGCTAAGCTAAAGCAGTAGGGAGTAGATGTTATAATGGCCATAGTAGGGAGTATGTTAAGTGCATGAATGGTTTTTGATCAAGTGCTTGAAGAGTTTTTAGATCGTATTATGTGCAGTCATAATTATCAGTCTGTAAATAAGCTCCATTTATATGTTCAGATTTACATTTTATATACAAGGCAGTTATTAAGCTCATTTTGTTTATCAATAAATCATTATTTTGGTCATCGGTCAAACTATTGGTATCTAGTAGGAAAACTAGCTCAAACCATCAGTGTGGTAGCATGACAAGATCCTTGAGAAATCATTGTAATATGCTAATTTGGTGTTCAGAAACCATTTTTTTCTCTTATTAGTTGAAGAAGAAAATCTTGGTAAAAAGAGAAGAGCTAAACTGTTATTGGATATTTTAATAAAGACTCAAATAGAAAACTTAAAGAAACAACTAAACATAAAAAAATCAGAGTATACCATAATTAATAAACAGGAAATAATTCAGTTTCCATAGCTTCAAAGGAGTTAATCAGGGATGCCCTTTAAGCGCACCATCCATTCTTTCCTGAAAAGAAAACAAGTGCTTTTTTTGCATTAACAGCGAAAGCCTCACATGATAAACAGAGCAGCATATCTCACACAGATAAGCTGAGGAGAAACAGATGGTGCGGACCTGTGCCTAGCTCATACAGCGAGCCATCGCTCTGTAACAGGTTTTGGAGATTCACGGGGTGGAGGGAAGATAAAGAAATGGAGGAATGGAACTCATCCATGTGTCCACTGCACTTGGCTATCTGCCTCCAAGCTATGTGTACTCTATATCCTGGGCGCTGAGCTGGAACAACAGGTTGCTCAACCCCCTCCAGAGAGCCCTGCACGTACAAACCGGACGAGATAAGAGGGCACGTTTGGACGACCATAGGATCTGTCAAGCAGGAACGTCCAAAACCAGGCCATCTGGCTGGGGTCTCTTCTACCCACTTTACAAGGCACTGAACCGCAGCGCCTAGAAGGATCCCACCTGCTCTACAAAGCATCGGGAAGAGATTACGACTGCAAAGCAAACATTTGTTGGTAAGTGTTTGCTTTATACATAGCAAACCTAGAATTTGCATAGAGAAGTAACACTTCAAAGCCCAGAGGAGAGCACTGGCACTTACATCTGTGAGTTTAAGAACCACAGCATGAAAACAGAGACGGGATAAAGATGGGAGAGACAGAGTGTCTACAGTATGACCTCTCCAAGGACAGAAGATTAGCATCTGTGGCCCCAGATCTGCAGAATGTCTGAAGAACCTCAAAGAGGGGCAAAATTGCAATGGTAACAGAATGCTGAAGGATTCTTTTGGAAGAATGAGGGAACATTTTCCATTCCGAATTCTGATAGGATACTTTTTTCTTTTCAAGGACTGAATAACAAGAGGTTTACTCAATTTATTTATTTATTTAAATGCATGTTCAAAAAAAGGAAGATAAAGGGAAAAGAAAAAATAAATCCATTAAATCCATAAATGCTAAATTGATGTTGATGAAAATGTAACACAGAGGCTAAACATTTATTCATATTTTTAAAAAAAGCTGTATTTATCTAGTTCAAAAACAATTATTCTTTAATAAATGGATATCAAGGGTTAAAGTTCAAGTACTACCGGCATTATAAATGCTATAAAGCGGTAGGCACATCAGCATTGCTCTGGATCATGAATATGAATTAGATTACATTCAGCCATATTTAGATTACACCCAGCAATTGCACTTCCACTGATTTATGAAAAATGATACAGAATTTTCATAAGTATCATTGATACTGAAATGTATTTAAGTGAAGACTGAAAGAGCTGTCGAAAGACTAATGGTGTAGTTCATTTATAGACTACATTTAGCTTTTTACTTCTTCCAGTTGTATTTATAGGATTCACAGTTCATAAACATTGTGTTCACTTGAGAAGATCATCATGAATAATTTTTTTCATCATGTTTTATTCAATAATCCATTCATAATTCAAACCTCTTGTATTTTTGTCATACTAACGTCTAGGGTGGCCTAAAGAAATACATCACTATAAGTTTAGAGCAGTTTTATTATACTGATAGCTACAGTAAATAATAAAAAAAAAAAAAATAAAAAAAATGAAATGTTACTACGGCCCTAAAATGAGTATGTAACTGATTCCAAAAAAAAACAAAAAAACAGTCAAGAACAGCTGCATTTAACCATTTCAAAATTAAAAAAGCAAAATTTAGCCAGTTTAACCAATCTACTTATATAAACCATTTAAATGAACCCAATTCACTAAACTATTAATGGGGTTAGAAAGTACATTTTAGACTGAATTAGACTACCTCGCACAGTTATAAATCTGTCTGCTCAATACAAAGCAAAATGAAAACAGTAACGTAACATTTTGCTGGAAAAAAAATAGCTTGTTCTTATAAAAACCTACAAAGGGTTGAAAACAGCTCAGCTGTCACACCAAAGAAAGATGTAGTTAGTAGGATTGCTACTTTTAGCTAGCAACTCCTCACACTGCAGTTCACAATATGCGCTATGACAGAGGAGGTCTTGTCCTCTAATTAATCTGGCATGTCTTTAAGCTCCAACACTGGATCACTTTGCAGTCCTATTGAATAATTCACATCTCCTCCCTGAGCTACTGTATGTCATAGGAGAAAGACTGCGGTCTGCAGCCACCTCACATCCACGGCAGAAAAGGGGGGATACAAAAAAGGAGTGGCTGAGAGAACCAGAGCGTGCGCAAAGAGAGATCGAGTACAAAAATAGACATTACAGAGATAGAAAGACAGTGATAAGAACCACCAGACTGAGAAAGGACAGGAGGGAAGGATGGAGAGGCAGATGTAGACGGTGGTCTAAAAGGGGCGAGAGAAGCTAATGAATCAGCAGAGACTCTGAGTCCATCCCACAAGAGCTGATCTGAAATGTCAGTGCGGTCAGAGTCTTTCTGTTCAAGTTGCATTTAGGATGTGCCCAAGAACAATCGGAACCCTCAATTCTCTCCCAGACTCCACATAATTATGGACTGTCTGCCCGGTAATGACTTTTCAACAATTCCACATGCACAGTTGCAAATGCCATGACTTCTTATAAACAATGTTTACAATAAGCAAGGGATAATGTACAGCCGGCCCGTCATTATCACAAAATAAACACAGATAAGGTGACCAAACAAATAAAGCTGTGAACAGGAAACATTGATTTGGGTATACATATTGCAGGGTTTGTTTAATCTGGGTCCTGCTATATAGTGTTGCCTTGGATGACTTGGATGAGTATTTAAAAGATATTGTGAAATACTGTAAAATGGGTATTTCATAACACAATGACAATAAATATTCTCAACTTTTTTTTAAATGTATACTTCTTTTTACACAAAATATGCACAAAATTGATGTTTGAATTCAATATTGTTCATTGTTAATTCATGTTAGTTGAAAATACATTTTATACTAATGCACACAACTTCAAATATACATGTAGAAATGAACATTAACAATTAAGATTTTAAAATAGTTTTTCGTTGCTATGCCATAACGCCAAGTCCATTTAACTGTTCTAAATGTTACCTATAAACATGAGAGTTTGAAGAAATGATTGCTCCAATAACACAATTACAGTCTTAGAACATTTTATTGTTGTTTGAACACCCATCCCACCCCAACCCTCAGTTCCCCAAGAGATATACGCCTCTGTGTCCGCTTCCTGTCCCACAAACACATGGTCAAAAACACAGTTCTTTTCCAGATCATTCAGTATCATACAGAAACACTTGGAAGGAAACGAATGAACAAACAAAACTCACAAAGAACAAGGACCTGGCTCAACAGCTTCCTCTCTCATAGTGACACACTAGGGATAGTTAAGCGGTATTAGCATAGAAGTGAATATAGAGACCATTAGAAGTTGGCTAATGTCTTTGGAATGAGCATGGTTATAAAAAAAAAATAAATAAAATAAAAATTAATTGGAAGGTTTTAAAGTGACTGAATGGGCGACTTTGGGATGGCTTTTAGAAATCCTCCTCAGCTGACTGAGCATGTGTCAGATCTTTTGGCGGCATGTTCAGGAAACAGGTCTTAAACAGTACATTCAACTCTTTCTATTACTTTTAAATTGTTAAATCTGGTCGAACAAACTTTATTCACATACTATTCACAGAACACAAATATACATCTATATGTACACATACTTTCCACTTGAAATCCAGGCACTTTTCAAGCAAGTCCAAAGGGGGATTGGGTGAAAAAAAAGAAAAGAAAAAAATAGTCAGAACATTGTCTGTGTAATCTGTCAAATCAATATTTTCTCTGGCTCCCTTAGAACAACAGTTTGTCTAAAAATGAAAATTCTGTCATCCTATCGTCCCAAATCCTTTGTGTTTTACAGTGGAAATAAAGTCACGTTTGGAACAGATTTCTCATCTTTGAGCGAACTCTAACTACAAGAGCTTGTGAACACCATTAGAGAGCCGTCAGTCAGTGTGGACTGAGGCAGGCTGACATCTGAGATGGTTTATGCGGAGTAATGTAATCATTGAGAAAACGCCTCTGTGGTTTGTTAACTTGGCATCTTGCTGATATGGCAATTTCACAGTTAGGGGTCATAACAATTGGAGGGATGCGTGTTTGTAATACTGATGTGGATACCATTTTATTTAGTGCTTTTAGTTTAAACTACTGTAATTTTCAATGGTGGTAACTATGGTTTGGTATTTTTATCACTCAACACCTGGCTGTCGGTTCTACTTACTGCACTAAAGTGTCTGGCACCTTCCACAAACTAATTACAAATTACAGCCTGAAGCTCTTTCACTTATTTCAACCAAAAGACAGTGAAAGAAGGTTGATTTTCACCCTCAGAAGGTCACATCAATTTTGATACAAGCTGTTTTTCATGTTTTTTCTATGGGGAATTCGTTGGTAACCCTGTTACCAATCTTTGGGAAATGTTTAAATCAAGTTTAAAAGACAGATTTATATGCTTTTATAATGTGGCAACAAAAAATCTGAAAGCGTAAAAAAAATATAATAAAAAATATAGCATAAAATAACTGTTGCTCAGTAGGAGTGGAGCAAAAACAAAAACATATTTTTGTTATATATACCAAACGTATAGCTTTAATAATAATCCTCTGAGGCATGAAAGGCCAAAATTACTATTTTAAAATGTGACAGAAATCTGACTAGCTAACATGGTATTAGACATCTGATGCTTGAAAAAAAAAACAGTTCCATACATTAAAATGCACACTTGACAAACAGATGATAAAGCATTGTTTATCCAGCTATTAAAGTGGCGAATAAAGCCCACCACATACTGCAATGCAACAGAAATGGACTGTAAACGTCAACTTAAAGAAATGCTTTGAAAAATCTCGAGCCTTGGATTCAGCTGTACACACAAAGCTGCACAATTGTTAAACAAATCCACTCAAAGAACACGAGTCAGTCCGATAAATAGTTACAAGTGAATAGAAGAAGATTGCCGGTGTTCCTTTTGGTCTCTTTCTCCTCGCTTCTGACACAGTTTCGCCTCCGTTCCCGTTTCACAGCGCTGTTGTAAAAAGACTATTAACTGCGCTCGCTCAGAAGCATTGAGTGAGAGGATAAAGGTCAGGGTGTAATCCACCGCAAGCTTTAGAATGCCATCACGTCTGCCCCTTGTTAATGTACTTCCTTTCCTTTAAGCACACAGGGCCACTGTTAGCACTTGAGACTTACACCTTAAGACGTAAGAGATTTCCAGCAGACGTTAAGTATATATATATACAAGTGAGAGGAAAAAAGACAACAGTCACAACAATATAGGAAAGCCACAGTGGGGCAAGGTGGCCGCCCAACTCTCCTGTCAATCTCCTCTTGAGACATATGGCACTGTATATAGTAATAAACTCCACCTCCAATGATACAAGAACCAATCTTCAGAGAAAAGTACCCATGAGGGAGAAACAGCGTTGAAGAGGCATCAGCATCTTGATAGGCAGTTGATGGAAAGCTGTCTGCTGGTTGAATCTGTGTGTGCATGCATGTGTGTGTTTGTCCTTTTGGCGCTTTTTAAGGGGCACGACAGGTACCCGACTCCTTTTAAGAGCAGTAAAGGCGCCCGACTCTGCTCCACTGTGCTGCACATGAAGAAATCTTCTCCAAGTGATGTTTATTTCTGCTCTTCAGTCCAGCCAGTGAGAAACAGGCAGGTGTAAAATAAAGCTGCCGTTTTTACAAACGGCTCACTATCTCTGCGAGCAGAGCTAAACCAACCACACCGCACCAAGCAAGGCTCTGGAATTGCTCACAGTTCTGAGGAAAATATGCTGAAAATATCCCAAACCGAAAAAACAGCCATGACACAGAAGGGTGAACATATTTAGATGTTTGGGGTAAAAAGGCAGAAAACTCAACTCGAAATTTGTTTTTTTTGTTTTTTTTTTAACCATCTTCTTCCTTTAGCTTTAGGATCTGGAAAGAAAGAAGGTAAGCAGAGGTGATTGAGGGTGTGAAAGTGAGCCTGCCGGTGGTCCTGCTCCATGCAGTGAAGTCAGCATGGTGGGATGGGGGGGGGGGGAGATTCCGCTATCTGACCTCCAAGCAGTCCAAATACTCCAGAACCAGCTCATAACAGAAACGGTACTGCTCCTGCATCACACAGACACAGAGAAATCAGAGAATTAGGGCAATAAATTGAGTGTGAACCCTACCGTTCAATGGTTTGGGGTCAGAATACTGTTCTTTAAGACTTTATATCAGAAATCCATTATTCATACTAATTTATTCTATCTGCATATGGTTTTAGTTTTTTTTGCAGACAATTTAGTTCTCTTTTAAATTTCACATTACATTTACATTCAGTCATTTAGCAGAAGCTTTTATCCAAAGGGACTTACAAATGAGGACAATAGAAGCAATCAAAACCAAAACAGAACGATAACTTGAAAATGCTGTGTCTCGGATAGTTTAATGCAGTACACATAGAAAGGTTTTTTTCTTTTTTATAATAAATAAAAAGAAAACAAGCAGGCAGAATAGAGAAAGCTAGTATTAGAGGGTATTTTTTTAATAAAAAGAAAAAGCTGAAAGAAAAGAAAAAGAATAGAGAACGGTAGTGTTAGAGGGTCATTTTTTATTATAAATCAAAGGAAAACAAGTAGATGGAATAGAGAAAGAATAGGGAACGCTAGTGTTAGTGGGTAATTTTGTTATAATAAATCAAAAGAAAACAAGTAGGTGGAATAGAGAAAGAATAGGGAATGCTAATGTCAGAGGGTCCGTTTTATTTTTATTTCTTTATAAAAAGAAAACGAGTGAAAGAATAAAAATAGAATAGATTTCAGTCAGGGTCAAGTTTATTAAAAAAAAAAAAAAAAATTAAATTAACATTATGTTTTTATAGATAATCTATAAAGCCACTTTTCTATATTTCCATCATTTTTGGGGCTCTCTCCAAAAGATGAAAACCCCCTGCTAGCTTCTCATTGGGCCCAAGAAAAAGTGAGTGGGCCTGTGGATTTTCTGGATAAATCCTTTTCTACTGAATGGACTGTAGCAAAACTGATGCTTTTGACAACCGGCCATTTACTTCAAAGGCAAGACTGCCTTTTGTGATTCGTCTTATTTTTTTGCAACAAATAATCTCTTTATTCTGGCTCTGAATAGATCTGCTATAGTAAGATTTCACTAGTCCTGGACTTTTGTACCCACCAGTGTCTCCACCATGTTGGGCTTAGCGTTACGCAGGGTCTTGACGGCATAGAAGACGTCCACCATGTTCTGGTACTGAATCATTTCCATCAGGATGTTGCTAGCACAATACATTCCGCTGCGGCCACCACCGTTCCTAGACAGACAAGAAAACAACAAGCCCGGCTGTCATGAGCCAAGAAGAGACAAGAGGAGAAACAGATCTGGCTGCGCTGCATACTGATATTCAGTCTACAGCAGAAATTCCACATATCTAGTTAATATAAAACCAGACTGCATGAGAGGCATACAAAGAGCCGTCTGAAGAGGTCTTCTGCTATGTATGCGTACGGCACGACGGCGGCAGCTAGATGAGTCAATGGTGAGATAATCAATCGAAGTCAGTGCTTTGGCAGCTCTGGATTTAGAGCTGAGAAAGGCCTGCGCTGTTCTATATTAAAGCATAATTGATTTCATCTCCATAATCTCTTCTCTCTGCCTGTGGTTGGTGTGACAGTTTTGAGTGATGTGCTTCTGGGCGGCGATGGGAAGCAAATTCGTGCCTGGCGTTCCAGATGAGGTGGCTCGGTGGGCAGGAGGGGAAAGTGAAGCGTGCGTTTAAAAGGATAATGACCATGATAACACCTGGGCTAAGATCAGTGAGTCTGGGTATGAGTGAAGTGTGCCCCCGTTTAGAAAACGATTTTATTTGAGAGCCGTTTGATTCGTTTAATTGTTCATGTCAGAATGTTGTTCATGATTTGTTTGCAAATATACACAGAAATAAATAATGCATATAATATCACTTATCTGGCTCAGTGGCAAACAGAGATACGGGTCACTGCACACACAGATAACACTGTGAGGAGACAAGGATTAAGTGTGTTGTTCAAGGGCACAACGGCCGTCACAACAATATGCAAAGCAGGAACGTGACCTGATGGACAGTCCACGTGCTCTTATGAAATGCCCTGTGACATTTATCTGTGGCCAATCACAGTTTATGTGTCATTTTCAGATCACACAAATGGTAAAATATTACAAAATGGAATATTCCTATCATCAGTTCTCTTGTGCCTAGTCTTTTATCTCTTAATTTTTGTCGTTCAGTGTAACTGCTATTTGATTAGTTCATTTATTTCTGCTCTTTGATGTTATTACAATGCTTTTATCTTCCCATTCTGTTCTATCATATTTGATTTGGCTTTCTATTGACTGTATATGATATGTAGGAGCTTATGGCTTATTGTAGGATTGCACACCATTCAAAACTGAAACAATGAATCAGATGTACAGTACTGTACACCGTCATTCAAAAGCTTGGAGCCTGTAGAATGTTTTACATTTTAACATCTCTTACTGTACGTTCATCCAGGCTTCATTTATTTGACCAAAAATGCAGTAATATTGTGAAATATTATTATATTTTTTTTATTAATTGAAATAATAATCGATTGTACTTTTTTTATCAATTTAATATATACTTGCTAAAAAAAATTATTAATTTATTTAAAGAAATTTATAACAATCCCAATATTTGAAAGTAGTGTGAACTCCAGTAAACTCCACTTTCTGTGGCTCCAATTCTACTTTACATGTTGGATGTGGCCACTTCAATTTACATTCACACTAAATTTAATGGCAAACCTTTATTACCGAATAAATTACAAGATAATATAAACGGTGCAATTCCAATAGGATCCTCGCACTGCTGTGCTTGGGCCCTAAAAATCTCAAATTGAGAAGTGTTTAAAACACACTGGCTCATAAATCTTCCACTACCTGTATTGAAGAGTGCACCTGCTAGTCTAGACATACATCTCACTGGGCAAGTAGGAAAAAAAAAAAATAATTTTGTTTGCATCATTTGCTTGGCGAAACATCAATCAATGACACGCTGCAGAGGACACATGGCGGAAGTAAAAGTTGCAGTTAAGCACACCACAAGACTGTACCATTAAGCTTTTTTGTATCATTTGTCTGTATCTGATTAGCAGTGATTATAGCTTATAACAGATTATAAAATACAGTTGCATGTATTACCCTGCAGCAGAAATCAATGGACAGAATGCAAATAATCAAACCAAAACTTTAACAAAGAAATATTAAATGTAATACGCTCAAAAAGAGCAACTTTTTGTTCAGTTTAGATAATTAAAAGCAGCTAATGCAACACAATTCTTGATCAAGTTGTCACAACCTAATTTAATTGTGTGCAAATTTCATTTGCAAAATGGAAGTTTGCTTAATTTATTTGCATTAAGACTAAGTAAACAAAAAGTTTGTAGACACACAGTAACTAAATGTAAACTTTAAGATTGTAACAAATCAAATGAAATCACTTAAGAGACATTGTTCACAATGAACTTGCAGGCTGTAAATTAATCAAACAAATTAGTTTGTGTGTGGGATGTGTAACAGTACTACTCACAGGCAGTGGACTACTGTACGACCTTCCCCACACTCCCTCTGCCACTTCTGCACACTGGCCAGCAGGTTGAGGAAGGCCTTTTTGGAGTCAGGCACGTCACGATATGCAGACCAGCGCAAGAACTGGAACTGGCACACGACTAGCTGACCCTCCTGCAGCTTCACATGGATGAGATGAGGAAAAGGAAAGGTCACGATCAGTAATGCATCACCAGCTGTGCATTTGGGCTTGTTTATGAATGTGTACAGTAGCCTAGGACTGTTCTCCATGCTGAGGTCTCAGCAGTGCCAAGTCAGCAGTGTTTAGGTTTTGATGAATGAGTCTTCTGGGAAAGAGATTCAGTTGGGTGGGGAAGAAACACATGCCTGCTTTGGCTTGAAACACAGGTGGAATTAATATAGAGCCCTGAGGCACACCCCAAAACTGCCCTGAGGGTTGCTGTGAGGAAGTGAGCGCACTGACCATAGGTGAACGACACACTTTAACAAGTTTGACATAATGATTTTTTTGCCAAAATGTTCTTCCAATTTGTAAACAATTGCTAGGACATACATAATACACCCTAATTTAACATCTTCTGGTGTATATGATGTTATATTAAAATTAAAGCAATTTTAAATGAAAATCAAGCCATTTTCATTGATAATAATCCCTACTGATTCTCATTCATGTTCATTTTCTATATAGTTCGTTTAGACACATTGCACCATACCTTTGCTACATATATCATAACTGATTTACAGAATAGAGAATGTAATTAAAAGGACAATTTTTCCAGTAAATATTTTTTTTAAAACATAAACCAGGAATTGGTTACACCCCTCACTAATAATTTTAAGTTCATAGGATGTTCCAGCAGATTATTTCTTGGTTCCCAAAGCTGACAATTTACAGGTGCATCTCAATAAATTAGAATGGCGTGGAAAAGTTTATTTATTTCAGTAATTCAACTCAAATTTGAAACACATGTATTAAATAAATTCACTGCACACAGACTGAAGTAGTTTAAGTCTTTGGTTCTTTTAATTGTGATAATTTTGGCTCACATTAACAAAAAACCCCACCAATTCACTATCTAATTAAAATACTTCATTAGATCAATAAAAAAATCATTTTTAGTGAATTGTTGGCCTTCTGGAAAGTATGTTCATTTATTTTACATGAACTCAATACTAAGTAGGGGCTCATTTTGCTTTAATTACTGGCATGGCATCGAGGTGATCAGTTTGTGCCACTGCTGAGGTGGAATGGAATCCCAGGTTTCTTTGACCGTGACCTTCAGCTCATCTGCATTTTTTGGTCTCTTGTTTCTCATTTTTCTCTTGACAATACCCCATATATTGCTGGCCAGTCAAGCACACCAACACAATGGTCATTTAACCAACTTTAGGTGCATTTGGCAGTAGTGTTGGCCGATATGACCATTTTTCAGATTGTCATATCGTCAGCCCGTGAGATCGACGATACACGATATTATCGTGCATGTGTGGAGCAAGAGAGAGACTCTTTGTTCTTGTCATAGCATAACTATTTGGTATTTTACACCGCGCAGGTGTGCGAGAGAGCCTTTGGAATCACCAATAATCTAAAAAATATACTTTCAAACATACTGATAAACTAACATTAAATATAAAATAATTTATTTAAAACAGCTAGTTCCTTTATAGTCAGACACAACTGTCATCTCGTGCGTGCTGTGAGAAATCTGCCGTGTCTGCGCACATAAGTTATCAGTCAAAATCAGTCAACGATGAAAATTAAAAGTTGAACACTAATATTGGACATAAACGAACATGTTAAATATAAAGTATTTAAAACCGGTAAGTTCATATATTTGGAGTAAAGTTGAATTGAACTGATCCATCTGTCATACAGCGCTCCGGACCGCACGCCTCATTACGAGCCACAGAAACAAGAAGGAAACTCATTCTAACATAACTGTGGCATTAAACTCAGTTAATGAGGGATCATTTAAAATTTTGCAAATATATAGACCGTTCAGATTACTTATTAAAGTGCAATGAAATACCTTATATCTGCAGATGATGTGCGTCTGTTTGAGGATGGAGACTTTGTAACAGCCAAAACTGTATTTTGAATGAATCACATTATAGTGCGGAGTGCATGAAAATAATAACAAGGTGGCAGAGAGAACTTATCCATAGTGGTCCTCAAGTAGTCCTTCTACTTCATCACTGCATAGTGTGCATTATAAGTTAAGTGATCAGTCTTTAAGAGAAGGACTATGTGAAAACCACTATGGATAAGTTCGCTCTGCCACCTTGCTATTATTTTGTCTTTACTTTATTTGTAAACCAAGAAAGAGTTAATCTCTCGTGTATGAGAAGAGCGCGTTGCCATGTACCAGTCATTAAATGTGTGGAACACCAACTCCTCATTTTCCATCTCTTTCATTTCATGGATTTAACGAGTTATCCAAGTCAAAGCGTTTCAAATTCTTCAGCGGCCACAGGCTCTAATCCTCTTTTGCGCGCGGTGTGTGTGTGTGAGAGAGAAATGCGGTGCTGAAGTGAAATAGCTGGGAAGTTTGATAGCTGAATTATAATAGGTCGCCTAATAAAAATAGTGATAGTTATTATTATTATAATTTAATACATTAATATGAGAATGAGCCTAATATCGTCTTGACTATCAACACGGAAATCTGCTTACGTCGATATCTCAGACTATCGTCGATACACGATTCTATCGGCTATCAGCATAACCCTATTTGGCAGTGTGGGCAGGTGCCAAATCCTGCCAAAAACTTAAATCAGCATCTACAAAAAGCTAGTCACCAGAAGCATGAAGCATGAAGTGCTCCAAAATTTCTTGGTAAATGGGTGCAGTGATTTTGGTTTTCAAAAAACACAATGGACCAACACCAGCAGATGACATTTCACCCCAAATTGACACAGACTGTGGAAACTTAACACTGGACTTCAACAACTTTGGCTATGAGCTTCTCCACCCTTCCTCCAGACTCTAGGACCTTGGTTTCCAAATGAAATACAAAACTTGCTCTCATCTGAAAAGACTTTGGACCACTGGAAACAGTCCAGTTGTTCTTCTCCTTAGTCCAGGTAAGATGCCTCTGATGTTGTCTGTGGTTCAGGAGTGGCTTAACAAGAAGAATATGACGACTGTAGCCAAATTCTTTGACAGGTTTGTGTGGGGTGGCTCTTGATGCCTTGAACCCAGCTTCAGTCCATTCATTGCGTAGTTCACTCAAATTCTTGAATTGATTTTGCTTGACAATCCTCATAAGGCTGCGGTTCTCTCGGTTGGTTGTGCATCTTTTTCTTCCACACTTTTTCCTTCCACTCAACTTTCTGTTAATATGCTTGGATACAGCACTCTGTGAACAGCCAGCTTCTTTGGCAATAAATGTTTGTGGCTTACCCTCCATGTGAAGGGTGTCAATGATTGTCTTCTGGACAACTGTCAGATCAGCAGTCTTTCCCTACGGTTGTGTAGCCTAGTGAGCCAAACTGAGAGACCATTTTGAAGGCTCAGCAAACATTTGCAGGTGTTTTGAAGTTATTTAATACATGAGTTTCACAATTTGAGTTGAATTACTGAAATAAATTAACTTTTCCACAAAATTCTAATTAATTGAGATGCACCTGTAAAATTATCTGTTGATTAGCCGGAAATCTTTTTTTAGGTTTGGAAAAATTTTAATTTTCTAATAAAATATCCTTTACCCAACGAGCCTTCAAACCATGTCTTGTTTATCTATTGTTCAATCAATCATTAAATAAACCAAGTGCATCAAACATAATATGGAGGATTAAACTAATATGCAAGATTTAATTTTTCCATTAACATTCAAGATTTCCTGGATAATCACAATCAATGAATGCCCATATTTATAAGGGTTTTCAAAACACAAGTATCTTCGGCAGATCTGCAACAATGCAGAAAGAGCACCTTTTAAAAGCAGAAGCTTACAAAAACAATAACACATTATCTACCACATAATCTAAGTAATAGAGATGTCACATTTGAAATCCACATCTACACACCCCCTTGATTCCCTCTACAGTGCTGGAAATGCCTTCCCCTGACTCAGTCGCCTTAGTTTTTCTTACGCTCCAAAGACACACTGCGTGCCAAAATATTAAAACACTGTAACATCTGTCAAAAGTACATTGAGCTGAGAGAAAAAACATGCATCCATTAGGCAAAGAGCACTACTATAAAACATCGCATTGCAAAACAGAACAAAATTGGCCCTTCCAATATAACAAGCTGGGGCAACTTGAAAGTGGTAAAAATGACCTTCTGTGGCATGCTCATTAATGTATATTTCATATCTGCAGGCTTATGAAAACTTATTTCAGCATCTGTCCTTGCCTGAGAAAGTGCCGCCATATGAAGTGTCATGTGCTGATGGTATGAAAATGGATATTTTGAAATAGCTTTTCCTCTGTTCTTTAATTGCTCTTGTAGCTTTGGCTGACAAAATATATTGGACTGACAAACTCTATTTATTATACCACTTTATCTTGTAGTCTATTAAACCGTGATCTGAATGTAACATGGCATAAAAGCCAACATAGTAATATAGAAGGCCCTAGAACGCTTTCAAAGCTTTTTAAATATTACATAAAAGTCTCAATTTCCACACTTTTCAAAATTAAGCTGACGGTTAAATGGCACAATGATCAACCGGTTCCAAGGTATGAAAAATGTATTATCGCTGAATATCATTAAAACCCTGTGGTGGTAATTCAAGGAATTCTCCCAGGAAATTACACTGGAATCTACTTCCCATTTTTAGAAAGGCCCATTTGCACAGCTGGATAACTTTTTACCTTTAGAAGCCCAAAAGGATGAAGTGAGTAAACTTAAGGGTCTGCTAGGCTTGCAATATAATGAAGTAATGTGAGGGGGGGTAAAAACACATATGTAAGAAATAAATTATCATTGATGGAACTCACTCTTGTTACATTTTTGACCCGGAAAAGCCGGGTGATGATGTCCTCATCTGCAGACATGGACAGAAACTCCACTTGCATAGGACCATACTGCTGAAGACCTGGTTCGGGCCAGTACTGCACACAAGGCTGGAAAGATAGAAGAAAACACAATGAGACATAGGAAGTAACAAATAAGGAAGACACATAGACTATAAATATATACAGTATATTGACTTTTTCAAGGTCATGCTTCTTTCAAAAGTGTTTCAATAATTTTTTCACTTCATGGAATGTTAAAACTAAAAACAGAAGAATAGAGAAGAAAAGGGAGATGGATTCTGGAGGAAAAGTGGTTCTGAAGAGGTGAAAGTGATTTAAGAAGGAATGGGGGTTTATGCAGGAGTGGGATTCTGAAAGAATCGAGAACTAAAAAATCTACTGAAGGGAAAATGATTCTACAGTGACAGGTGTTCTGACGGGAACTGGAGTTCTGAGGAAATAAAATTCTGCATGGGAAAATAAAAAAAAAGGTTCTAGAGGGAAATGGGTTTTGGAAAGAAGAGGCTTCTGAAGTATATTTTACAGTGTAGCTGCTGAAATTATGATGATCAGGCAGGACAGTCAGAGGCCAACCCCCATAATCTAAAAACCCATACGGATTTCAATCTAAGAATGTGATATGAAATGCATCCATATTTTAACTCATCTGTATTTGGAATATACTGCAGCCTTAGAATTCACCATCCATACATATGAAACGCTGTAGCCTTACTAAACCGAACTGAGCTGAAATTAAATGGGCGGGGATGGTGAGAATAGGCATGAAAGAGGAAGAACATTAATGACAGTGAAGCAAGTGAGGTGATAAATATTAATACTTATGGACTGCAGAGAGCAATCATGCGAATGAAGAAGAGGGAGAGACGTTAATCCACCACAAAGAGAAAAAAGGAACAGATCGACTGTGAGAGTGACACTGAGTAACTGCCGGCATGTTAGCGCACGTCAGGGTTTTCAGAGAGTCGTGATCGAGAAGAGCACCGGAACGCCACTCCGCAAACTCAAAGGGAAGCTGTATGTAAATGAGACTTGACTATAGGCTTATGAATATAGAACATTTCACAGGGAGATTAAGAGGAGCTGGGGACAAAATAGCTTAAGCGACTTCAAAGGACATGTGATGATGTGAATGCAAAAAGGCAACCGATAAAGATGTATTTTGAAGAAAAACTCCCAAAGCCCTCTTGGGCGTGGTTTTTAGTGGAACTTCTGGTGCTTTCACTTACCCAGGCAGAGTTTGATTGGTTCAGCTGATTCAGCATGACCACAGAGGTGCAGCCGTAGTCAAACACCAGCCTCCAGAAGTCAGAGGTTGTGCCGGGCAGCGGGTGAGGGGTTACAATGAAGGCAGCAGGCCGGTGGAAACTATCCATCAGTGCTGCATTAATGTAGTTGTTACTTTCTCCCTCAGTGGTCACCAGGAAGGCCAGGGCCCTGTCAGGTGGGAGAACGTCCATGCTGCGGTTCTTCTCACGGTTTCGTGGTAACAAGGCAATGCTGCACTCCTCCACATCCAGATGAGGAGTCACCGAGTTTAGCGTCTGAAAGAAACAGAAATGGAACATTGATGTTGAAGACGGGATTTGTAGTATTTTTTTTTTTTTTTCGTTGCTTGAGACTTGGTCAATGGGTTTATTATTGTTGTAATGCATCTAAAGTGTATGGGCCCTATTTAAACGATCTGAAACGCAATTGTCAAAGCGCGAAGCGCAAGTAAGTTTGTGGGCGGGTCTCGGCGCTGTTGCTATTTTCCCGGCGGGATAAATGGCTCTTGCGCCCGGCGCAAATCTAAAGTGGGTTGGTCTGAAGTAGCTTCATTATTCATAGGTGTGGTTTGGGCGTAACGTGAAATAAACCAATCAGAGCGTCATCCAACATTCCCTTTAAAAGCAGGTTCGCAAGTTCCATTATGGATTGCTATTATTATGGCGTATTTACCAGGCGCACGCCAGGAGCGGTTCACAGCCGAGGAGACTGATGTTCTTGTAAGAGCAGTGAAAGACAGAGAAATTGTGTTGTATGGGGATGGGAGAAACCCACCCAAAATAGCGTCGGTTAAACAGGCGTGGGAGGAAATAGCCACAATTGTTTCATCGATTTTTTTTCCTGGTTCTTGACGGACAAACCAATTTGTCAGATGTCCTTATATACATATATGTATTGCCACTATTGGGCAAACAGGTCTGATCCTTAATTACTACAATTAGCCTGAATAATTTGTAAGCAAGATTTATGCCTATTTTTTCACATCTTCGTGGCACACCACAATGATTTCCGTCATCTCATGTGTTAATATTTTTTTAGTGTAACAATTTATGAATCTTAATAAAAATCTGTGTAGATTATATGAGCAAAGTGTATGAGCGTTGAGCACGCTATACATTATGGTCAAGCATGCGCCCTTAAAATAGCATAATGAACAACGCGCAACGCGCCACTGACTTTAGACTAGGTTTTTTCTGGTCAGTGGCGCAATTGCTTAATGGAACAGCAAAATAGCACCAGGGATTGTTTGCGCCGGAACACGCCTCTTTTTTTGCGCTGATCCGCCCAGGGAGCGCAAGTTCATTCACTAGTTTAGCGACGTGCTTCTGTGGAGGGAAAAGCGTGCTTTGCGCGGGTGCAAAATAGGAATGACACATGCGTCGGTGTACAAAGTCAATTGCGCTGGGTGCAAGATAGGGCCCTATGACTTCAAAATGTTCCAGAGGTTCAGAATGAGACATTTCAAACCAGTGTTTATATCATCTGTTTTGCCTAAGATAAAACTATCCATTTTTTTTTAACTGAAAATGTTTAGTAATTTGTTAAATGAAAAAACAAACAAACATAATATATTTTATATAGTATATAAATAATGGTAAAATAACAATGTTTCAAATGCTGTCTTGGAATGGGGAAGACGTTAGATTCTGGAAGCACATCAAACCATTTTATCTCAAAAGACTAAATCTGATTCTTCATGAGAAGAAAGAGAAGAACACACACACACACAAAAAAATTAGTACAATAACTACTGAAGCCTGTTTCTGCTACAGAGTTAACAAACAAACAAACTAACACACTTATAAACTAATAAATAAATAAATCAGTGAGATAGAAGTTTAAAATTAGAAATTAAGACAATTCTGAGATACAAAGTCACATTTAGAGATATAAAGTAATTAAAATAAATAAAGCAACACTGTGAAATATAAAGTCACAACTTGGAGAAATTAAGATTTATGTAAACTTTGTTTTTCCACACAAAGCAGGGAAATTAATAAAAACTAAATTAAAAGGCGAAAGAAAGAAAGAAAGAAAGAAAGAAAGAAAGAAAGAAAGAAAGAAAGAAAGAAAGAAAGAAAGAAAAAGAAAGCAGAGTCGAAAACAAAAATGTTTCTTGCTGGCACACTGGTGATTATGAAGATTTCCATTATGCACTAATAGTACTGTGCATCTGGTGACCGCAGATGTGCCCCAACTCCAACAACAGCTTTTGAAACTAGCTTTAACATGCATTAAATCTCACTCTTCTGAACTAATACTGCAATTACAGTACCAAACAAAACTGCAAACCAGGCCAACATCATACACAATAAATGTAGTTTCTATGAGCTCATTAAAGTCAGGAAAAACCATGACACATGCACTGTTCTGCCTGTGCAAACAACCTAAAGCAAAGAAACCTGACAATTCAACAGAAAAGATGATGTCTACGTGAGCATCAAAAATATTTATCTACAAAACCCATTATAATATCCTTCATCAGAACCTAATAACTATAGCACAATCTACACTCTGTAATGTAAAGCTGCCTTCCTGTACTTCTCTTGGAAAGCATTAGGAAAAAAAAATGCTTATAATCAATGCATTATAATTCACCTGGAAAGTAAAGTCAGAAAACTGCAATGGGGTAAGTGCAGGAGAGCAAGGATAGTTCTGCCTGCCTTCCACTGAATCAATAAAAGTGTTCTCAGCAACACATGTGGAGTGGTACATCTTTTATTAAATTACATTCACCGTCCTTTCGCTCCCTGAGGATCTGTGGCAAACTGAAACACAGCTGACTACTGCTCCCAATGGACACGGAATGCAAGGTATTTCTTCTATTAAACATTTTGCACTACTACCTTTATCAATGTTCGCGAAAGTGTACTAAAACAATTCAACTTCTGTAATCAATAGCCTCCTACTCAAGAACCTTCACCCAAGATACCCACGTTTCCAGTGTATACAAATCAAATGAAAGCTTCTGAGTTCTGAAAGCGTCTCCAACATTCTGTCATTTATTACGGCTCAGTTTTCTCATTGTTATGTGTGTAGGTGTACATACGCTACAGAACGGCCCCATGTTGCCGCAGGCATCTTTCGTTGAAGTCAAAAAGATTATTTAAATGTCCTCTGAATGTCTAGCCTCACTCAAAATACATTTATTCAACAGTATTGATCATTAATCTACTGTGTCACACTTTGTGAAGCTCAGAGTCTTGTTTGACTGCTGCCGTCAACCTCCACTGAACAGATTTTGCATTTATAGAACTTCATACAAGTTATATACTTGTAGAGGAATCTGAAAAATGTCATTTCCCTTCTTTTCTTGCAAATAAGAGTTTAATTTATGATGTAAAACATTCTGCCCTGTTCAGGTCATTTATTGAAACTAAGCTGCAAAAACAGACCCCAAGAGTATTACTGTATAATTATGCTACAGCAAATGATGTTCATTAATACCAAGGTCCCTAAACATTTCTGTTCAACATTGAATGTATAGTGTGTTTCACTGAGATTGAAGAATAGGCTGTACAACCTGTGAGAAAGGTGTCATGTAGGACATTTCAGGTGACAAGCAATTTGTCTGCCCCCACTGACTGTGAAACTGCTTCACAATGTGACACAGCCAAAACCAATGTTTAAATGTACAGTCATGTGGGATTTTGCACCAGTGAGATCTCACATTCAATACCTAGGGGAGAAATGCTAAAACAGTATATTATTTGATATTGTTGGCAAAGACCTGGAACTCCTCTCGTAGCTGTGAAGAGTTGCTCTGAGAATCCACCCTTAGCATCTCTTTGTAAGCCAGGGCAAACTCGTTTACCGGGATGGCCGTCTCCCCACACAGGCACGCCTCCAGGATGGCATCGTGAATAAATATATACTGCTCCTGTTATATAGAGAGAAAAAGCAAAGACATAACTACACATGGCTTGCTGTAGACTTCAAATTTGGATTTGGATTTAATCTATTATTTTATAATATTTGCTTTCATTTCGTTTAATTTTCTCAACTGGATTTTCCGGACAAGACACTGTCTTCCTTCTGAAGAAACACCATTGATAGATCAAGTAAATGAAGATTAGAAAAGGAATGAGGAGAATAGAAAAGAGAGGACTGGAGGAGGAGTGAGAATGCATGCGAGACAAAGGACAATACAAAGACAATACACAGGCATCGATAACGGAATTTGTTTAACCCCAATGTTTCAGTATATAAACAAAACATTGTGGCATGTTTCAGAGTGCACTGCGTGTGTATACATCGCGCTACATAAACCCTCGCGGATGGATTTAATTAAAGCATCTGGTAAATAATTACTAATGTTTTAAACAGTCAAATGACTGTGGGATAGGACTATGCAAATACAAGGGATGTCATGTAATAAGTCTCCTGCAATAGCTGGTTAAAGGGAGTTATGGAGAAGCATCTGAGAGGCTGCACCTCTGTCTGGATCATGTTGATGCGGCGAGAGCAGAGGGTCTTCACACAGTTGTAAATGTCCACCACTCCTTCACACTCCGCCATGTCCAGCATTACATCAAGCACGATATAGCAGCCTGTCCTGCCTGCTCCCACACTGAAGAGGAAGAACGAAAGACAGATAGCAAAATGTTCCTCAAAAATGATGACATTTGCTTTTTCTTTGATGCAGATGAACTAAAGATCAGGCTGGTGAAGTTTTAAAGCAGCTGCCACAAATGATGTATGACATGGAGGGATGTGAACTATCAAAGTCCCATGGAACAACAGACATCAAAAACTAACAAAAAGAACCAAAAGTATTTGACACGGTACAATGATAAAACTATATTTTTGGACATCTTTCATGGTCACCTCAGGTTTTTGAACAATAAACATGATAGTCCCACTGTATTCTTTGAGTTACCTATTTGAATGAAAGTAAGCACAAGTGCAACATTCAAGCAAGACATTTTACAAGCAGTTTCTTCGGCTTTATATTATATAAAGACATATTCAGGTATATATTCATGCAGATACCTTTCAAACGTTTGGGGTAAGTTTTAAATAATTAAGGTAAGTAACTAAGTAATTTTTTTCAGGGAGTATGTAATAAATGAATCAACAGAGTCAGTAAAGACATATAAAAATTATTTATATTTTAAATTAATGTTTTTTTTTTCTAATATTTAAATATATATCTAATATATTAAATTTAAAATATTGTTTTCAACATTGATAATTACCATAATACAAAATCTAACTTGAGGACCTGAAAGATCATGTGACACTGAAGACTGAAGTAATGGCTGCTGAAAATTTAGCTTTGCCATAAATTACATTTTAAAATATATTCAGAACAGAACACAGTTGTTTTATATTGTAATAATGCTTCACAATAAAATAGTTTAGTAAAAATAGCATTTTTTTGATCAAATAAATGCAGCATTGGTGAGATTTTGAACAGACATATTCAGACATTTCTGTCTGACAAACATTAGCAGTTCTAATATGATGAAATGCAGAGCTCCATACCTGCAGTGGACCACCACAGGCCCTGCATCGAGTGGAGTGGATGATTTGACCCGCCGGATGAAGGCTAGCAGACCCGTGGCATGGTATGGGACTCCATGCTCAGGCCATGATGTAAAGTGAAACTGACATACTTCATGTTTGGCGGAGTATCCTCTCTAAAAGACAAACAGACTCACAATTCAATTATAATTAATACGTATCAAAATTAATTGATTAGAGAAAAATTTAGATATAAGAAACTTAAACTCGAATTGTCCATACAAGCATCTTGGCTCAATGTGTAAAGGGTATACCACCACACCACGGCTCCAACATAGATATGTGCAATTTTTTACATTTTACTACTATTTTTATTTAATCGAGACAAACCGCAACAGGATTGTTTTTTATTGGATGAAAAAGAAAATTCATATTGGCTTAAAAATCTGAGGTGACTCACTTCTGGAGTTTGTATTCCTCATGGCTCAAAGACACCAAGGCAAACTCTATGAATTAGCAAAAGCGACAGTGAAAATAAACACCCAGCTCTGTGGTCCCACTCAGGGGAGGTGCGTGTGTCTACCCGACAGGCCACTAAGAGACTTCCCATTATCACATCCCAATTGCCCGTCTGTTTAAATACACACGAGGAAAGCTTCAGCCGAAAGACTGCCTGATGGTTACACCGAAAAAACCTTCCCCAACATTCGCCAAACACACACAAGCACATCATTCCTCCCACGGCCTGTGTTTGATTGACAGGGCCGTGGCAAGTGCAAAACTCACATCAAAGGCTGTCGACAGAACTGTGCCTCCACAGGGCAGCAAAGACGACGATAAGAGAAGACAGGGGGTTAGGTGGAGGAGGTTAAATCGAGCTAATTTCAGAAAACGCACCCACATTTAGCCCACTGTATCAGAGAGAGGGAGAGATAATGAGAGAAGAGAGTAAGAGATGCTTTAGTTAATGTGCCCGCCATAAAGCATTCTGAGATGAGGCAGCTCTAATCCTGGAACAGACAGCTCGGTGGGCCTCTGCTGGGTATCAGGCGCTTCTCTCCATTTCATTTAAAGGGCTGTCACTCCAAATTCTCCACTAAACACACGCAAAACGGGTGCACACATACACACGTTCTACCATAATCCTAGCAAAGAACCAATGCGTATCAGCAGTGCTCAGTAGATTACTCAGAACTTGTTCCTCATTACTGAATACAAATGAGATTGTGAAAATTATAGTTAGTAACGTAATCTATCACCTTCCACATTTTAGGTACTTTTTGATTACTTTTAGATTACTTTTGACCCAACTCATTTATCATTGATTTGAATAGGATAATATTACAGTATGCCATCAACAAAATGAAGTGCATTAAACATGTCAAGATTTCCCAAACTGGGGTTTATGAAGGAACTACAGGGGGTCCGTGAAAAGCTAATAATTAATCTTAAAATAAATACAATTAAAACAAGCAAATTAAAACATTAACTAAAAGATTCCATCATTTATTTTCTTTTGTATTTTATTGTATTTTTTATTATTCATTTATTTTATCCTTTACTGCCTCTCAATTTTAAATGTAATTATACAGTACTTGCATGAGTAGTGGCTGCTATTTGTGTGCAATACAATTTAAAAGATAAAAAGATAAATTGGGAAGAATAAATTAATTTACTGCCTTTTAATGTATATTAAGTTAATCAGGTTATCAATTTTTTTTTTACTGATTCTAAAGCAAATTACCATTTTAAAACATAATACAGTCTAATTACAAATATATTTTTTTTTAAATTTGATTACAGAATCCAGATTACATAAATCACTGCACTGCTCATAGCAACACATATGAGAGTTTATTATAAGTTTTAGAAATACTTGAATTTAATGGATCAATCATGGCAGTCTGAGATCTAATCATTTTGTATCATGATGCTAAACTGTATGGATGATGTAATAAAACTGATTTCCCACATGGCTGTTATAGTTTCATGTCTCTCACATCACTCCACTGACACTTTGTTCTCACATAATCCAATTATTTCAACTCGAATAAATAATTAATGTCCATTTTATTTATTTATTTGTTAAGTAGCCATGTAATAAGCAGGGTAATGTGGAGTAACATGATACAAGATTGGGATAACCAGACCTGGTCACCCTGTCTGCATTGATTTTGTTATAATGGCCTGCTGGCTGTAAATGAACTTGTGCATAACAGATCGCATCATATCAAATGGCAGCGCAAATTACAGTGCTATGTGAGAAATAAGAGCGTGTTGGAGCCGTGGCTAAGAGGTGGTGTGGTGCTCATGATGGAGATGCAACCCTTCTTTTCCCCATCATTTCCTGTCCTGTCTCTAGAGGAAGAGAAATCATTTCATACCCGCTCCAGGGCAAAAGTTCGCACTGTGTACTCCGCCAGAGTTTCAGTCTTCAGCAGTGTGATCTTAATGTCTCCGTACATCTCTGACTCATCTGGCCAATACTTGCAGCATTTCACCTTAAAGACAAACCAAAATAAACAAACTCAGGTTAGAAAACATTAGAAGTCCACAACGACATGATACTAGCGCTGGCTGATATACGATACTGTATATTTCAAATGGTTTTGCTGGCAATATGAAATTAAACGATATCATGAATAGATTTTAATGCACAATTAAGTTTCCAAAAAAGCATGTTATTACATTAGTTTCATGATTCTTACTTGTGTTAGTATTAAAGTGCGAAGATGTTTCGACAGCGTCAGGAGCAAAAATGGTATTAAATTCAGTAAATTTAGTTGATTACCTATTTAATTACCAAATATAAACAGAGATGTATACATTTGTATATCATTATACAAAGATATATTACACTTGTATCTTAAACCTTCTGGTCTCAGAGTTAAAGCTTTACAGCAATCAAACTGATGAAGTGAAAGATCTCCCTCCTTGTGTACTGTAAACCACGCTTATTTCTACACGCCTATTACCATTACACAGACTGTTAGATTTGCTGTCGGACCTAAGCCATCATCCATTTATCCCTGCTGTTCACAGCTTCTATCATAAAAAGGGAAAGCGTATTTTTCATAATAAAGCCCCAATTTCATAAGAGGGCAGGGACGGGCCGTTAAGAGGACTGTTGGCAGCAGACGCTGTCTCCGAAGTACTGAAGGGGCTGATGCGGGTATGGAGAGGAAAATGAAAGAGGAAATTATCTCGGAGGAAAAAAAGGAGGTGGTTTGAAAAGGCTGGAACGAGGGGGCCACAAAACAAGGAAGCACAATGCATTACATGAGTTTGGGAATTAGGATATTTCAAATCTCATTTTTAGTTTGACAGCAAAACAGGCGTTTTTATATAATGCGAGCATGTGATAAGTGTACAGTACTGCACTGTAGTAGTACCATGGATTACTGGACCAGAGTTACTATTTTCATGTCATAGTAGATATTAAAATTCTACACCATTTTGTCGAAATAAATTAGAAATAAAACACTGAAAACTAAAATGAATGCTTCTGTACAAGTGAATTTAAGCATTATAATATACAAAAGTGGGAAAAAAGATATTCATTTTGGGAATTGCTGAAGATTAAATGTACATGTATTATTAAATTAGTACTGTTTTAAAAGATTGAGTGGCATATGATGGCTACTATGTAAAATAGCAGAAATGAGCATGCTCTTTTAAATATGAATTATCCACCAATACCATAAATAAACAAATATAAAAACCTCTAAATCTGCTGATATATGTACCTTTACTTTCACTTTACCTGTTTATAACTGATATATGCATATAGTGCTTCCCTACATGACATTATACATTTTATGGAACATGAATATGGTTATCATTATGGTAACCATGCTATATATCAGAGCCGAACATCATGTAAGGATGATTATCATATTCATAGAGCATGGTATTTACATGATACTCCAAAGTCCAAATAAACCCTGTATTTTCATGGTGTTAAATGGTACTTTTTTCTGCATTGACAGCAATCCCATACGGTATAAAATGTATCTCTAAAACTGCGGTTTTATCAAGAAAAAAGTGACCATGAATGATGAATGGAAAATGATGACATTAAAATCTATTTACATATTTCCAAGCACACACAAGTCTAACAGACCCACAAAACACACAAAGATTTCAAGGTGATGACAGAATGAAATGTGTAGGGTTGTTGTGAACGGGGAGTGTCTTTGATGGGTTAGTGTGCAGATGAGGAAGGATCTAGAACATACCCTGCCCACCTCCACTAGCTTGGTGATCATGACGATACTAAAGCAGTTTTCTTGCCAAACCATTCTCCAAAAATCATACACTGTCTCCTGCTTGGGCCCTGCAAACAGACAAACACACACACACATTCAATGAATGGCAGCCAGTGCTCCAGACGGCGGGTTTAATTTACCAAGTGTCATTGCATGTTATAAGGCAGTTCAGTAATCCAGAGCCTCACACAGAGTAATTCAATAGCAGACATTACTGGTGAATGGAACCATTTTTAACCTCAGCAGGATGTGGCTCTTTGATAGAAAAAGCTAATTTCTCCCATCAATTGAGTCTGCCTCGAAATTCAATTAGGGGGAAAGACAGACAAACCACAAACATGTAATGATTTATTTATGGGAGATCTGAAACGATGAGAGAAGAGGGTGACCTTGTTTTAGTAGAGCTGCGAAAGGGATAGAGGGCGGTTCATGTCTGATGTTTCTCTCACATGCACACACATTGTTTCTTCTGTCATGGTGGGGAATTTCCAATGACTTCTTTGGAAACTAAGCTACGGAAATCTTTTTGCATGCTGAGAATTAAAGAAATACATTGTTTAGTATCTTCATGAAGTCGGTTTCCTAGTATGGACTGGTATCCTAATGTAGGTAGTTTCAGGTTTTATGGTCTTTCCCTGTTTACTGTCTTTGACCACACAAACTGTACATTATTTACTTATTAAACAAGTATTTACAAGATATTTAAACAATAAAATGTAAAATATGGCACTAGATTTACTAAACAGAGCACAAAATAGGTTAAGTGCACTCATCGTTCCATTGACTTATAAGTTTTAAAAAGTTTTCGCAGTAATATCTTCACTAGAGGGAGCGGGGGCTGGTGAGAGGATTTTTCACGAGTGAAGATATTACTGCGCCAAGACGAAGTGCTTACAAGCACTTGCCATGGTATTCCGCCATACAATATATTTATACGAGAGAGGTATGTATCAACTCATCTTAGTTAAGGGAAAAACATAGTTTAATATGAAAACACGGTGGAGTATCCCTTTAAACCTTTCCTTACAAATAAATATATATTTTTCCTTTGCAGCAAAACTGCAAAGAATTTAAGATTTGGTTTCATATTGAATTCATTTGAATTTTTCTTACCACTTTGGCAAACTGGTTTTTCTTGTTATCAATATAAATTGAGTGATGTTTATGGTTGAATGGAGAGAAAAATTGCAAATGACATAAAAACAAATAAAGGATGTAAAGGTCAAATGATTTTCTACAGATGTTCTTTGATTCGAAAACAAAACAAAAATATTAGGAAAATGATTCCGCAGAACACACAATCTGTCTGACTATGACTGCAAAGGTCCTGCAGTCATTGTGCTGGTGGTTTTGATGGGGATCTCGGGTAAGAAGACAGCAGGTGGTAATCCTGACTCTGCTGCACCATCTCTATTCAAACACCTCTATAATTTCCTTGATCAGAACTCATTAGATTCCATCTGTTGGATCTCTGTGTTCTGAAGGTTTCAGTCTCTCTCACACACACACAAACCCAAAGGCTCAGAATGAAGAGAGGAAAGAGGCACTCTCTCCTGGGATTGGACACTGCCAGACTGAACCATATAAACACACACACATCCATCTATCCATCCACAAGTCTTGTCAAGACAAAGATACTCACCCTGAGTGGCGATGAAGTGGTTGGATCGATGGTAACCCTAAAAAGAAAGAAAGACAGGTGACGTGCTGTGTTAGCCATTTGTGTCCTAGAAACATCACTTGTGCGTATCTCACTCCTCTTAGAGTACAAATGCTCTTCAGAGATCCAAGGTTTTTAGTTCTAGATGTCCAGTACAAACGACTGCTTTGAAAGCCACCATTTGAAATGAACCAAAATGTATTTGGACTGTGAGCAGAACCGTTTGATAATCTGTGGGTTACTGAGATTAAATAAGGGTCATGGGATCTCAGCATGGGGAGTAGTTTCATCAAGTTTATTTCCTAGAAAAGAAAACGAGCCTCTAAATTAGGATGACACCAGCTCTGAACACACAAATCTGCACTACCACAGACAAAAAGTAAAACATGAAACTGATTGACTAGTTCTGACCTCCCAACACTACTTAAGAAATTCTAAGGAAAGCCTGTTTCAATATTGACAACATAACTTACTGCATGACTCGAAACCTTCTTTAGATTGAAAACTAAAAGCAAATTGAAAAATGTAGTCAAGTTAGCAGGATAGCTAGTAGTGTTTGGTACTCTCCAACGCTGTTAATAAATCTGAGGCACAAAGATCAAACAAACAAAAAGGCACCCTGCTACAAAAGTAATATTGAAGTGCACAAACATAGAACTCATCATGGAGGACATAAGCTCCCTACACGATTCCTCTATCAGCTTATGTTTAGAATGTACAGGGAGAAAGAAACTCTAGGAACATCTCAAAACATGCAATTTATTCATCAAAGCTAAGCCTTTTCAAAGAACTACCTGGGGATGCTCCCAAAAAGTGGATCTGTTTTCATTAAACAGACGTTAGCGGAATAATAGAGACATGTTCTTCATTGTTGCTGAGCATTTGCTGCTCCATTTAGAACACTGCAGACGCCCACTACATTTTAGATTGGGCCAAGCTATTTCCTGCACACTGTACAAACAAACATAGTAACAGATACACTGTAGATGGAAAAAGGAATTGTGGGGGATGCTTGCTCCACACTGAAAGGATTCATAAGTCTATGGGGTTTGGAGAATACAATTGATGCAGGGAAAACATTGGGAAGATAACAGGTCCAAAACAGCTTTGTTCTGCTGATGCAGTAGTAGCATGGTTTTCTATTACTTATACAAGGGGTCTTCAAACATTTGTTTAAATATGATGGTCCCTTTGTCAATGATTCTCTTCATAAAGGCAAGCTACATATTTTCATATATAAAGATTAAATTATATTGTGTGATAAAAAGTATATTATAAAACAACAGATTAGTAATTAATTATTTTTTTAATTCATAATTAGTAAAAAAGCTAATTATTATACTGAATATGTTCAATAAAATAACCAAAAACCACTTTAAAATAAATGTACATTTGCATATTTTAGTATACACAAATACATCTGTATATACAGAATGATTTTTTTTATAATATAAATAATATAAATATAAAATATACAATAACATAAAATATGTAATTATTTTTGATTTCCAACTTTAAACAGTCTTTAGAATGCAGAATGAAATAGTATTAAATTAAGAAAAATTAAAGTGTGAAAACATTGAAAAATTAACAATACATAACCAATGACCCTTTCTGACTGAATTCTGAATTTAGATCTTGCAATTAAAAATGTTTTTTCACCACTGAGTAACAAATAAGTAATTGCAACTTTTTATATTCAGATTAACTCACAGTTCTGAGTTTATATTTTGCAATTCGGTCTTAATATCAAACAATTCTCCGAAAAAAGTCAGAATTGATAAAAAAAAAGTACGACAAAGTCACAACTGCCTTACATACCTATTTACAAGGTACTGTATGTTTTTGCTCCATTGTGGAAACCATACCATATAGATCTCAAAATCTGGCATTTATTAGTTAGACAACCACAGCCAAAGGGAAAAGAGCAGCCATATACTGTAGGCTTAAAAAATCAAGGTATAGTACATTACGCAGCAGTGCAAGTGGATTTATAGCACACTAACAGGGACCATCCTGCTGGAGTAAATGTGAGGTACGTGTTTTGCTCAAGGGTACGATAGCGAATCTCAGTAATGATTCAGTTCATGGGTCGCACTATCTGCCTTCAAATCCATGATGATCGTATCACAAGCCCAAAGCTGCAACTACTCCAATGCAGCCGAAAAGCAGCGATTTTTCAAGATGATGATACAGTACATCACACTTACAGTTATACATTTAATGGCTGATTTGAAAATAGAAGGAAAGTTCACAGGACACGGAAGCTCATTAAAGGGAGAAAAACAAAACAAAAATAATAAAAAAGGCTTGAGAAAACACTTTACAACATTTAGCAACTCAAAACTCTGAAACAATGCTATAAACACACTGCAAAAAAAATCACTCAAGGCATCAAAATGGATAAAGGTCTCTATTTACTCATAACATTTTATAATAACTTTCAAATCAACTATGTTTTTTTTTTATAATATTCTCATATATTCATATTTAAAATTACTAAAATTACAAAAAATACTCATATTTTATATAATGACTAAATCATTTTATTTATGAAAGTTATTATGAAGTGTCACCCTGCTCTTTTTAATACATTCATCACCCAAAATAGGAGCCCTGCTGAAAAAAATAAAAATAAATTTGACTTAAACCAGCCTCAGGTAGTTTGCTGGTCTTAGCTGATTTCATCTGGTCTATTTAGCCTCTCAGTCTGTCAAGTTGGTCTTTAGCTGTTCGGTCAGACGGTCCTCCAGTCTGATCAGCTGACAAATGCCTAAAACTCATCTAGAACCAGCAAACCTGCTTTTTTTGTTAAGTTTTAAAGGTGCATTCTTATTGGTGTATGAACTGCCTGTTTATTTTCTTCAAATTTAGACTTTGAAAAATCACTGTTAGAGAACACAAAGCTTGATTCTGCAAAAGTTGAGGTGTAGCTCAGTGGCATACAATTCATGATGTATTAAGTTTAAAGATTAAAGTTTGGATTCAGTCTTACAGACTGCTGAAGACAGCTTCCATTTGGGCGTGGGGTGCACTTTTCAACTGGTCAGGTTTGAAGACTGGCTTTTCACCTGAGCACCAGCTTGGACAGGATGACCTTACATGAGCTAAGACCAGCAAACCCCCTTTCAGATGCTTTTTTTTTAGCAACTATCCTACCACAAAGACTAACCTCCTGACCTCTGACCCCTCTCTCCACCTGTATTTGGAAAAAAATAGTGTAAATGAAAAGGTGAAGAGAATATTTTTTTTTTTACCTGAAACTATGAAAACTAGGTACCAGTAAGAAAAAAAGAAACCTAACAGATGAAAGCTGAAAGTTTTATGCATCCACATTTAGGGACGGATATAAAGAAGATCTGTGTGACAGAGCCACTTTTCTTCATGTTTAAGTAATCCAAACAGAGTAATGCCATGACACAAAAGGGGGGAGAAAAGCGAGCTAATGGGGAACAGAGGGAAAGAAAGCAGAGAGAAAGAAAAGAAAGAGCAGTGAAGTACTTACTTCCCTGTTTATCCGAATCTATAGGGTCCAAGAGTCGAAGAGGTGGGGAGTGGGGGTAGAAAAAGACAAGACAGACTCTAGTTAATGAGAGGCCAAAGAGAGCTAGAGGATTAACAGATCACAGACAGGAAGAAAGAGAATTAGAAGAAGAAAGAAAGAGAGAGACTTGTGTTAGCCAGCTAAGCTCTACGCCAGGGGACAGACACTCGAAAAGGAGGCATATATTTTGGATGTGCAGGTGGGCAAATCTGCAAACTAAACTCAAAGTGTGAAGGGTTTTATTTTTTCTACCTCTAGAATCATCAAACACAATTTAAAAATAACCATTTATTTCAAACTGGCTTCCGTGACACTCCTTCCATCTGTCATTGGTTGGACAAACTGATAGCCCCACCCCCAAACTCACTCCATTGGTTGAGTCAGCGTTGCTATGTGGGTCTGGTTCAAACAACAGAATGTTTTTAAAGTGCCTTTACACGTCTCAGGGAAATCAACAAACAAATGGCTTTCAGACTAGGAAAGTATTTTAATACTGAAAAAAAATTACACACTTCTCTTTTAAATTACTCCATTTATTCCTGTGTAAGCTAGTTCCTTGCAAGTTCCTTCATTGGGCTGATTCAAGAGGTATTCAAAAGGAAAGGACAGCAATGAAAAGGAGTAAACACATTAAACAACAGAGCTGCACTCACTTTAATACGTTCCCTAATAGCCTCTACTTACTGCCAAGTTAACCAGAAACAGTAAAAAAGAAGCATCCTTTCATTATTGGTCTTTTCTGGACTTTTTGTGCTTTTTACACTCAAGGACAAAATAAAATTAATAAAATAAAAAAAACTAATAAATAAATAAAATTAAATTCTTGTTACATTGGCCTATGCCCTGTTATGTTCCTGTATATTGGTTCATGCTGAAAACACTAAAATGTCTTAGTATTTGAAAATAAACTTATTTTATGGGCAATTATGACAGACAAAATAATACACACTGTATACTACAGATGTAATATAGTTACTAATGTGCATTCATTCTTGACTATTCTTTCTCTTAATATTTTTTTGAAATCACTCAATGCTACACATACACAAAACATTTTTATTCAGAATAAACACCATAATTCAGCAATTAATTTGCTGTATCCAAGGCCCTAATAATCAAGGTGAGGAAATTAGCATCTTGTTTTAAACATTTTAAATGGATAGTTTATGAGAATTTTCAGTCTTTTCTCATCATCATTTTGAAAATTCAGCCATTTGTGTTCCACAGAAGAGGGTCACACGGGTTTTAAATTACATTGGGGGTAAATGGAAAAACTAAAAACTAAACTAAACTTGATTTAAGCACAAAAGTGGAGAGGGTCCTATGAAGTGAAGGTGGTCCCGTCCAACCTGGTGCAAGCTTTGAATAGCAGGTTCAAAGAGGGCAAGGCTGGCTGACCATCTGTGCCCACCTGCCTCAAAATGACCCAAAAACATTTTGCCACACATGTCAGTAGGCCACGCTTCACATCTGACCATGCGCTAAAATCCTATGGGAGGTCAGATATTGCAGGAAAGGAATAAAAACCAAAGTTCGCCTATCACAAAAAGGACAGCTAGTGGTCTGAAAAGTTTCCTATCAAAAGAGATATGATAATATGCCAACATACAGTATGGCAAGGCTAAGGGAGAGTGTCCACTAATATCGAATAAACTCCAGGGAACCCGCATAATGACAGAAACAGTGTGAATGTTTGTGAGTCTGGCTGAAGACAGTATGTGACTGCTGACTTACATCGATGTAATTGGCATTGATATAATCAGAGTTGGGATCACCTAGCAGCGGGTGCAGTTTCACCCTGTGACGGTCATCTGAAACACAAAAACACAACCGCATGAGAACACTTAGCAGTGAACTCACATTACTTCTGTGCAATAAAGAAGCCTTTTTCTATGCAAATTAAGTTTATTATAGGGAATTTCTTTCCACGCTACTTTTATTGGTATGTTAAAGGTGTAAAATCCTTCAGTGAACAGCAGAGGTAGTATGTGCAAATAAACCATGCTTTCAGCTAGTGAATTTCCAAAAGTGAATTTCCCCCTTTTACATTTCGGAACATCAAAGCATTACATTATCAGACATTTAGTAAAACTGAATTAAGTTTTAACATCCATAGAATGTCTAAAGGCATTACTTTGAAATCATGATATTTTTGTACGCATACAAAGATTGAAAAAAATGACTCACAACCCATCAGGGTATCGTGTCTTCCCTTAGTTTTATCCTTCTTCTTATTGATATCCCAGCCATCAAAGAAGCTCTACAAATATAAGATTGAATATAAAGAAACAGAGAGAGAGAGAGAGAGCATATTTGTTAGTTTTATAAGATAATTCTGATAGACTTTGTCTAACATGCATTTAGACTAGATGTTCTGGATTATTTTGCAACCCAAAGACATGCCTTTTATGATATTACATGAAGCTAAATTTGAATGCAATTCCACTTTCATGGAGGATAACCATGATTTTACGCTTCTGTTGAACGCAAAAAAGGTTATGTGAACAATTATTTTATGTAAACACTTCTTTTAATATTTGCAACTGCACAGATTACAGCAAAAAATATTAAATTACACAGTGGACACCAGGTAAAGGAAAACTGAATGTTCAATATTAGGCACAGCATTAGGTAGACCAAAAAACTTCTAACTGAACTGATCTGCATCCTCGTCTTGTTTTAAATTCTCAGACACTCCCAAACCCTGACTGTCAAATTTAGCATTCACTGAAATATAAATGTGAATAGAGGCAACATTTCCACTTCATACTAGATCTAATAGGTGCAAGCATATAGACTGCCAATTCTAGTGAACTTCTAAATATATTATATATAAATTACATAAAATATGCCACTTGATTTATTTTAAGGGAAAAACTGCAAATTAAATATATTCATACATTCATTCATATATTCAAAAGAATATATATGAATATATATACATTTTGATTAATTTGAACCAAGAAAGTGGCAAGATGAAAACTACTATTTTCTGTTTCAAACTTTCACATAGCATCTTAAGGTTATAATAACATTAAAAATTTAAATCCAGGTTTTCATTTTCAAAGATTTATTATAAAATGTTACTATTTTTTCCCCACAATGCAAAAAATCAAAGATATCTTTATTTTTTGTACAACATAGTAAGTTGATCCACATATGGCAGCCCCTGAACTTGGTCAATACTAATATATATATATATATATATATATATATATATATATATATATATATATATATATATATATATATATATATATATATATATACACAAACACACACACACACACACACACTGTATATATATATATATATATATTAGTATATACAGGCACTGGACTAAAAATACATTCATCAGTCATCGCTCCCAAAATTAATTTAACGGGTCATCTTTTTAATGCTATAAATTTGCTGTTTGGGAAAAAAGGGAGAAAACATGACCTAATAACTCTGCGAATATACAATTTTGCGTAAAATTCAAAATTGACTCTTCAATACCTACCAGATACAATACTGATTTTGGCGGAAACTACTTTTTTTGGGGGGGTTTTATGGCGTTCATCGCATTTATCGCATATATATTAGATACACCTTTCTGGTTAATACAGTAACACCTTTTTGCTTGTAGGACAGACCTCTTCTCCCCGTTTTCCACTCTGTTTCCCAACTAAAGATCCTGTCAATAAGCACTGATCAATGGACTGTACTTGCGGTCCGCAGGGAAATAAAGCTTATGAAACCCTGCCGTTACATTTGTGTGCTCTCAAACTCTGTTTCTTTTTTCGCTTATGAAGCACAAAGACACTGACCTCAAACACACACACACACACACACACACTCACACACGTACAGTGACACTATGTCCAGGAAAGTGCGTATTGATTTTTGAGTTGAATCTGTTTCACACTGGGGGGGAGAGTTTAATGAGTCCACAAGCTGAGCTCCTGAGAGGCAGGCTAGTGGCAGAGCTCTGATTATGTGGAGGGATGTTTTGTCTCGTAGCTCTGTGGACAACAACAGATAGAGGAGAGTCAACAGTCCACATGAGTGTGGCGCCGAGAGGAGAAGCTCAATCCGCATTCTGAGGAGAGAAAATTAGCCACGGAGGAAGAGAGGGAGGAAAAGAGATAGCAGTGTAGTGTGCTCTTTTTGTGCAGTAATGCTGAAGGGCTGTGTGACCTCTACTTTCCTCTCAATAACTGCTCCTCTATAGTCCATGAGGGAGTGATGCCAACCTGTCCGTGAAGAACAGCTCAAACTTGCTGCTCTGAAAGTTGGCCAAGTCACAACTGTGATACGTAATGTACTATTCATAAAGGTGCATTACAGACTGCTCTTTTACAACATATTTTTATCACTTTACATCAGACTAAAAACCGTTTTCAGTAATTGAACTATACATGAAATAAAACTGAATGTAAATATTAGATGAAAAACTAATAAAAAAAAATTGAAAATGGCAACAAGTATACTAAAATACCGAAACTACAACAAATACAAATATAATTTAGACCTATATCGAAATATACCTATATAGAAATATTCAAGCTTTTCTAAAGTAAAATATTCAAAGCACATTAAAAATGACTAGACTTAACATGAAAACTGAAACTGTAAAAGCTAATTGAAAATATCAATAAATACTTAAGTATACAGTATAACTAATACTAAATATTGCCTCAAAGTTTTATTCCAGGCCAGGACACCCTGATTATTAGTTAAAAATCCCAAAAGTGAGCCTAATAGAGTCAGTAGAATCTTAAAAGAACATAGCAAACTGTAAGTGTAATTGGTTACACTTCAGTTTAGGGACTTGTTGCTTATAGCATGCATATTACTAGCATACTGGCTGTTTATTAGTAGTTATAAAGCACATTAATGCCTTATTCTGCATGACCATATTCTAATCTTACCCATTAATTCAATTGAACAACTATGTTACTATGTATAAGCAGTGATTAGGAGTAATTTGAGGCAAGAGAATTGGAACCATGTAATCTGATCTGAATACTCTTAGCGAGTTTAGAGCTATTGTGAAAAAAAAAAAAAAAAAAAAACATTTGGCTGCAACTGCTATGGTATGAATTTTTTTTTCTTTCTACTCTTTTTTTTTTATTATTATGTATTTTTGATGCCATCTGGACCTGGCTACTAATTATCTTGGCCTTACTCACCAGACGGCACCCTGGAAAGCACATTCTTGATCTAACAAGCTATAATCTGCCATTGATTGTAAGATCATATCTTTGAAACTGATGAAATTATATAACGCAAAAGCAGAAATCCAGTCTTAGTATGCAGTTCTAGATCAAAATTGTCTAAAAGTGGACCAGATCTTATGTCAAATGTCTGGCTATGTAAGACTAGGTTGAGGTCAAGCTGGTTTGGGCTGGCAGATATGCAGCAAACAAGCTGCCATGTTCCAAAAACCATCTTGACTACCTCAAGCTGGAATGAGCAGCTTTACTTCAGCATGTCATATTGTGGAGAAGTGATAAGAAGTTTGGAATATGTGTTTGTGCATAAACATGCATCTTTGCATTAATGTGTTTGTGTGTTGGGGATTGGATGCAGAGGTCTGTTTTGACAAGTCTTGCAGACGGTGAGTTCTGGAGGCTGGAGATCTCCCAGCTAGACATCTGTTCGCACTGACAGGTCCCTCCACGAACGCAACGGCAGCTCCCAGATAAACCGCATTGTAAGCAGCACTAAAGCCCAAGAATATTCTGACTTCTGTAAATAAATCAGAAAATCTGTGTGGGCAGCTGTGAAAGATTTATTTTATTTTGACTCTCTCTCTTGCTTGAATGCTTTAAAAAAAATAAAAAATAAAAAAAAATAATAATATATATATATATATATATATATATATATATATATATATATATATATATATATATATATATATATATATATATATATATATATATATATATATATATATATATATATATTATAAAGCCGAAATAACCCAAAAGATCTGGTTTCCTCTGAAATAAAACTCAAAACAGCTATGCCAAAGCATTTTTTTTTCTATTTGAGCAACAGGTGCATCTACAGGGAGCAGTTATTTCAATATAAGAGTGTTGCAATTCAGTGACTGTATATGCAAATATGCTATATAGTATAAATGAAACACTACTATTATTATTGTTATTATCTCAATAACTTGATTTTCTGCTTGCTTGTATGAAAAATACAGTCAAACTACAGCTAAACAAGGGTATTTGAAGACTAGTCTCAACATTGGCACACTGACAGACCTTTCACGAACCTTGGAATTCATAATTCAAACTAAAAACTAAAAAATATCAATAGCTGGACGAAGCCACTAGTTCCGATTAACTGACTTTGTGCAATTTCTGGTAGCCAGCGAACAAGTTTACATCAGCCAGGATGCAAAGTGTTTCAAGATCCTAGGTTACTACTATGAGTGCTACTTAGGAAGAATAATTGGCTGCATTTGACAAAGTTAAGCAATAAGTAGCAAAGAGTCATTACTGTACATCCTAAGTTGTTCTTAAACTTTCACACCGTTTTAAGATAACAAATAAAAGGGTTAGTCACACAACATGAAAAAAAAAAAAAAATACAAATAAAATAAACAAACCAAAAAACCCCCACCTCATATTCCTGTTTAAAGCCATAACCTTCTGCAGTTTTCATCTGGTTGATGTGTTGTAGGAGGTCAGCCACACGCACTGCCGGGTGAAGCTGACCCGTGTGATAGGGCGATCCTTTGCGGCCACACTGACGTCGAGGCGATCCGCCCAGAAGACTGCTGGACTCATTCATAGAGCTCCGTGGATCACCTTAGTAAAAATAAACAAGCACAGAACAAAAGTTTGCATGACATCTTTCATATAAGGATATCAAATAAACAAAGCATAGGAAACAGCTACACCTGAAGCAGCTCAACTATCATAAAAGATAAAAAAAAAAAAAACATAAACATTTTATAAAAACAAAAACTCCAAACAAGTATAAGAGGGTTAATCTGAGAATTATCATCCCCTTATGACGCTTCATCTTCTGTGTTTATAATTGGCATTCATAAATATGATCAGGGAGCAATTATGAATTCATGACTAGGGCTGTGTATTCAAATAAATTAGCAGTCTGCTACTCATTTCTCAACGGAAATAGGAAATAAGAAACCCAGACAGTATATTCCACACAGCAGACACTTAAAATGTGGCAAGACAGCTCTGAGACGTGCCATTAAAACTTCATTTTGATCAAGAGATCTCTCTCTTTGAGACATCAACTATTCAGTGCCTGCAGAGTTAGATACCTCTGAATTGGATATTTATTTATTTATTTTTTTTGCTTGCTCTAATTTCTGCCATAGTGAAAATCTCGACCATGATGCCTTAAGGATGAGCTTCTGGTGCAGATCTGAGTCCATTTGCATCTCATAAACTGGTTGTGTTTGCCGAATGTGTGATTGTAAATGCAAGTTCACTTTTCGTTCTTACTACTCTTTAATGGATTCATGTTTATTTTAGGATTGATACGTAGTCTTATGTCAGGGGAGAATGAGTGTCAGATTTGGAATCATATGAGAATTTACTACAGCAACAGCTCTACATCTTATATTTAAGAGCTGTGAATGCTGAGTGATTACAGAAGGACTGTGGCTTTGATGAAGCTTTCACAGTGACTACAAATGAGGACAAATTAATGGGAGGTGACCCAGTAAGTCCCTGAGCTTCACTTCAACTGTGTGCGTGACTGAAAGTCTTTATACATTCATTTGCAATCTTTGACGTTATCGCCTGATACTCTTGTTTTTAGCACCGGTAAGTGTGAGGAAATAATAGAAAGAATTATTGTACAGATTTCATCATTATGCTTGTGTCGCTCTATTTTCTGCCTTTACTTCTAAAAGTTTTCAACTAGCTTCTTTCATCCGCTTAATCACAAATTAAGTGCTAGATTAAGTCAAGTTCAGTGAAATATCAATGCAATAAGGTAGGGATGCATGATATTATCGGAGCGTTATCCGAATCAGCCGATAAAGGCTTAAAATGTGAGCACTGGCTGATTTGGAAAAAAAATATGCCGATATGTCTTACCGATAAGATGGATATCTCACGTATGCTCATGGCGTGATAGTTATAAGATCATGTCAGCAGTGTGGTCATTTTTGAAGTAAACTTTTGCACAAATGATGATTAGATTAACTTTTTTGCATCACCACATTACATTTTTGAATGCATGTACAGAACGATATCCGATGTGCAAGAGAGTCAACAGTTTCTAGCACGTGCAGTAGCAGCATTGGCAGTGGCAGCATAAAATGAAAGTACAATACATTAACATTAAGATAAAATAAAATCATTAAGATACTTGTGTTTCTGAGCAGTATCCCAGTATTTAGATGAATACAAATCACAAACATGACACTTGTAAATTAAATAATTTAAAGCTGCAGTAGGGAACTTTTGTAAAAATATATTTTTTTTACATATTTGTTAAACCTGTCATTATGTCCTGACAGTAGAATATGAGACCGATAATCTGTGAAAAAAATCAAGCTCCTCTGGCTCCTCCCAGTGGTCCTATTGCCATTTGCAGTTATAGATCACTCCCGGTAAGAAATCAACCAGAGCTGCGGTCCGTAACTTTGTTTGTGTTCAAAATGTAGAAAAATGTATATAATAAGTGAGTACACCATGAATCCATTTTCCAAACCGTGTTTTTAGCTTGTCCTGAATCACTAGGGTGCATCTATAATAAGTGTTTATATTCTAACTATTTTCGATTGCTACGGGGGTACCGCGGCGGAGTAACCCAGTACCTTTGTGATTCTTTATAGACATAAACAGAGAGAAGTAGTTCCGGCTACGATGTTCTTCCGCAAGACGCAAGCAGTTCTGTTTATTAACCACTAGAGCGTCAAAAGTTACCAACTGCAGCTTTAATACTGTATATACTGAGTTATTCAGTAATAAGTAATATATTTTTCAAATGGATTATGAAAACAAAAATACAAGGAGTTCTAAAAAATTTTTTATTACTTTTACAGCTCTTTTGCTTTAGACCATCTATTAATGTTGAATACACAAATAAAATTTTATGGTTTCAACTGCATCTGTACTAGAAAAAAACTAACAAACAAACAAAACAGGGTTTTTCCCTGTGTTTCAAAACAGGGAAATATATATATATATATATATATATATATATATATATATATATATATATATATATATATATATATATATATATATATATATATATATATTGAATATATATATGTGTGTGTGTGTGTGTGTGTGTGCAACTCGGTATCGTCTATCAGCCAAATTATTTGAAAATATTGGCATATAGGATTTCAGCAAAAATCTAATATTGAGCATCACTAATTTTAGATTTTAAAATAAATGGAAAAACATGAAAGAAATTACTTGAATGCTTTATGTATTTTTTTTTTTGTTTATTTTTGTTTTTAAGGAACAGATTGAATTTGAAGTTATTATTCACTGTTATTCACTGATGAGCTGTTAACCACTGACTGGAACACTGATTCATTAAATTAAATCGGAGAACAGGATCATTTAGATCAGTTTTGTAAATGGGATCAACCGTTTCACTGAAAAAATCTAATTCAAAAGACAGATTCTTTTCTAAACTGGATATAATTACCCCTCCGATGAACTCACACAGTCAAGATTTTCAATGAACAATGACTAAATATCTGCCTGTTTCTCACACAAAGCTATCACGTGGCTTCAGAAGACTTTTATCATACTTCCACGGTTCCAGGTGTCATTTTGGAGCTTGACGGCAACAGTCCTCATTCACTTTTCTTTAAAGTGATACTCTTTAAAAATTCTCCTTTTATGTCTCACAGAAAAAAAGTAAGACATATTTGGAACAACAAGTGCCCATCATGCAATGCGTTATGAATCATGGATTAGTTATATGGGTTACTGTTTACTGCTTTCATGCTGTTGTTGATGTGCAAGTTGTCACTTCCCTATATTTGTCAGGAGTATTAGCTCTGTAGTCATTGTTTCAATGTGCAAGTTCATTTAACTGGAATAAATGAGTTGAAACAAAGCAAGACAAGTGCATACTACATGGTTATTTGGTTTTTTCATGCTTTGCGTCACTAATACACCAGATTACATAGAGTGTCTGTTCAACAAAGAATTAAATCCACACATATTCAGGTTTTAAGTCTGCAATTAAACTCAAGTTCAAGTCAAGGTGTGTGTGCTGGTGTTGTATTGTGTCACATCTTACTGCGAGTGCTGCACGTATGGGTGTCCATAAATGACAAGGCCATCCTCTCGTCCTCCTGCAGAGTGCTCTGATCAGTGAAACTGCGCTCCATGGAGCCTATCATATTACTCTTCTCTTGCCTGTACGTCATGGGGGTCTTATTCATGTTCACCGGCTTCCTACTGAGGAGACAGAGAGAAGAGGGCAAGGAGAGAAGAAGGGGAGGTAGAGAAATGGAACGTGAAAGAAACGAGAGAGAGAGATGAGGCGAGTTAGGGGAGTTGGTGAGAGAGAAAAAGAAGATCATCACTCCACTGCTGCCCCCTCTCTAAAAAGCGCACAAAAAAAAAGCCATGAGAAATGATGATGCGCAATGGAGAAGAAGCCACTTACGGATAATAAGAGTATGAGTAGTAATCCCTTCTGGAAAGAGAGAGAAAAAAAATAAAAGAAGAGAAGAAAAGGGGAAAAAGAGAAGAAGAAGAAGAAGGGACATGAGATGCAAGCACTGCTAGAGCTCTGATTAGAGTGAAAAATGGCAAGCCGTCAGCAGCTTGCATTTGCCACGCAAGTAATGGGACACATGCAGATATGCACAAAGCCTCAGCCAGAGCGGGAAATGGCGGCCTAATCACATACGTCATCTTGTTGCTTTTAACGAGTTAAACAAAGTGGCTTGCTGAGAGAGACTTTCACATTCGCTCTCTGCAGTCGTGCCTTTAAAGCAATTCGGCGGCGCAATCTAACCCAATATCCGCTAAATTGTCCAATGAAACGCTTGGAGAACACTTCCATCTGCATTCATATTACAAATGTTCTTCAACTCCATTTTGGGGTGCATTTGGATTAAATGGCTTAGATTTCCTGTTTTACACAAAGGCCCGGTATATTTCTTTTCATTTCAGCGGGAAGAACTCCCATCGCTAGCTGAAGTAGGCACGTTCCTGTGATACTTTATCTCTGGCTAAATGACTGTGCTGAGGGTTTGCTGCACTCAGAAGTTTAGCTTATATAAACTTTTTTTTTTTCTTTTTCCCAGAAGTAGGAAAATGAAAGTGAGAGGCTGAAGAGGTATATGCTGATAACTGATTATGGAAAAGACAACTAAAATGCAAACAAATTTGCCATAATATCTGAGATAGAGATAAAGCAATAAACCAAAGGTGGTCAAGCTGGTTTGCTTTTGGTAGCTTAACCTGGTTTGGTTTATCAGGTCCAACCAGGTTAATCCATAAAATTCACCAGGTCAAGGGATGCATGATATATAGGGGTTTTAATTATTTTTGGGTGGAGATTAGAATTATTTTAGAACACAATTTTAAGTCAAAATAGTAAAGTAGAACTTTATTAAATGTACTTTCATTAAATGAATAAAAAGGCCTTGACATAAAAATCAGTTAATTTTATTGGCCATAATTTGAATATCTGTGCATCCCTAAAACCAGAAATAATCAGACAAGGAGATGAAAGTCTAAAACATTAGGCAATCACTATTCATGCATGTGAGAAATTCATATGAAAACAGATGGTGAATGGTCTTCATCTGTTGTTGAAGATGAATCTATGAGATGACCACTGCGTAGATTCATCTTCAATGATTGGTGCTGCTTGCGGAACGAGAGGCTTGTGTCTCTCATTCGCCACTGGATCTGATGACCTTTTGAGAACCGTGGGCTAATTATCTCTGAAAGCACACTTTTTCCATCCCAATTATTGGCTCATTTCTGGTTCAGGGCGGCAGCGGGCAGGGCCTAATTAAGTGAGTAATTGAATTGCATTTCTCTTTAATTAAATATTTCACACTCAGATAATCTCAGAAGATGAAAACCCCTGGCAATCTCTCGGAGAATGCAGCAGAGAACACCTGGGTGCCCATTGACTGAGCCGAATAATCGAAGTCATAAACCACAATGGGTAGGTTTAAGTTAGTCATAGCTGAACGCACAGTAGCCTGGTCTCTCAGGAACAGATTAAGTCTAATTTAAAAAGCACTTTCATAAGAAATATTTGAAAACGGCCCACAGACTTATAAGTGTCAGTGTAAATTTGAAGCAGTTCTTTGTTTTGCAGCACATACAGTGGCTCGAAAAAGATTTGGACACTTAAGTCACACGTTAATATGCACGAATAATAAAACATCATAGATTCAAATATATATATTTTTTAACCTTTTTATGTAATCTAATATAATGACGAAAAAATGTATCAGTGTAACTTAAATGTCTATATACGCTTCACATTTATGCTTTAAAACAACACATGCTCTGACTCTCGTGTTTTCGTCCAGACAAGAGAAACTCACCCTTTTTTAATGATTATGATAATGGCCCCAAGTAGCAGTATCAGGACCACCAGCCCACCAGCGCACACTCCTAGGATGAGCCCCATCTCCTCTGAGCGCTGTGTGACCTCAAGAGCACGCTGATGGTCTTTACAGGCGGCTGAAGAACACACAAACATACATAACAACACTTGAGAACACCAGCAATTACATAGAGCCTGAATGAACATATTTACCGGCAAACAAAACACAAACACACAAATCCAAAGTACACAGGAAGTCCACACCACAACTATAACGATAGCAACAAAGAGGAACAATATTTTTGGAATTATTATTTTTTTCTAGCTGATGAACGATAAAACATTGACAGCCAATCAGAATTCTCCTGCTTAAGCTTGAGCGTTTAAAGCAACGGACAACTTAACTGCAGTGCACACTAATGATAAACAGAACGTCATTGTGTGTTGGTGTGGACATAATATAATAAAATGTTCTTCTAATTCTAACCAGGTTAAACAAGATAGAAACAGGGTGAACATATTTGGTGTGGCGACATGAGTTCAGCCCGATCAAGCTCTTAAACCAGCTTGTACCAGCTAATGACCGGCTAGCATCCAAGTAAATCTGACACAAGCTGGATTTCTCAGCAAGTTTAGAAGAAGTTAACAGACATTCAAATTGAAAAGCAGAAAGAGGTCTTTGGTCATCCACCGAGAGTGGCACAAGACAAATTTGACAATCTAAGAAAGCAAGTGAGAAAAGCATCTACAACATAGTCCTGAGTCAAAACTCAAAACATAGTCATGAGCCAGGGTGAAAGAAATGAAAGATCTGGCAATCACTCATCATGAGCCGTTTCTCTACTGTACCACGCAGATTGCACGCCTCCTCTGCGGCACAAGTGCCAACTGCACCCGGTCAGCTATTTATCCCCGGCACCTGTCTCCACTGACAGCGTGTGGGCAGGGGTCATTTCACAATCTGAGGCTCCTGGGGATAGCATGACTCTCTGTCACACCACAAAATGAGACTGTGTGATCTAAGAGAGAGAGAGTAAACAGAAAGTGTGCATATGCAGCGGAGCCTGAGGCAATCTGCCCTGACCTAGACACGCAGCAGCTGGGCTATTTATACTCTTTCACACACTCATGCTTGTACGGAGGATGTTTTGCATGTTTTTGAGGGGGTTTGTTTGAGCTGACGAGTATGTGTGAACATCTATGGGAATCTGTATGTTTTGCTATTTTCACAAAAACACAGAGGGCTTGTGCAGCAAATCCTAATCCAGCTAAAATAATTCAGATCAAATATTCAAATGATACATATGATAAAAATGACTATATAAAAATTTGAATATGCTGTCTTTACATGTCAAATACATAAATTGTTATATATTTAAATATTACATACCACAATATAGAACCAACACTATGTAAATAAATCTGAAATATAATGTTACACACAAACATACATTAAAACTGTAGGAGGGATTTCAGGACACGCATTAAGATGCAAAGTATAATTCATAAACAACTGGCCCATGACACGTATAATCAAGCAGACATTTTCATTGAGGCAGACATTCAGCTGTTACACTATTCATTGATTTGGCAATGGCAAGCTGGTGTGTTGTTTAGAAACAGTTTAGAAAAAAATTCTGATATTCTCTTGCAAACAACCAGTGACATGGCTCAGAGAAACCTGCAAATGGCTATTTAAGTTAATAACTGGTTACTTGCCAATGAGGCCATGCCTGCCTAATCAAATCCACAGTGGGAGTGGGAATCCTACATCTGTGTTGATGGGGGACTAGAGATCATCTTACTATGCCTAGTGTTAGAACTTCCTTAAGGTTTCAGTGGCTTGAAAGTTACAGGGCCTTATGAAAAAGAAAGTGAGCTTGGGCCTGAGGAAAAAGGTCTGCTTTAGAGTTCCATGCAAGACCAAGGCTAAAAATAAGTCATAAGCATGTGCAGGGATGTGGGGCAGCAAGAAAAAGAATTTGCCATGGCGCGCTCTGCTCCCTCAACAGCCAAAGGCAGTTTCAAAACTTCCCTGTCTTTGTGACGATGGCCCACTCAGAATAGCGAAGAAATGCCTCTGAAAACTGAAGAGCTTTGTTTTGTTTTTTTCTGCATTCTTTCCATTGACTGGAATTCTAGTATGGCGTTGGATTGTACGCATATAATAATAGAAAAATGAACATTATGGCATTATGACCTCGCTCTCATGTTGTTTCCAAACCTGCATGATTACTTCAGAGGAAAACAAAAGAAGGAATTCTAAAAATCGTGCTTCTTGTTGTTTTTCATGGAATTACAAAGAACAGATATGTTGAAGATTCAAAAACTATGCAAAAGCACCATTAAAGTATCTTAAAAGTAGTCCACGTCTTCCTCAAAAGCATGTTATTTAGAGCTGGATCATTCCAATTTAAGAAAGAATCGTTCACTGAAAAACTCAAAAGAATGATTCATTTAACATTTTCAGTGAATAACTTACATTCCAGTCTGTGTCTCTAACAGTGCTGTTGTATAACTTCCAAAGACATGGAATATTGCATAAGGATTAGTCTACAACTAATAATGGACTACTTCTGTGATAACTAAAAAGCCTTTTAATCTTAAAAGCCCCAGTACTCAGTGTAACTGTATGGAAAAGAAGAAAGTCACACAGGTTTGTAACTATATGAGAGTGAGTAAATAATCTGATATTTTTGGTTGGAGGGCAATAGTTTATTTAAAGTAGCGTTATTTAGACCATTCCTTTACTTCACTTCACTTCCCTTCCAATCCAAAGCAACTTTCTATGTGACAGACTTTAGATATCTGAATACAACAAAGACTATACAGTACTTTCACAAACACCCCACAGAGGTCCCACATTATACTAGACTTGAGAAGTAAGACTCTCAGAGGAATCTTTTAAAAAGAGCCCAGCCATGAATTATCTTAGAAGAAACCATCTCCTTTTATATAGTATAGCGCTTTTGGTGCACATCTTCACAGGCACAGATTTGCATCTAAGGCACCAATACAGTCTGTGTCTGCATAGAGCCGATAACAATATTAAATATACATAATTCTTAGATGTCAACAGTGAAGGGATCTGATCTAGATTTACTACGCCTACAATTAAATGCTCTAAAAAACAAACCTCATTTCCAAAAATAAACACTTTATAATAATGTTCAGTTGTAAGTGATTAGTTAATGACGAACTGATAATTTGAATAAACATTCATAAGTGCTTACAATAATATGCTAACAATCTGTGGATGATTTATTAATTCATTTACAAGTCATTTATAAGTAATTAGTTAAATATTAACTAATTTTTACAAAACATTACTATGTGTTCATACATGATAAATAAGTGATAGATTAATATTATTTATCTATGTTTTGTAGATTAAGTTAAAAATCATTTACAAGTGATTAGATGATGATGAACTAATCATTTACAAAACATGACTATTAGTTCACAAATGAATATTGAGTAATATGCTAATGATTTACAAATCTGTCATAATTTACAACCTGTAAACGGAAGGTTTGTAAAACATTTACAACTGATGAGTAGTTTACACTTTAGTTTAGGGGATGCAGAAAGTGTTGTAAATGCCTTGTATACACTTACAGATAATTTTTAACATGCAAGAAAAATCTACAAATTATATTTTACACATTTACAAGTGATGAGTAGTTTACACTTTAGATTAGGGGATGCAGAAAGCTTTGTAAATGATATATTCATGCATTTACACAACATGTTTTGAATACTTTGTAGTGTCTACCGCAATGTAAAGGCTCACTGGTGAGGGTGTAGACAGATGTCTTCTCTGACACGCATTGAGTAAAATTTCAATGGAGGGTAAAACCGGTTCACATTATAGCTAGATCCCACACACTCCAAACACAGAGTCTGTGCTGATGAGAGAAAGGGTTTAACACAACCCACTGAAATTCCCTGACTGTAAGTCATTTACACGTTTATTCACTTGACAGCTAATAATACATTATTTCAATGAATAGTAAGTGATTAATAATATATTAACTAGTTACTTAATACTTATTAACCATTTACTAAGGATCAGTTTTTTAGCTATTTTTTTAAGATAACTTTACAACAGATTTGTAAATTATTAGTATATCACTTATCATATAATTTGTGAATATATATATATATATATATATATATATATATATATATATATATATATATTACTGTTATTTAATTTATTGTGTCAAGCTAAATATTTCAGAATGCACTTTTTGTTATATTTTCTTTCTTTTCTTCTTTTTATTTTGTAGAAAATAAGCCTTTTCAAGATGTTATTTTTAAAAGACCTGCCAACTGAACATTATAATAAACAAAACACATGTTCTCTTGTGAAATGATCTTGTTTTAAGCATACTCACCGTTAAACAAAACAAAGACTGATGCAGGCTATTGTGCCAACATAATAGCTCTAAAATAACATGCAAGTTCAATATTCCAAACATAAGATATGCAAGTTCATGCATAATCCCCACAATAACAGCTACATCACAAGTTCTTAATGAGGTATTTAATGTATTCATCGCATGAAATATAGATGGGAAAACATCCATTAAAGTTTGATGCAAACCTGACCAGATTTTTTATCGTCGTGCTGAGTTTCCTTTCAGAATATCAATTAAGCCCACCACGAGCATGAAATTTGTTTCAAGATTAATGTGAGCACCTGCTGTGTCCACCAAAAGTGGAAATTAGCAATTGGAGTTACAGTATAACGAAAGTCTATTGTTCTGTGAAGATTGCCAAGGGACTGTTAATTAAACTGTCACCTGTGAACTGAAATGGGAATCTTGGCAACTTAGTTTTGTAAGACTATGTAATTCGGTTGCATTTCAGAATATCAGTGTGTCAATTTTCTTCTGAACCTGGATTCTTGATTCATAGGACAATTTTGTGACCAATCAAAAGCAACAACCTCAATTATGGATTTTCTTGACAAGCTGGATTCCTTCTTATCTTATAAATCCTTTATTAGAGACCCTAATACAAGAAGTAAACGTAGTGAAACAGTTTCCTGTCCTTCTGTTTGCTAGCACAATTTGTTTAATCGTTCTTTCCTGTTGAGGAAGTCGAGAGAGCTCCATTCTGTTCATCAATATGTTGGCGTGTGAGCCCACATCACAAATGTGTGTCTGTCTGTGCCCACTGAGCAGATGGGATGACAAAACTGCCCTAAAATGTCCACTGCGTCTCTTGGCTTCATGCTTGGAAGGCTAGTCATCACCCTCGTTACTTAGTCTCAAAAAAAGAGCCAGGTCGATTTAACTGGGAGGCTGTGCTCACAAGCGGCAAAGACTACAATACTGTCCTGTCCATACTGATCCCTGATGGCATCGATATAAAGGAGAGTGGTTCTTTCTTGTAGCCTTGGCAGAAATCTATGCCTCATGAACCTTTTCATCTTTCTCTGAGGAGCCTGACAGGCGGTAGCATGTATTGACAAGCACAGGTGACTCCATCAGTGGTGTTTGATGTGAAGGTCTTTCTCCTGACCGGACAGGGAGCCGAAAACTGATCTTTCTCTCTCTGTCTGCGTGCTGCGCCATGTCTGCTCCGAGACTGCCCTCCCCAGACAAATCTGCTTTGATATAGTCAACTCCCCTACCCCAAGCAACCAAAACAAACATGATGAAAGAGTGACCTGTTCTCCGTTAGTAACCCTGTCTCCAGAAGAGAAAGGGGGCCATATAAGGGGAAAATCTGTGTGTTTAAACACAAAATTTCACTGTAAACCAATACACATCCCAAAGCTGCTTTGCTCTTTAGGGATTCCACGGAAGCTTGCAACTTGTGTTGGGAATCTTAGCTCTTAGGGGAAAGAAGTGTATGTGTAGGATTATCTAGTGAACCATTATGAAGTGTTTCTCAGTGGTATTGCTCTGAGAGGTTTGAGCAATGATCACAGAGCTGGACTACTGACCTTGAAGAGGGGAACCACTTTGATATCAAAACCTGGACAGGCAGATTCCCTCAGTCACTACTTGAACGTTGAAACTGACAGTGTTTGGGATTGTTGAATTTACTGAAAAGTCTCAAGATGTCCTGTTCACACAGTGGTTTATAGTAAGAGTTTGAAGACTTTCTGTAAGAACACCCTATTGTAAAAACCAGCAAATGCTGGTTAGATATGTTTTGAAGCTTGGTAGCTTGAGGAGCCCTGCACTAGAATCTGACCTGTGAGAGAAAAATGTTTGGCCCGTGCTAATTTCAAATAACGTGGCAAGAAAATTCAAACGCAGCATCAGAAAGCGACACTAACTTACATCGTATCTACATCGGACATGAGCGGCACAGCGTGCCGAAAAAAACAAAACAAAAAACAAATGAACCCATTATAATCATCGATGCTCTCTACACTGTATGTGGCACTGCCCAGCACGACAAATGCCAGACAGAAAACTGCTGGCTCATTCTATTTACAATTTACTGACACAAAGATCAATTGATTTGTAATGCTTTGTCACAGCCAGTAATACGATGTGACAGCAAAAAGATGGCGAGTGTGAAGAAAAGAAAAGAGGACATGGAAAATAGATGATTAAAATGTGAATGGACTGAACAGTTTTAAGTGAATGACTGACTGATACCATCTTTGTTATGAAATAAATTTTTTGGTTTGCAGTGAGTTTATAATCTTTATCGTACAAGTTTGCTTAAATTTTTTTCAAGATCTGAGGTAAAATATATATTGTTGCTTTCACTAAGGCTATAAAGATCATACAAAACAAAGTCATATTAGACCATTTTAACATTGAATAAAACACATAATCATTACCTGAGATTTGATTGTTTGATTCAAATCAAACAATCAAATCAAATTGTCAAAATTCTTCTGTATCTAAATGCAAAAATTTTCATAATTGCTTGAATAAAACGGACTACTGGGGAAAAAAATCTAGTGACAAACGCAACAATAATATAAAAATATAATAATTGTTTTATATATATATATATATATATATATATATATATATATATATAGAGGACAGTGGCCCAAGGCTTGGTACTGCTGGCAGAATTTGGCCCTTGGCAAAGACTAATTGAGGAAACCTGTTCTAGTGTAAACAATAAGGTGATTAGCTTTTCTGATTCTAAGGCAGAGCTTCCTACAGCTGCTGCAATATTTGTATCAATAAAAGCAACCAACTCTAAAGCAGAACTACAGATGCCATATTTAGAGTTACAATTTCTCCAATTCATGTGGTCTATCGCCCCTTTTGATGTCTCAGATCCTAAAATCGAGACTGACGCACCATCCGCCTGAAGCAAACTGTTAGTTCCTGTGGGATCTGGAGCTAGAATGCTGATGACATCTTGGAAAAGCTGTGGCCCTCAGGCATGTACATTGTGAATAAGTAAATAGCAAATAAGCTAAAAAACCTAAACTTGTGCAGTCAGAATAACAACATACATTCAATCCACCGCAATTTTTATGTTTTAGTGTTTGTGGCCACTCTATCATACTTTAACTTGTTTACAAACTCTTTACATTCCATTTATGTTACAGGGGTAATATCATAATTTTAAGGGCCTCTTACACTGACCCTTCCATAGAATGAAATCCAAATGTAAACCCATTGACAAAAAGACAAAATATATATTTAAAAATCCCACTCATAATTACAATATTTATTTATTTATTTTATATGAAGAGTTTCATGCCTGGTAAGAAACAGTTAGTGTCTAAATATATGCTCAGTACATTGATTTCGACCCTGTATAGGTCAATTCACCTCACCTTGTCCATCAAAAAACATTTTCACACAAAACTGCATAGTACTTCAAAAAAAGAACAAGTTCTGTAGCATCAGCATTGAATAACTCACCTTTACGGGCGATGCGGACGCAGTTTATCCTTGTTTCCTGTGAGAAAAGAGAACAGAGATGCATGCTGTGGGAAATAGTCAAATGGCAGAAATAAGACAGTCAGACACCTGATGAGAAGTCAAATGGGATCACACTGACATTTGCTGATTCAACAACAGCATGAATGCCAGTAAAAGAGTAAAAATACATTTAAAAACAGCACCGTGTCTTACTCACCTACCCTACTTGTGTGTATGTGTGTGTGTGTGTGTACTTTCGAGTGTGGCAATAAGATATAAGCCTTTAATGTACAGAAAATAGCAGCGGAGGACAAAAGAGGCAGGGGGGATGACTTCCAGCCAGGAGAGAATTATAAAAAGGAATTAATTTGTTCGAAATCTCAGTTGATGACATACTGGTGTTATGAAAACGACCTTTGTCAAATAGCGCTAATGAGATCCGAGCCCATAATCCAATTCCGGCCTGCCACCTCGACAAGAAGATGCATTATCAAATTAAGATTTACAGATGCTAATTCAGGCATTATGGAACAATTATGCAAATCTCTCCATCCGGAAAAGGAGTGTGAGCCCTCTGCTCAAACTGCGGCTGAATTGCTTTTTTTTAATTGAAAATCCAATCCGAACTGCCTTGGCTCCTAAAGCCCGCCATAACCCTATATCATCTCAGAAAACATGCAAAACGGAAAGCGAGGGCGGTAGGAAGAGGAAGAAAGGTAGAGAGTGACTTGTGTTGATGTTTCAAGAGAGGGAAGAGGGACACACATGGATATTTTAGCCCCCTTAAAACATCCACATGCTTAAAAATGTCATGTAGGCCAATCCAGGCTTTACGACAAACTCATCTTTATCTGCTCCAGCAGCCATCATTGAGATGCAAGTGTGCCATGGCTCCCAATACACACTATCCCATGAGAGCATATCGCAGGGAAGGAGCAAACACTGCCTGTTTTCTCCAAACACAGAGCCGGTCCTAGATGTCACACCGTAAGAAGTCATAGCTCACCATGCATGTGAGAAAAGACTGACCCCGAATGACAGGCGAGAGACAGCCAGTGGGCTTTGATCAGACAGACGCAGACACAAAGCTTTAAGCTTCCCTGCTCTATTTAATCAAATTTGTGGGAACGGTCATGGCAGGCACTGCAAAAGAGATCTGTCAGCAAACTCAAGCTAAGTAAATGAATTATGAGCACTATAAATATAACAGGCCCAGGGAGGCATGGGAAAGGAACTTATTAGAAAGCTCCTACTTGTTTCAGAGCAGAGTAAAAGAGGCATGCAAGAAAAAGGGGGGGAATAAGAATTAATGTTATTTTCCCTAGGAAATGAAGCCTACCAAATCAATTGTGCTACTGTTATCTGAAAAAAAAACAAAAAAATAGATCTAGTCTAATTGTGAGTGATATTGTGGTTTACAAAATATAAACATCATGGAGGTACAAGTTTTAGTGCCTTTTTGCTGAAAAAAAAAGGAATTACAGCATAAATATTTAATGTGAAATACTTATTTAAAGTCATGACAAATACCATTGAAAGTAGAAACAACAAAAAAGTAAAAGATAATGAAAAGTTTTATGTAAAATAGATTTTGATGAAAGATGAATATTTATTGAATGATACATAAATATTTAAAAATACATTAGGTACACCTTGCTAGTACCGGGTTGGACCCCATTTTGCCTTCAGAACTGCCTTAATTCTTCGTGACATAGATTCAACAAGCCGTTGGAAACATTCCTCAGAGATTATGGTCCATACTGACATGATAGCATCACGCAGTTGTTGCAGATTTGTCGGCAGCACATCCATAATACGAATCTCCCGTTCCATCACATCCCAAAGCTTTTCGACATGGTGCATTATCCTGCTGGAAGTAGCCATCAAGATGGGTACACTGTAGTCATAAGGGGACATGGGCATGGTCAGCAACAATACTCAGGTAGGCTGAGGTGTTTAAATGATGCTCAATTGGTACTAAGGGGATCAAAGTGTGCCAAGAAAATATCCCTCTTGGGATATTTCACCACCAGCAGCAGCCTGAACCATTGAGACAATGCAGGATGGATCCATGCTTTCATGTTCTTTAAGCCAAATTCTGACTCTACCATCTGAATGTCGAAGCAGAAATCTAGACTCGTCAGACCAGGCAAAAAAAATTTCAATCTTCTATTGTCTAAATTTTGGTGAGCCAGTGTGAATCGTAGCCTCCGATCCTGTTCTTAGCTGACAGGAGTTCCCCCCCCGTGTGGTCTTCTGCTGCTGTAGCCCATCTGCTTCAGGGTTCAATGTGTTGTGAGTTCAGAGACTGTATTCTGTATACCTTGGTTTTAAAGGTTATTTGAGTTACCATTGAGTTGCCTTTCTATCATCTCTAACCAGTCTGCCAATTCTCCTTTGACCTCTGACATCAACAAGGCATTTTCAAGGCATGAACTGCTGCTCACTGGATATTTTCTCTTTTTCTGACCATTTTCTGTAAACCCTAGAGATGGTTGTGCCTGAAAATCCCAGTAGATCATCAGTTTTTGAAATAGCCTGTCTAGCACCAACAACTATTCCACATTTAAAGTCACTTAAATCCCCATTCTGATGCTCGATTTGAACTTCAGCAAGTTGTCTTCACCACATCTAGATGCCTAAAAAGCGTTATGGAGATGCTGATCTCCTTTTCCAGCAGGACTTTAGCACCTGCCCACAATGCCAAAACCACTTCCAATTGTTTGATGACCATGATATTACTGTGCTTGATTGGCCAGCTCACTCACCTGACCTGAACCTCACAGAAAATCTATGGGGTATTGTGAAGAGGAAGATAAGTAACATTTGACAAACAATACACAGGAGCTGAAGGCCGCTAACAAAGCAACCTGGGCTTCAATAATGACTCTGCAGTGCCACAGTTTGATCGTCTCCATGCCACACCAAACTGAAGCAGTAATTTGTGCAAAATGAGCCCCAACCACGTATTGTGTGCATAATTAAACCTGCTTTGGAGATTTTGAACATTTCTTTTTTGGAAATCGTTTTTGATTGATCTTTGAGAAAATATTTCAGCTTGTGTGCAATCAATCTAGAATATAAGAAAGTTTGCTTTTTTGAATTAATTTTCAAAAAATATTTTTTTTCCCCATAAAATTCAAATTTTTTGAGATGCACCTGTATGTGTATGTGTATGTATATATATATATATATATATATATATATATATATATATATACATACATATATATACACACACACACAGTGTATATGTACATACATATAGACATAATAAATTAGATGTGCGTTATAAAATGTACATTTCTTTTTGATTTATTAATTTTTTTAGGAGGGAATTTAAGCTTAACATATTTTACTAAGAAATATCCGTTCTTGCCTTCTATCTTGATAAAGATGCCAATTAGAGAGAGAAGTCAGTTTGAAAGTGTCTGGTCAGTCCTATAGGGTTCAGTGGCATAAGTAAAAGAAAAACAGCAAAGTTTTTCTGTATGTACAGTATGAGTGAAAGAGAGCGTCTGACAGCTACAATCTTTTTGTTTTGCCTCTAAGGACCGCTAAGGAAGCGGAGGACAAAAAAGTAAACAGAGTAGAGAAGAGAAAGGAAAAAAAAACAGCTCTTTGTAAACAGCTGAGAATCAAAGATTTTTTATATGTATTTATAACTGAAAGCAATTACACGAAGCCCTGACAGCATTCACAGCTCTCTAATGGCTAATTGTCAGAATAATGGCCAAAGATGCGGCACAGGACTTTCTTTCTTGTGCTGCTGCCAAAAGCTTTGAAAACCACTTACAGCCATAAAGCTGGCCAAGAGACAAAGCAAAGTATATTAGCATTGTTTATATGCAGTCAGAAGAAAAAAAAAACAGAACTGTTCAAATCGGTAACAGGGGGGTGCTAAATGCTAGCTAAGTCTCTTGAGCTACGTTCTCTTTAGCTTAGACTGTCAGTCTTTACAGCAGTTATTGCAGCATAAAATAGAGCTGAATAAAAATGAAAATTCAGATAAAGGTCGGTCAAGTAAATCAGCAGAGCCCAAAGGAGACTGAGCTGTGCGATCGGTTTCCAAGATGTACGGTTTCAAGTAGAGAGAAACCGAGGGGAAGGTGGAGTCACAATGGCTTGGCTGACAGGTGCATTTCAGTCAGTAATGCAAGAGAAGCCCTTAGGGGTTTGGCAGGGAGGGAGTATGTGTCTGTAGTATAGGTCAACAGAGGCATTTCACTCAAAGGCTGCCAAAAACCCAACTGTGTAAAAGCGTAGGTAAAGTCCGTCCAAGTTTTCTGCCTCTGAATTGCTGTTCAGAAGAGTGGAATGAGCCAAGCTGGCTCATCCTTTCCTCCAGGTGCTGAGCCAATGAGATAACCTTCTTCGAAATGTCACCCACATCTTTTTGAGCATGAGGTTTGCTAGCTGGTGTCAAATTTAAATGGACCATTAAAAAAATCTTTTCATTGCCACAAGCCTGGACACTTAGAGGTTTAATAGTGCATAATTGAGTACGGCAGGTTACTAATAACCATGAAACCATAAGGCAAAAGTCAGAAGTTTCCTGTCATACTCAAGATGAAGGTTGGTTTGCATGAAGTAAAAAAAATTCTATACTCATCACTGGTGCAGCAGTGCTGGGGAAGACTAACTCAAAGAATGAAGGGACTAACTTAAGGATGGTTTTTAAAAGCATGACGGCAGATATTTATCTGATTCGCATCAGTGAACTGGTTTGTCTAGATGCGGATCTTTCAGATTCAACAATATTTTCTCTGATTCAAACTACAATTATTCATAGATTCACATACACTTCTATAGTGAAATTAACTATAATGCGGTTAATCGTTATGTTTCCACACTACACTATATGCTATTTTTATTAGCTGTATTTAGTGGAAACATACTTTTAAAAAATATATATCATTGTTTTTGTTTATATCATTGGATGTTTATACATTTAAAAGTTTCAGTGTACTACTAGTTATCTACTTTTTTCTTGACAAGCTATAGTTTTAAAGTATTTTTATCAACACTGTTCTGCATGCAGGAGTACAGAGCCATGCGGAAGTATTTATACCCATTCATTTTTTTCCACATTGTGTCGAGTTGTAACCATTATTCTAAAATGCTTTACTTTTTTTCACATCAGTCAACACTCCTTAATATGAAAGCCCGTTTCCAAACTTTTATTCCCAGAATTGCATATAAACTTTTTAAAAAAAAAAATTCTAAATTGCAAGTTTATAAGATGTAAAGTCACAATTCAGAGAAATGAAGTCACAATTGACTTGAAATACAAGCTCACAATTCTGACTTTATAACATGCAATTGCAAGTTTAATAGATATAATCACCCAAATCTGAGTGAATTATTTTTCCCCTTAGAATCAGACTTTATACTGTAACTCGCACTTGCAAGTTTATATTTCACAATTCTGCGGTTTTATATCAATGATACAAATTTATAAATATATAAATGAATAAAAATGTCAGAATTATTTATTTCTTGCAATTCTGCTTTCATTTCTAATAACTGCTTTTTTAGATATCTCAATTCTGACTTTATTGCGATTTTACACTTCACGAATCGGAGAGAAAAAAATTCAGAATTGCGTTTTTTTTTTTTCAGTTATGGAGAAGGGCTTCCATACCATACCCTATAATAACTAAGCAAAAAAGTAATTTAAAGCAGTTTAGCATAAGGATGCAACATGACAAAATGCGAAAAAAAAATAATACTTTGGCAAGGCACTGTATACAGTGAACCTGCACAACCTAGCATCCTCATCTCTCAGTGGGTCATGGGCCTTTACAGACTGCTGGTAGGCACAATAAAACTATATTTTTGACCAATGGCAAATTACCAGTCTGATTTAATCAGATGCTTTATCAATCCAGGTCTATATTTTGCATCTGACAAACGCTTTTTTCTTATTTAGAAACTTATTTGGCACCTTTCTGGATCAATTTTTGAGCAGCGAGAGATTCCCATTTCCCCGGCTGTTTTCCAGGCTCTGTCTTGCTTGTGCTGTCAAGCTCATTCTGTCTCCCAGACCCAGCCATTTCTAACAACATAAACTGCCAGCTGATCTATTTTTGATCAGCTGCACCTGTGCCCAATTATCCCTGTGAAATGGTTTATGCCAGCGAGACAGTATTCCTTGTTGTTTATCCTCTTATCTAGGCATGGATGAGGAGCACAGGGGCTGTTTTTCCCATTTGAATAAGGTCTGGACACCCAAAGCTTGGTGTATGCTAATACTCTATTAATTCCATAGTAGTGACTGTGACATACACTATCTTATGGGTTTGAACACTAGGAGAAAAGGAGAAAAACAACATCCTGTAAGGATGAGCAATGATATAATGTTTTTGTACATCCAACTAATTGCAGATTTACTAGCTGCAGGTGCTTCTCACTATTTATTCAAGGTCCTTGGTTTTGCATTTTATGTCCTGCTGTGCAGGCTGCAAACAATCTATAGAGCATGTATAAATAATGTTTCAGATCTGTGTATTAAAATCAGTTAAATTTCCATGGAAACTTTTTTGTATACTGTACATTATGTGTTGTTAGAAAAAACTGTCCACATACATACGGTATGTGCATACTGTGCTAATGACAAAATGTACACCTCCCCTAGTGTGCATGTAACAACTGAAGTATCCTTCAGAATATACTGGGAGCATATATGATGAGTAAAAGTGCTAGTTTCTGACACTTACGCCTCTAAAGTTGCTCATGGCCTGGAAGTAGATGAGGTAGTTCTTCCTGGGGTCCAGAGGGCTGTTCCAGTAGCCGTTGTAGGTGTGGTTGTCCCCCACAGTAAAGGGTGTAGCCTGGGGCAGGCTGCTTGGAGGAAGTTCGGCTGTATAGTAGTGTGGAGCACCACGGGCCTGAGCCTCACCGTGAGATGTTGGAATGGGGAAGCAGTCCTGAACACCCAGTTCTCTCTTCACCTTCCTACCAGCTTCCTCCTCCACAATCACTTGATATGTGCTGTGTATTTACACATAGTAATGTATTTGATGTAAATATAATAGTAATAATAATAACAACTTATAAGAAATATTTCAGGTTCAAACAAGTTAAGCTCAATTGACAGCAGTTCATTATCATATTTTTTTTTCAGATGTCTCTTTTAAGAAATTAAATCTGTGTTAGAGTTGAGATACACTGAGATAAAACTATAGTTTTACTTAATATTTGGAATTACAAGAATTATATATTTTTTTATTTCATTTTAATTTTAGTTCAAGTTTTATTTTTATTTGAACTTTTTTAATGTTTTTAAAAATAAGTGACAGAATTACTAAACAGGGCAAATGAGGTTTATAGCGCAATTCCATAAAAGCACAGGAGTGGAAAATTATGTGTGTGATTTACTGAAAATGCACACACTAAAGAACACAGATCATTTCCATAATGACCAGCACAATCTACCAAGAGCAGTGCAAAATACAGGCTGCTTTAAGACATGCTTTTTTGGGTGATTTTGGCACAAATCCCAGCAATTTGACAATAGCAAATGCTAGTAAATGGTGGTGTTTGATTCATTTAAATACTACCCTCCTATAAACTTTGTATTTGAAAGGGAAGCTCCTACAAATGCATATTCAATAAGGTAATAATAAGTGCAAAATAAATCTTTTCAGAGCTCATTCTTTACTACATGTTTTTAGTAAATTGTGACAGTACTATTTTAACGCCAAAAGACGGTTTGTTAGCGGTTAGCAAATATTTCCCTAAGATTTTTTTTTTTATTTAATTTTATTTCAAGAAACAAACATTTGTAATAACCCTGGTAAATACACACTAGTATAGCCTACCTAATGTGTGTGTTAAGCATGAGAGAAAAACAGACCTTATTAGAAATAACTTTTAGTGGTAACTTGTATTTAATCTGAAAATACTGGCACTCTCACCTGACTGGAGCTCCTCGGCCTTGTGCTGGACGCAGTAGGACTGTGATGGTGCTTTCTGTCTCACTCAGAGGGGACGGCATGTCTCCATAATCAAATGTAGGTGCTTCAAAAAAAGAGAGAAAGAAAGATATTAAATATCTTCCTAAAAATGGGGGAAGTCGTGGCCTAGTGGTTAGAGAGTTTGACTCCTAACCCTAGGGTTGTGTGTTCGAATCTCGGCAATAACACGACTTAGGTGCCCTTGAGCAAGGCATCGAACCCCCAACTATTCCCCAGGCGCCGCAGCATAAATGGCTACCCACTGCTCCGGGTGTGTGTTCACAGTATGTGTGTGTTCACTGCTCTGTGTGTGTGCACTTTGGGTGGGTTAAATGCATGGGTCACCATACCTGGCTGAATGTCACGTCACTTTCACTTTCGTCACTTTCAAATGTATAAAAACCCACTCACTATCTCAAAAGTAAACTTTCTAAAACATCCCCAGTGATAGGCAAGGGAAAAAAAAAATGAATGAGAGCTCAGCAATTAAAAAGAAACCATTTGGGATCCAAATCCACTGTGTATATTAACTTTGTCACTTCAAAGTAAGGCAAAGTGAAGTTTACGCTAATTTTTAAAAGCCAGTATAACCAGCTAAACATTTTAATTAGACGAACCTCACGAACAACGCCTACATTGTTGTCTGAAATAAGACCGCCATAATTCATGACAATAACCAACACTTCACATGAACTCTGCTTTCTTCTCCAAACTCGTCCCTCTGTGTGACTTGAACTCAGGGTGTAATTAAAAGCTGTGCACGTGGGACAAACAGAGGGGAAACTCATTTAGAAGGATCTGAGTCTGGACTGCATCCTTCCCCTGAGATGGTAGTGTTGAGCAATAACGCTTTCCTTAATATCAGCAGTCAATTAAAGCTGAAGAGCAAAGGCAAACAATCTGCCAAAAATCAATGATTATTCTATTAAAAGCGGGGTTTGGCAAAACTAAACTACTCGAGTGGACTTCAGTAAAAGTGAGGCCTTGGATGGCTTTGAGTGCTTGCAGAGAAAATAAAAACACAACATATGATGCAACTGAGAGATATAAGAGAGCCTTCGGGCTTTTTTCTGTACATTATGCACAGACAAGCAAGTAAACAACAGGTCATATATGTACCTCTATCAATATACTGTAACAACTCCAAAGGGTCTATGCTGCAACAACTTTCTCAGAGGTTTACATAGTGAAATGCACAGAAATAAGGGTGTAATGTATCTCTCGGTCTCTCTGCTCAGTCCCTGTTCGACTTCTATACAATTACTAATTAAAAATCCTTCAACCAGAAATATACTAATAATGCAGATAATATACAGTGACGTATATTTCCATTACAAATTATATTTTCAGCATCATTTAAGTGAGAAAAAAAGGTGTCTGAAATGTGGACGCCAAAACAAAACAGAAAACGTATCAACTTTTTAATCCATTAACAATGCTTTTGGTAGATCTGAAGCTGATACAAGGCGAAACGTCCCCGACTGTTAATCGGCCAAGAAGACAGGGTTATCAGGCCAAAGCCTATGATCTCAAAACAACCACATATTTGCAGATTAATGGGCCTTGCCTACCACCACACGAAATCCTCTTATTGGATTTTGTGTTTCCGTCACATCGCTGCCGTCAAAAAAACAGAAGTTCTCCATCATGCCATTGGAGAAATCGCTGGATTTAACGCACATCGCTTCGCATCAGTCCAGTGTTGATGAATCCTGATTTGGCATCAGCTGCATCTGGTTGACAGCAGCATATGGTGCTGTTTTGTAAGGCGGGCTGGTTTTGGAATGGTGAGGATGACAGTGATGTCAGTTCTCTTTGAGGCGAGGGGAAACGTGTAATGTTCTTGAAGGGCCTGTTGGGTTCTGAGCATCTGCTGTGATTCAGTTTCACTATCACTTCCTCAGATCCACTCGGGAATACATAATGGCTCTTACGCAGTGATATGGGCTTACACACACATGCTTCAGAGATCAATAGCGCACCTGAAGCACAGGATGATGAACCGGAAACTCTGGAGTTCCGCATTTTTCCTTTTCTGTGAAATCAGTTTTTGTTTCACTTTGTTCCTGACTATTGAACCGCCAACGCAATGCATTTCTGTACCTCAGACATCTCCCGAATGATCTGAGGCAATTCAATCAACAGTTTATAGATCTCACCTGGTACATCTGAAGGTGCACGGAAACACTCACACACATGCCCGTACATTTCGCATCACCGGAGAAGAACGAGTTGAAGTCCTTTAATGCAAAACAAAAGCAACTTCTGTGTTTTCACATTTCTTCATATAAAAACTCCTTCCATGAAATTACAGCACCTGCTCTGAGTCTGAGGTTATTTATTGCTTGTTCACAGCAAATGAACAGATGTAAAGGTCAGTGTCGACCCATCAGACAAGGAGAGGAGAACATAAGTGATCAAATTAACTCAGTTTGTACTAATGCGTTTGTACCTGTGATGCAGATATAGTATGCACATTTAAAAAAAAAAAATAATTGAATCATAGCCTAGGCGAGTAAAATCACTTTTGGGACAGATTGGTAGTGGAAGCGCTCTGTTTACCACACAGACTCACTCTAAAACAACCTTACACACACTTACCAGAGATGTTGGTGGTGATCTCCGTGAGCGCGGTTTGGCCGAAGCCTTTGGCGGTGCGCGCCCGCACAGAGATCAGGTAGGTGGTGCCAGGATGCAGGTTGGAGAACATATGGTAAGTCTCGTTCCTCAGTTTGGAAACGGTGCGCCTCGGGCCTGGAACGTTGATCCCGGGGTCAGATGATTCAATGCTCTGGTAGCTGATCTGTAATTGCACATATTAAAACCATTTAAATGAATCATATTTTCATTAAATCGCTGTTGTTCTGGAAGCAAACATGCAATGACTCAGTGTGTGGTAGCTCAGATCAAACAATATTTTACAAAAGTTTACTAACCCTGACATCCCTAGTCAGAGTGGGTTGAAAATGATTCATATATGAAATCAAACATTTACTGTATAAACGCTAAGTGGGAGCCTACTCATAAATACCAGCGGGAAGCTAGTGGGCATGTTAGACTATCATCTTTACAGAAAAGAATTCCGTGATGGTATCACATGACAGCCCTCACAATCTCTGCTCCTGTCATCGTGTTGCCTGTCATCACACAAAAGCTTTGGCTTCTTTTGAAACAATTTCCGTTGGAAACCTAAGCTATTCAACATCCTCTTGTTTACAGAATATATGTATGATGTATAAAGCAATTTTAAGAGTAATTTAAAATCCAATTAAATTGAAGATTCTGGGTCACATGTAGTCTTGATTCATTTCCAGATAGATAGATGAAACAAGCCTGACATACTTTGGGATCACAAACGTGCAGAGCCTTAGAACATTAGCGACCTAGCATTAGCATGTTTACTGCAGTGTGCTTCTGGAACTTAGAAGACATTTGCTGCACCTGTACCTGGTCTCTTTTAAGATATGAGGCATTAAGGATAGTGATGGGGGAAGGATTGAGGGGGAACGCAGTGCCCTGTGAGTCTTTTGTCGATGGTGCTCAGAGGAAAGTGGACAATGTGCTAATCTGAGAGAGACGAGAGCGAATTCTCCAGGCTCTGCCTCTCTCTTATTCTCTCTCGCTTCATCTCTCTGTATGTCTGAGAAGATCAGGCTGCTTGAGCCTGAAAATCTGTCCTTGCCTCCACTTTACAGGTCAAGCCTTTAAATCCCCTTTAGAAAACATCCTTGAAGCGACTTTGGTAGCTATGGCCCGAGGAGAAAAAGAAACGCGTGTTATCAAGGAGAGATAACTCTGTAAGAGCAAATGGTAACGGGGGAGGCGACTGATGGACAGAGGTGGCATTCAAAAAAGCGTCGATCTCGTTTCGGGCCATGGCTGAGCCAAATGATGGATTCACAAACAAAAGCGACTTTTCCTCCTGAGGTGAGATGAGTGTTTTGGAGCGTGACAGAAGCACCGTTCTCACAACTTTTTAGTGACTGAGAGCCTGAATCATGGGCGAGGAGATAGGTGACACTGGGGCAAGCAGTGCGACCGAAGAGAGAAAGGGTGTGAGAATGTTCTGGAACAGAGGAACAGAGAGACAGATGCTGGCCGTGGGAGGCCCACCACCTTTCTATTGAGCATGCTGAATCTGTGTGCGCTGAACGGAAGAATGAAGAAACAGTTTAAAGGCTTTTATTAGACCGTTAGCTATCCTTCTTTTTGGGAAAAAGTCATAAGATTTCAATTTGCGGCAGTTCTGATCTACTAATCTCAAGAGTACAATTATACAGTGATATAGATTTTTTGGCTACACAAAACCACACCGTAAAAATTATTCTTAGATCCCAGAAGTAAATAACATTATTATTTGGTTTGTCTTTGTTAAGTAGTGCAACAGAGCACTTTGTAAACTAACTAAATAAAAAAAAAAATAGAAAAACTCAAGTCATGCAAACATTAAATTATAATTAAATTATGACTTTCAAACTCATGTTGTAGTTGTATGACCCATGACCACACTTGCATGTGATAGCGGGACAAAGTAACACTTTTATATTTTTTAAGATTTTGTATCAACAGCTATATAAAACAACATATAGACTGACAGACAGATTGACAGAATTACAGATAAATAGACGACAGATAGAACAGTAGACAGAACAAATGACAGACAGGACAGGACATTATTCTTTCATGGGTTGTATGTGACACTACCTCAGTAATGACTTCTTGACATCATCTCAAAAGTGTTCCAGAAGCTTCTACAGCAGTCTTTTATACAGCAGCAATTATCATTGTGTCCACCAGCAAAGCAATTATTCCCAGGTAGCTCTAGGTCAATCGTCCGGGCTCATGAGTGCGGCTGTTCAATGATGAGATCGTGGCAACTATTCAAATAAAGCAAGATTCTACACTGGCAAAAAGTGTAGGAGACAGCATATAGAACTTAGATAGCGACATCTTTCTGTCATTTACTAACAGATGGCTGGTGCTTTAGGGACCAATTAGAGGGAGGGTTGGCCTTGGTGGCTCTTGTGTCTCTGGCAGCACACAAAGTTCTAGGTCCAAATCAAGACTTCATGCATACTTTCTTCCTGTCACTGACTTGAGTTGAGAAAGAACAACGACAACAACTCAGCACTTCCGGCAGCTCCAAATTATACAGGGGTGGTAAAAACACTCGCATTCCAAGGTCTTCCATATACAGCAAACTGTCAGTCAGTTCTGTGTGCACACGCGTGCGTGGGATCATATGTTAGCGGCACTTTCATAAATAATTTAAACTGGCAGTCCAATTTTAACACACAGTGGGAAGTTTTGTCTTTCAAGGATTGTGGATCATCGATATTTCACCTGGTAAAAACGCTGACTCGTCAGAGCCAATCTCTGCGGATTCAGACAGCTTGGGAGAAATGGATATGAGTGCGGTAAAGAGCAGGAAAACACATACCTCATACTGTGTGATGAGACCATTGGGTTCCACCGGCTCCTCCCACTTAAGGAAGATCATATCTTCCAGCGGAGTGAAGGTAAGAGACTCAGGAGCAATGCCTCCGGGAACTGTGGGAAACCAGAGAAGCCACTGGTCACGAATGAAGAAACGGAAAGATCCTACACTGTCAGACTGGTAATTTCACAACCATTTACTCAAAGTGAGAGGGTTAATCGCTTAAAGTCCCCCAAAGGTCAACTCTAATATCCTCATTACAGCTGTTGTCATTATGAATGTCTTAAGCAGGCCTTTTATGTTATGAACACAGATTCATCCATTATAACTGATATAAGTGATTCAGTACTGGTCACTTGAAAATGTTATAAGAGATCTGCTGTCAAGATTTGATGGAATGTGGTGGTCTGGGAATCCCGCTATGATGTGATAAAAAATATACTAAAATGACTAAAATGTTAAGTAAAATTAAAATGAAACTGAAAATCTAAAAGCAAATTTAAATATGAATTAATACTATAACTGTATATACATAACAAAAAATAATCAAGGTGGGAAAAAAAAACAAATGCACCAAAATGATATCATAAATATGGTAAGGACTCTTGATTTGTTCCCTGTTAGCTTTAAAGAAACCTTAGCCCTCTACTGTAGCTCTGACATATAATTAGCTCTTCTGCATATTCAAATGTTGCTGTATTGCAATAGGTTACAAAACAATTGAGAACCAATGGCCTTTGTCCTCCTCACACAGCATACTTGAATGAAACTTGAGAGCTACTCATAAAAATATAAATTTCATGTCTTTTTGTCACAAAAAAAAAATTACATGGCTTCAGAATAATTGTACATGAGTCATACCGACCGCTTTTGAGTTTTGTCTTTTTGGAGCTTGACAGCCCTACATGCTTTCAAATGCATAGAAGAAAGAAAAATGAGTTTTCTTAAAAACCTTTTTTACTTTTTGAATTCACCAGAAAGGCCATTCTGCTTAATTAGCTTCATCAGTTAGGTTTGGAAATAAACAGGAAAAGTACACTGATCAATCAACCACACCAGCATGAAAGCAGCCTTTACCAGCCTGGAAACTCATGCTGGTCGAAGCTGGACTTCTCAGCAGGAAATACAAAGCCTGTGCGACAGAAAGACAGGGCAACACTTGCAGCTGATGACACAGCTTTTTGTGGCTGATTTATATTAACACGGGTTCATTAACAGAAATAAACGCTAGCAGAAAGAATGCGGAGGAAGTGGAAATGGTGCTAGAGAGACAGATGATGCCCTGAGCTCTTACACACTGCAGCAGTAACACATCAGCAGATGTTTTTACAGCCATTTGTGCTCTGTCACTGAGCCATCCTCGTTAGCCGATGGGTATGTGCACAGCGTGTGTGCGCAGGGTGATAGTTGGTGAGGCAGAGATAGCTGGTAGCAAAAATAACACACTCACTCAGATTGAGTCAAAATCGCTGACTCTTTCACTTTTTCTTGTGACAGGCCATGAAAGAAAAGAATTGCTGATTGAAGCTTCAGAGGGGTGTTGATAATTGAGCACTCCCTTTCCTCCCTCTCTTTTTCTCTCTTATTTCATCATACTTCCTGTCTAGGTGAAACTCTAGTGTTTCAAATTTTTTCCAGAAAATTATTTTGTCCTTTAGGTAAAATTTTTACAGCCCAAGCCGGCTTGACAGAGCAAAGAAAGCGACATAAAAAAATCTTCCCTGACCTCCTCATGCTCAGCTACCTGGAGAAAATAATTTAAAATGAATTTCAAATCCATTTGGGTCTTTATGATTGTGATGTTGAACAGATTTAAGAGAAAAATGTGTATTCAGAAGTATAAATGAATGAAAACTTCAATGAATACTTCAACCCTATAGAAACAACTTGACAACTTTGTCAACTCATTATTTAATTCAATTTTATTTGTAAAGCACTTTTTATGATACAAATCGTTGAAAGGAACTTTACAGAAAATTAAGTTTCTACAATATTTAGTAGTAGCTTCTCAGTAGGTTATAGCAGAAATGTATGGAAAATTATTTAAAGACGTATTTGTGTGTTAATACCTCTTTTACCTTTCTTTCTTTTTCCATCCATCCATCCATCTTTCTTTTTTCATCCAATAATCCATTCATCTTTTATCATCCATCCACCAATCTATCCATTCTTTCTTTCTGTTAAATGTTTGATTATTTACTCCAAAATAGGCTTTCAATCATTATCTTTTGAATCACTTATTCATTTTAAAGCCTCATTACTGTAAATGGACTTGGGAAATTTCCATTTGTAAATATTGTTAAAAAGTAATATATTTATACTTGCTAGACACCACACCACCACCACTAACCCAGACACCACAGCAGTAGAAATAAAACAAATGACATAGACATATTAATATTCATTGAAAGCTCTGCTACTTACTGTCCTCCTCAGTTTGAAACATGACCTCCTTCCCTTCCTTCTTGCCCTCTGTGTTGGCGAGTGCCAGGCGTATTTGGATGGTGTGAAAAGGAGGCAGATCTCTGAGGGTGAAGCGTGAAGTGTTGTGCTCCACAGCCAGGCATTCTCTCACCGTGGTGTTGTGCCCACCGCCACCCCCTGCGGTCGTGTAGCGGTAACACAAGGAGACTGAGTACGTGTGGCAGCGGGTCAGGTTGAAGGCCGGCGTCTCCCACTGCAAGGTCAGCTGGCGGGACTGGATCTCTAAAGCTCGAAGACCACGCAGTGCCCGCATGGGCTCTATTGGAATAGAAAACGGTGAAACATTTTGTTAACATAAGCCAAAAATGCAGGGAATCTGCACGTGGACATCACCAGGTCACCAGACTTCTCGCCTACCACACCCACTACAGGTAGGAGGCGCCACCACGGTCAAAAAGGTTGACGGACCACCTGCTAATGAGGACACGACTCATGCCAAATTAAGTTAATTAATTCCACAGTCTGCAGGTTGTGCTCTCTCTCCCGCCATTTGCTACCTCCGTGTCGCTAAGCATATCGGTTATCTGCCTGCACCTCGTCCAGGGGCCACGAGCCCCGTTCAAGGACACTCAGCTCTTGCCAGTTACGGTTAGTGCAAGGTCGTTGCGTTAGGCCAACTATTTTTGGCATAACTCACATCTGTGTTCGTACTTTCTTATTTACCGGGGGCAGAAAGTTCAGCAACCACCTTTGGCATATGTGATATAAAGAGACAGAGGAAGCTACTGTCTGTAGGGCACAGAGCAACCTTAGTCTTTCTCACAGCGAGGGAGGGTGAACCAAGGACATCCAGCCATACTATCAATGAGCACATTTGTCAGGGTCCATTATTAAGACAATCAATGCATTTTGGTCAAATATATCTCCACATAATGTATTGCATTTCTTTGTTCTTTTAATGGGACCTGATGACTAATGGACCCAAGTGGGAAGGTACAACAAAGGGGATGTGAAGTGTGCACTTCCTGTTAAAAGTATGAGGTCACGGCTCAAGGTCTTTATTGTTCCTCTCAAACCGACTCTCAGGAAGACATGCTCTTAAGAATTAGGATTACTACTAAAGGTAAGGTGAGGTAGCTAATGCACCAAAACCACGAGGACAGTGAATTAGAGGAAAAGCATTTCGTCTTGAAGTCCTCTGAGGAGAACGTGCATGGATCGCAGAATACTAATTCAGCACTTCCCCTGCAGAAATGCACTCGTAACATTAAGCTCCGTTAATCCTGAAATATCTCACACATCAGAGAGTTTTCGCCCCATCTCTCTACACATTTCCTTAAGGTTTAGATTTAGATTTACATTTCGTTTCATTTGTAGATTTACATTTAGATTAACTTCCAGCGCGATTGGATTTCTTATCAACAGAAGCACTTAGTGGACCTGAAAATGACACGAATGAGGGATGTTCGTGTCCTAAAATACACATTGAATGTCAAAAGGTCCCATTTGCCTCCACAGGAAATGCCACCAAAATAGAGTGATGATCGTCTTAATGGAACTATTGATTGTTAGTTAAAAGCAAACTAATGCGATGCTGTTGGTTAGTGTCGTCTTTAAAACAATCTAAGAGTCTACACTGTGCTCTTTGAGGAGCTCAAAAGGGCCTTTTGTGTCACCCTACTTCCCTTAACCTAGTTCGAAGGCTTTGTCTGGATGCCAAGAGCAGCCCTTCTAGCACCCACTCCTTGGCTCCCGTCTAAGATGGGACTGAACCCAGAGAGAGCAGCCAGGACCCTGGGGCAGCATGTCAATTCCTCACGGGCAGCTGGAAGTCCAAAACAAGACCTGTTTCTGTCCTATTACTCTAGATAATGTTGATACATGAGGTAGTCCTGAGAGAACTAAGGTTATACAGTGAACTAATGGGCGTGAAGTTCTGTTCGTTGGCTTGTAACAAGAATGAAAAAGAATGAGAAACATGATTCTGTGATATTCGGGGTAAAATCATTTATATTGAGATGGATGGGAGTGGGTTTAATCAAATGTACATAAGAGCATTCGTATTTGATGTTAAATTATGGGAATAAAAATTGTGAAATGAATAAGCTGCTATATGTTATTCTCAATAAAGACATTTGTTAAAGGGATAGTTCACGCATAAATGATTTGCATCACTTGTGCAGTCGTACAATATTGTGAAATATTATAATAATTTAAAATAACTATTCTATTTTAATACATTTTGGATAGTCATTTATTAATGTAATGACAAGCTGGCTACAGGAACCCTTCTTTCAATCTTTAGGGGTCACATGATCCTTCAGAAAACAATGTATTATGTTGATTTGGTGCTCAAGAAATAATTCTAACTACTATCAATGTTAAAAACAATTGAGCTGCATATTTTTGTACATTTACTTTTTTCAGGATATTTTGATATACAGAAAGTTAAAAAGAACTGTGTAATAATAAAAACTCAATAATCATCGGGAAGGAGGCGGGAACCGGCGCACAATCAAAATGAAACTTTAATAATCCCAAAATAAACAAAACAGCGCATCAGCCCCTCACGGACAACTGATGCGCGCAAATAAAAACCAAAACATAAAATAAGGCCCAGGCCTGGTCCTCTCTCGTCCTTAACGGTCGTCGCTCCAGTTATATATCCTATCCTTCCCTCCTACGTGGGACTCGAGACCGGCGGTGGGTCGCAAGTGTAGCTCATCTCCAATCAATACACCTGGCCTCACTCCTCGTTCCCAGGCCTCTCGGCCCCGCCCCACTAGTCACAAACTGCATTTATTTGAAATAATAATTAGCAACATTAGAAATGTCTTTACTGTCCTTTTTGATCAATTAAAAAATGTCCCCAATTTTGTGAAACATAATGTTTATAGTGAAAAATGGTTGTCAAGCTCCAGAAGGAACTATAAACCATAAAAATGTCATAAAAGGATTCCCGCCTCATGCAGAATATTCAAGGTTTTCTGAAGTCATACAATAGTTTTGTGTGAGGAACAGATTGAAATTTTTTACTGAAATTTTTACCTTACTCAACCATAACAGATTTCAAACTTGATGCTGTCTTTTGGCCTGTTCGCACACAAAGCTCCATTCAGAAAACATATACAGCAAAATGCAAAATGCTTTTATTGTGCTTTTGTCCCTTTTGAGGATTTTTGCAGCACTCCACATTATAAAGTTTCATTGCAGCATGCTGTTGAAAGCATCACCTTATTTCATGCAAGAAAGAAAATCAAACATGTTTGGGATCTCACAAGGACGAGTAAATAATGAGAAATGCATTTTTGGCTTTCTTCTGCAGAACACAAAAGATGGTGTTTTAGGAAAAATGTGGCAACTCTTTTTGGCCATTTAATAAAAGACTGACTTTCAATCAATTGATAAAATAAAATTGTCTTTAGCATTTGGCAAAAGAAACAGTCATACAAGTTTGGAATGTCACAAAGGTGAGTGAAATATTTTTTTTGCATTTCTTGGGTCCACTGTACCAAGTGATTACAATCAAGAGTATAACTCACTCCAATGAACACCTAAAGAGACCCAGCAGCAGGTGGAGGTCCATCTGTGAACCAGTCTGTGGCAGAAGTACAATGTTTGTCCCATTCTTCCATCTATTTCCCCTTTCTAATCTCCCTCTCCTCTGAGGAACATTCCTTCACATCACATCCTGCTCCTAATCACAACAACGCCTCATCAAGCACACCTGGCCGTGTTCAGCGAAATGTCCATCGGTTCCCTGGCTGTGCCCACAGGACTGTGCCTGCTTTCATCATTTTTATGTAGGTCACTACCTAGAGCCTCGCACCAGGATGCAATCTTCAGCTGCGGCCAGAAACAACCTAGTCATCTCATCATTCATTTCACTTTTTTCCAGTTTTTTGGCGGAGAAGTCACCCAAGGTCCAGGAAGTATCTACCGTTCTTGCAGTGAAACACAAAATAAAAATAAGCTGCTAGGAAATAGAAACCATATAAGGGGAGCCTAACTACACAGATAAACTAACAAGGGATATCAACAGGGAAGATTGTCAGCATGAGGTCTGTACACAGGAGGTAATGGCATCCCCGGATGGAGGACATTTTGTGTGGCTCATACGGAGCCAGAGAAGATGATTACAGTCACCTTTGTAATGGAGGAGGTGGATTTACCTGCTGGATGAAGACAGATGAGCTGACACTTCTCTCTGTCCAAAAAGCGAACAAAAGAATCAGGGAGAAAATGTAATGAAATAAATATCTTCTTTTCTGTTCCACAGAAGAAAAACAAGTAATTCAGGTATGGAATGGCATGAGGGTGAGTAAATGATGACAGAATGTCCAATTATGGATGAACTATCCCTTTAAGTGAAGCATACTTGAAAGCTCCACGGCCGGACCTCTGAAGAATAAATTGTCCCTTCCTTGATAGCTTTTAGTAGAGAACCATAAATCCATCAAATTCAGTAAAAGATTACATTTTGAATAAAAACTATTGAAGACGATGTTAAAAAACAAACATCTTGTCCTGTAGCGGTGGCTAAGCCTAATATTTTTTTGCGACCGAGCTCTCTGGAGACTAATCTGAATATCGAGTCACATGACTGTAAACGCCAACCCCCTTTCAACCGTGATTAATAAGTCATCACTGCGAACGTACCAGCTCATGCGTGTGTGAGAGCAATGCTGTCAAACAAATCAAAACTTCATAGCCTCTGACACAACATGGCGTTCCCACTAGCACACTCCTCCTAGCACTCAATTATATCTACGACTTCTATTCAGTTGACGGCAGAAGAATACACAGGAGATTTGAACACGAGCGGCGTACGGAAAACCTCATTTTACTTCCAATCCCACTGATGTGATTCTATTGAGTCAAAATTACATCTTCAACAGTTCGGCAAATATGACAGCAGCTTAAACAGCCCCAATATTCATGTGCAGCGAGGCACCGCTGGGAATATGATGCAAATACTCTATTTAAAGAAGAATTCCAATCTAGACTTAATGTGGAAGTGGAAATGGAAACAGTAGGAAATATTTAGCGTGAACGTCTGCCCCTCATTTTCTCCGCCTTTCTTTTAGAGACAAAAGCTGTTTAAGACAAAAAAACGTGTCTGGAAGTGACTCACAGACGAATCTTTCTCGCTCCGACTCTCTCGTCTTATCTGCTGATGTCTTTTTCTCCCTGCTATGTCATTCTAAAGCCTCCTGTGTTGTCATGCTTCGCCGCACTCCCTTTTTCACTCTTTTCGTCTCGTTTGCTGATGAATGGCAGGTGTCTGGTCTCAGGAACAAGCTGGGAATGATTGTGATGTGTCATTTAAAAATGGCAGCCAGTAGTTTGTGTAATAGCATGTGTGTTTTGGAAGAGGATGTGATGTAAAGTGGTGACCATTACTATGTTGACCAGGTCTGGGTCCAATCCTCAACCTGCATTTTCACTCTTGTTTTCACTCAGATAAAAGCAGGATCAATCTTCCTAATCACACCCTTTCCGGGACTGAAACAGCTGGATGTGGTGGAGACTCTCATTTGCAGGTAGAACCATGCATTACCGCCCCCTCGCTGTTTGTTTTGACGGGCACAAGAAGGCGCCACAGGAGAGATGCCCGCAGTTTCGGTTCAGAAAATGTAAGTTCCAATTAATCATCCACTTCTTCAGAAATAGGTATATTTTATGAACAAGCATTAAAGACTTGACCAAATTCGCATGCTGTTCATTAATGGTGCATTTTTTTTTATCTAAACTCAGTAATCTAAACTTTCAATAAAAAATTCTCATCCAACATCAAAATATGACAGGAATTTTCAATGGACTTCATAATGCATGTGAGATTCTCTGGTCACTCACCTGCACATTTAGTTCTGCTGATGAGGGGTGGTCCTGGTGGCCCCGTCCCACCCTCGCCCGGCCGGGTGAGCAGCACACTGATATGGTACTCTGTATCTGGATCCAGGTGCCAGAGCTTATAGGTAACCATGTTAACTCCAAGGATCTCTGACCAAGGTGCCTGGCTGGCCCGATATTCAATCTCCCGACGGATGATGGGGCCATCGCCCAGAATGGAGTTGGTGTTTAGTTGAATGATCAAATACGTGGAGCCCGCTCTCAAAAGCTGGGGTGGAGCAATGGGAGATGGAGGAACTGTGACGGGGACAGAAAAGAGATGATGGTAAAAATCTATTTGAAAACATGTAAATACTTAAGCCCTTTTCAAGCAGCCCCCAGGAGAAATATGTGAAAACCTTTCATTTACTCTAACCTGAATCTGTCCGGTCTCTTTTACGCAGTTTTTAAGCTTATCTTGAACAAACACTACTGACATGAGGTGAAGGAACATTTGCAGTTCAAACTGTACAACTCAAAAACACAAGGGTTAAAATACCAATCTGGCCATGCACATTAAATCGCCAATAGCTGGTTCTTTCAAGTCCTCGAGGGAGATCCATAAGTAAAGCAACAGATGTGCAAGTCTGTAGACTGTGGAAGAACCTCAGATACAAGGTCATGCTATTTAGCATGAGCTTTTTATATCAAGGCCCCTGAGGTACTCAGCGGGCAGCTACACAGTGGCCACAATCTCCCATTTGATTTGCAAGGTATGTCGTTTTTTACATATTTATTTAAACCATGACTAGAACTTCAAAGGGTCTTGAGTTATCAAACAATTAGTGAATGTAATTGATTTCTGAAGGATGGAAGCAAGGGTCCAATGGGTGAAAAGATATCTGCGCTGATTTTCCCATGACTAATCTTCAGGTCTGCTGTGTCTGCAAGCTTTCTCTCTCAGGGCCAGCTGCAGATGGCAAATATCCAGCTAGGGACAGAGAAAGCCTCTTCTGAGAGGGATATGAGATGGCAGGGAATAATAAAGCTCATCTTTTCTGTCAGAGAAAGGCTCTGAGAATAATATAAATTCAACTTAGACTCCGCTTTCATATGCGAAGAGACATAAAAACAGGCCGTCTCTGCGATTCTCCCTCTATCCAGCATTGGTTGGGTCGGATGATTAATTTCACCCTGAGAAAGCTTCTTTCGGCAGAGTAGAGTTCAGTGTTACTGTGAAAAACAGATCTGAACCTTGCTGACTGACAGAACAATTCTCATTAGCCCTCCGGCTCCTCTGCATTAGCCCTGTTGCTGTGTAATCTATGGGCCCATTGAGAAACAGTGAGTTGTGAAATGAGTTGATCAAGCTAATTAAAGGACTGATTAGCCTCTCGTTAGCGGGGGCAAGCGTGGGAGGGCAGTTTGGAAAAGACAAGGAGAAGATCAGAGCGAAGGGAAGGGAAAACTAAGGTGAATGTAATGAGATTGCGTCAATGCTGCCGTGCTAGCATGTGGGCCTATAGCTTTATGGACTCGTCTGGTGGGGCCAATCTGCCGTGCTTAACTGAGATGCAGTAATGCATTTTAAATAGGACCTACTGTCGAAGTAAAAGCCATCAGGAAGCAATGCCAATAACATGCTGCAAAGGGAATGCAGCTATAGTCTGAAATGGCTTTAAAGCTCTCTAACACAGAGGCACAGATGCAAGCGGGTCTCATTATAAGTTGTGCTTCATATTGCGATGTTCCCAAGTGGATTATGCCTACGGCTTTGGTAAAAATATAATGATGAAGTTGTAATGAGTCAGTGTGACAAGTGCTACAAGAGCAAGTGCTTTGTATCGAGCACTTTCCTGAACATTTGATTAGTCATTCCCCTAGAAACACTGCATGTCAAATGAGTTTCGAATTTGAAGACAAGATCTAGAGAACATTAACGATTTTACCCCTGAATATAGTTACATTTAAGGCATTTAGCAGGTGTTCTTATCCAATTGATTTAGCAAGAAATCCATGCAAATTAGAAGGTTATCTGCTGGGGAAAGTATTGCTACCTATATAACAAGGGTGTGTTCGCTTAGGAGAGAAAAATTTGGATTGCAACCAAACCAAACAACAAAGATATTTTATATGTTTTTCAATACCCCCCCATTCACAATCTTTTTGAAAATTCTGTGTCAAATTGTGCCTTGTTTATAAATGAATCAGTGGTAAAATGAAGTGAACAAAAGGCTGAGTTCTTACTGATGTCGTCTGAATCCTTATTAAAGAATACAGTATGTTTATTTAAAGAAACAGAAGGAAGGTAATGCAAATACTGTTTTTCCACAACTTGACACTGCACAACATCTTGTTGTCTTCAGAGCCATCTATATAGTTTAGTTTCTGCATAGAACTGCACATTAGTCTCTCTCGTAAAACTACATGTGTGAATTAGTGGGTGGAGCTAAAAATACATTAATTTCTATCTTCTTCTGCGGAGGTGGTGCTTATCCACATGCTTACATAAGTAGAACATCCTAAAAGCTATCTTTTTGGCAGACTGCCTTCAATATTAGCTGTTTTTAGTTAAATTTAAATTAAACAAAACAAAAGTGATAATGCACATATTCTAAATTCACAACTGGTAAAAAAACAAAACAAAGCAAACCTACTTTTGGGTCATGTTTGAATCAAGAAGAACTTGTAAAGACTCCACTATTTTATTCTGTGATTTGGATGTGAAGAAAGCAAAGTGCTCAGCCTTGCTATAGGGGCTCCAGGGTTAAATAATAAACAGTGTGAGAGAGTACAAATAACTGAATAGCTATTTGTAGGGTATTACCTGTGATTTTCCATTTCTGGTTTGTTACAACTGTATTTAAAGAAAACAACCTGAAGGTTGATAATGCTGTTCTTCTGGGTCACATTGTGGAATCCAGCAAAGCTATATTTCTAAACTCTCCGTAATCCGTGCTGCTACATCTATCAACAGGATTAGCATGGTGCTGTCTCATAACCTCTCTCAGTATGCCTTGAGGACGGATGCTGAATAACCCACGTAGCTCCATCCATCCCTATCCTTATTCCACCCATGACTTCTCCTTTTGCTTAGGGGATATCAGTCTGACCTGGGTTTACAGGTGAACACAGAAAGCTGCCACTCTAGGCTGATGGGCAGGTGTCAACTTATATGGTTGAAATGAATATATAAAAAAATGTTTTATATATATATTTTATATATATATTTTTTTTTTATAAATTTTAAATATGTTTTGTGGGGAGGTTTAATTGGGTCAGGTTGTCAAGCTCCAAAAAATAAAATAATAATTATATATATATATATATATATATATATATATATATATATATATATATATATATATATATATATATATTTTTTTTTTTTTTTTTTTTTTTTTTTTCTTTAATTATTATTCATGTACTGAACAAACATAAATTACTGCATAGAGGTTTGTAATTAATTACAGCAAGTTTGAGTAAATTAATTCAGAATAATCGTTTTTGGGTACCCATTTAAGCTTTCCTAAATACCAACTGCCAACTGTCTGCTACTACAACAGTCCACACCTACTGTACATCCTACTTACTAAACTGGCAATTTCAGGACAAAAGAGCATAAGATGTGAGAATGCAAGGCTATAATGAAAACAGGATACAATGACATGGATTTAGCCAGAATCTCATTATCTTCTGATGTGCACATTATAGGCAGTTAAACGAAGACTGAAAGGACAAAAGAAGGGGGAAAAAAACAAGCTCTTCACCTTTGACAATGAGTTCACCAAAGTTGGAGACACCGGAGCCTCTGGAGGACTGTGTGACGCAGCGGTAGAGGTCCTGCTCTGGCTTCTGGACGTCCTCCAGTTGAAAGGACACTGAGAAGCGGTTGCGGCCCAAGTGCTTGACAGAACCACCTGAAGACACTTCACCCTTGTGCCGCTAGAAATAAGAAAAACAAGAAAATGCTACAGCCTAGTCACCAAACACATGCTACCAAGTGCTTAAATAAACACTGAATGAGCAATGCACTTTTCTGGAGGCTAGTTGTAGCGACAACAGAACTTCTGAAGGTATAGAGCCATTTGAAATTAAGCTCAGGACACAAAATGCTCAGCCAAAACAACACTAAACTGCATTTGACCAATTATATTACTCCTCGATGATGAAGTTATCAATTATGCGATTTATGTATACTTTTATGTATTATGTATATACACAAATATATCATAAGTGACAGGATGTCAAGTTGCAAAAAGCAAAAAAATATAATAACATAATAGTAGTTCATATAACTGGTTATTGTAACATTGTTTTCAGTTAACATTTCATTTAGTAATAATTTTTTGGAGCTTGACAGCAGACAAAATGTTTGATGAATAAAATAAAATAAAATAAGGTTGAATACCAGAATTACTCAAAATGAAATACAAAATAAGCTAAAATTAATTTGAAATAATTTGAAATATGAATGAATATATAAATAACTCTACAATAACTGCTCAGTAATCACTTTCATTATACGGAATTGAAATGTTTGCATTTAAAATCTGACTAAATAAACATTTAATTTACTACTTTAAGTGCAGGTACGCAACTCCATTCAGATAAATCATAGAATATCTTCGGTTTATTTCGAAAGAGCCATAAAATGTTGGACACCAAAGTATGATTTGTCTGTATAAGGGCCCAAAATGAAAAAGTCTTGAAAGTCTCGCTCGTCACGGAGTATCAGGAATTGCTACGTGGAGCTTTGTGAGGCACCAGACATGTCTTTCACACAAAACCCCACTTGATAACAGCAAGCTTTCACTGCGGCTCAGGTAATTTAAGCGAGACAGTGGTGTGAATAGCACCCATCCAAGATGTCAACGCATTCCCTCTTTCTCCTCTCTGAATACCAAGGACACAAAATGAGCACCGAGAGTGCACTCATACTAACAAAAAGCACTTGGAGGTCTGCGGCTAGTACACAACTATGTGTGTTTGTTTATTATAGGGCTGCTAAAGTGTTTAGGCTTTCAATGTGGTTCAAGACCACACAAACCAGACCTGAATGCAGGGGTAAATGTGTGGGCAATGGCTGCAAATTTGAGGTTTGCATAAAACAAAGCCAAACTTACAATCTTCTGGCTTTGAGAGCCACTCTGACTGTATTCAACCTGGCAATCACATTCAGTGAACTGCCAGGCAGGCAAACATGTAGGATAAACATAGGAGAACTGTTTTGGACTAAATGTGCCACACATTACTGATGCATTTGACCCATGCACTTGTATATAATATATAAAATGTAATTATTTATGCACTACCACTTTAAAAAAGTTTTAAGGTTTGTAAGATTTGAATGTCTTTGAAAGACGTCTCTTAATGCTCACCAAAACTGCATTTATTAAATCAAAAATAAATAAAACTAACTTAACTATTAATTTTACATATATTTTAAAATATAATTATGCTGATTTCGGGTTTAAGATATAGTTCTTATAAATGTTGAAGACAATTGTGCTGTTTGATATTATTGTGGAAATTTTCTTTGATTAATATCTAATTAGAACAGCATATTAGACAAAGATCAATTCAATGTATCATTAATGAATACAATTATTAAGACCATTATACACTGTAAAATATTCAGATCACCAAACGTTATCCTTTAATTGTCCACCGATGCCAAATATAAAAATTAATGAATTAATATTTACAGCACACAATATCCTTGATTAAAAACAGAAGAAGTAAGAAAACGTCCATCTAAAACAGAAGCGAAGCTGTAGAGTCTTATATCTCTTGCTGTGTTTAGTGGAGGAATGAACACTTCAGAGGGTTTGAGGACATTGATTATTGCAGTGTTGCTGTGACAGCTTGCAACCGCAGGAATCTGTCCTTGACCTTGATGTGACATAATCACTCATTTGATTTAATTCCACCTTTGATGCCAGAAACTTTAACTCTCCGAAAAACAGTGGGAAATGTTCCTTCCAAACGCAATGTTACAGACTAACAATGCTCCCAGAAAAATACTACTATATAACAAAGGGTGAAGCAGTTTAGCTCTATATGGCTTCGCTTTGAAGACTGACAGTTAACTAGTTATCCAAAATGATTTTGGTGAAAGTTTGGATAAAAACTAAATGACTAAGAGAAGGAATTCTGCTTTTATAAGCATGGCCTTTCTGATGTCATCTAAGGTCAAAAGAAGTTTTAAGACCAAATCAATCTGAAAAAAAAAAAGCGTTCCTTAAATATACTTTTTAAACATTAACATTCAGGTGCTTTGAGTCAGTTCGGTGCTATAATTTTGTTGACTAGAAGCAAGTCACAACTTTAGACTTTGGCTGATTATTACTGATTTTGACAAAACCTGATTATTCTCACTGAAAACTAAAAATCTACTGTGTACTCACCTCCAACAGAAACTTCTCTGCTTCATTGGGACGTCCAGCTGCCACACACTGGAAAGTGGCGTTTTGTCCAGCGTTGACCTCCACATCCCCCAAACGGGAAAAATGAGGGGCTTTATCTGAACACAAAAACATAAGGGGTTCAAAAACAGAAGGGGTTCAGAATAATAATATATATATATATATATATATATATATATATATATATATATATATATATATATATATATATGTACATACATGTACACACACACACACACACACACAGAAGAAGAAGCAAACAACCATTTATTACCATACAAAACCATTCTGAATTGGAATACTTTTATTCAGCAATTAATTAAAAGTGACAGTAAAGACATTTGTAATAGTAATGACTGAAAATATACATTTGCTATTATAGGAATAAATTAAGTTTTAAAAAGTAAAACATTTTTTTTTTTAAAGTAATAATATTTTATAATATTGCATAAATGCAACCTTGGTGCTAATGATATATTTCTTTCAAAAACATTTACAAATGCTTAAAAGAACACTGGCCTTTCTTAATATGAACATGGAAAAGATTTTTCTTCAACTCAATGTCTGAACCAACTGGTTCCATTCTGACACTTTTTATGATCCAATCGAGTCGCACCCAGCATTTTTCTATTTGAATACTCCAACATATCATATTTCTGAAGTAAAATGCATTGCCAATGTTGTTTCACACGGACTTCAAACACAGAGAGGCGATCTCTTAGAGGCCAGAAATGTTGATTTGTTCCAGTTTGATTGGCTAGTTAATCGTTGTGAAATTGTTCCACATACAGTATGGGACGTTTTCTTGCCTGCATGTGAGAAACTTGAATCCTATGAAATAAGGTCTAGATGATCTTCCTCCAGCACACGTGGTTCTTGGTCCTTTAAACGTAATCGATTTTTGTAAGGTCTCAGTTCAACCAAACTGTTATATGACCTTTTGAATTTAAAAGTCATATCTATTCATTTGAAGATATTCCTTGTAACTGAATACATAGAATTGGGGATTAGACAGGATAAAAAGAAGTAGATAAATAGCATAGATAAAAATAAAGGAATACTATATTGATCCCCTACAAGAAAATGCAGGTGCAGGATTTCTGCAAGCTGCAATGCAATGTGCACAAAAACACCCCAATGAAGAGACATAGCACTGTTGAGATAGATATTACCTACATAAGTCTGCACATACTGTATATTGCAAAACACTCTGTATTAAGAAACCCATTTCAAAGCCTGATCGTAGTGGAGGAAACACCACATTTATTCAAGTGCTGAAAGTCTTCAGGAAGGTTGACATGAGCAAATAGTAAAAAAGGTAAACAGATAAATACTGTGGCTGTATTCTGTCTGGCCCGCTCTAGCTCTAGATGCAGAATGCGTAAATAAAACTTTTTAGATTCCGTTTTTTCTTCACACCAGTTAAAAGGCCCTCAGGCAACATGAATAGCTTCATATGGTAGTTAACACTGTTTAGTCTCAGATAGCAAAGAGCTCCTATGGGAGCTGCAGCCAGCCCTGCACATCTGACAGTCTGATTGGTACTTAAACAGTGTATGGTTTATGTATAATTTAATATTTTGAACTACTGAACTGTTTTTATTTACGTGGTGATAAGAGACAAGCTCCCTTTCAATGCTCCGACATAACAACTGCATGAATATCTTATCAAAGATTAAAATGCAAACTTGTAAAAAAAAAAAGTTGGATATGGCTTCAGTATAATTTGTATTATCCACGTCTATCTTTCATCTGTTAATTTACTCACTCTCAGGCCATACAAGATGTAGAGGAGTTTGTTTCTTCATCTGGACAGGTTTGGAGAAATTTAGCCTTTTACATTGCTTATGGCAGTGAATGGGTGCCATCAGAATGAGAGTCCAAACAGCTTAAAAAACCTCATAATAATCCACAAAAAAAAACCACACCCCTCCAGTCTATCTGTTTAAGCATTGTGAAGTGAAAACCTGTGCATTTGTGATTAACAATCCATCAATAAGGCTTTTAAACTACCAATTCATAATCCATAATAACACTTTCTCCGGTGGAAATGTCCATTTTCCTTTGTCTTCTCACATCTAAATCCACAAACATATTTGTTTAGAACTGTTTTCAAAAATGTCTTCATGGACTTGTTTATTACAAATATGTTTATAACACAACATTAATTGATTGACTGGAGTCATATGGATTTCTGTGATGTTTTAAATGGCAAAGTTTCAAAGTTTCATTTTTTGGGTAAAAACTAGCCTACTCCTTTAATGATATACTTTAGTTTCCTTTAAATCTTTTGTATGCATCATTCCATAATCTCCAATTTTGGCTAATTTCCATATGATTCAGTAATGGTTGGATAAAAGAAACATAATAATCTTTCAGTAGGTTTCATAACAAGGCTGTCTTGCTTAGATTTGGAGGCCTGTGCTGGGGTTCTAAATCATTTTGCCTTCTGTAACCACAGGGCCTTCCTAGTCTCTGGCAACAGCTTCCTGCTTGTGCAGGATGTACGGTATATAAAATCACTGTAAACCGCCTACCCACACTGCACACATCTGAAATCTGTCAAGCAGTTAAACAGGTTAAGAGGTTTGATATAACAGAGAATGCTGTACTGTACATCCACCCTGAGCTTGTATTATTTATCTTCTTGTAAAACCAGGCTACGCTGTTTGTAGTCTACAGGTGGACACATGTTCAGTGGAAATGCCACTGTGTGATGCTCAGTTCATGTTTTTATGAACCAACATGAATCAAAAGACAAAAACAAACAAAAAAAACCTGAAAAGGGTCTGAAATTCTGTCTGTAGCAAAACAGGTTTAAAATATTATGTTTGTATCCTAAAGTATTTAAATACTGCATACTGCAGTTACCAGAAAACTTTTTTTTTTTTTTACATAACTGTGGAAAATAAAATGTAAAGAAACCACACCCTCTTTTAAATCACAGAGAAATCTTCTCTCTTTCTCACTCTTTTAGCCTTCTTTCTTTTTATACTTGTCTTGCCAAATGGTGATTTCCGCAGTCTGGCGCAATGCCACTCTCGACAATGTGTGTCCAGGTCCTGATGAGAGTTTTAATTATTTAATGTGCACAGTGGGGCTTAGATGATGCCATCTGCCGCCTGCAGGAAGTGGGGAGGGGGGCGAAGGAAGAGGGTGTTAGGAGACTCAGCAGAGATGAGCTTTCATGACCACAGCATCTGTTGATTTGCTTGTTTGGAATTGCACTTTATTACCATCTAATAGTACTTTGTCAGTTTTCTCTGTTTAAATATGTATAAATATCACTACAGTTTAATGAAGCCTTAAAAGCATTAAGATGTCCCTTAGAGGTTATGGAAAGGAATGTTAACTTAGAGCGAAGACCACATCTCTGTTGCATGTCACCTAACCCTATTGGCTGGTCTCTAAAATGCATTTCAGAACATCAATAACAATTACAGCTGATAATTGTGCTGTCGGAGCCTTTTGAATAAGCCTTAAAAATGGCTTGCAGCTCTCAAATAAATATACAGACATGCTGTTATCGAATGAGGCAGCTTGTTTTAATAAAAGCCATTCAGATAAGGGGAAATTCACTAAGAATGAATTGCATCCGCTGTGTTTGTCATTTATTTACATGCACAGTCTGCATTGTTTGAGCAACTAAATCGCTAAAGAAACAAATTAGACACTAACATAGTCTAACTCAAAACTCAAAATATGCATGACAAATTCACAATTTATGAATTTAGAGGTTTGGTTTGGGAGATTTACTGGGACTGCTTAACATCCTTATGCTACTGAAATCTAAACACCTGAATCAGCTCTTAAAAATGCTAAGCACTTTAAAAGACCACTAACAGTACTCTTGTCTAACATTTATCATCATTTGATAAAATGATGCCAAGATCAGTAGAAAATGTACAAAGACGTATTTAATAGCTGCTTTCCAGTGTTACTTTTAGCAGAAATGCAAGTGTTGACCAAAGCTGCATTTCTTTAATCAAATACACAAAACATTAATTGTAAAATATTAATGCAAAAAAAAAAAAAAAAAAAACCCTACGATTCGTTGGTCTAATCCTATTACATTTGGAAAATAAAAGAGCTCAAGGTGTTTGAAATATAATGTTCTCAATGCCACAGTGCTCAACAAGGCAGTCCAAATGATTTGTCTGCCCAGTGGCGTAGTGGACTGGCATGCAGGCCACGCACTGGGGAGATAGAAATAACTGACTTAAAACTATTTTTTGTTGATGAAAATACTAGTTCACAGTAATGCATGCATGTATATTTCATTCACAACATTTCATATCCTGTCATGGAGACCGCTGAATGCACCTCTTTACATGGTTTCATGGTGCTTATTGTTGTATTTTAAAACACAAGCACAATGTTTGCAATTGACATTATTGGCATTTAGAATAAAATGATCCCAAACCTTACTGCGGTGAGTGGGGCTATGCCACGTGGTCAGTGAACCGCTTCAGCCTGCGGTGCGGTATCAAAACACACTGCTGCTCACATGAAACATTTTTTATGTGAGTATTATGACACAAGTCAGGTATAATGCTTTGTTTATAAGAGAAATAGGCCTAGTGGGTTAGCAGGCAAATGTTACATCATGACCATACTTCGATACATTTAAAGCCTTTGTGTTCTGTTTGGCTGGTTTGTCACAAATTTCCACGACTTAAATCATATTTATGGTTTCTTTTTCCAAATTCTAACCATCTCACCCTCTAATTCAGCAGGTTTATTTTCAGGGTTGGGAATCAAAAATTGATTCTTAAGTCAGGAATCAGAAACTTGTTGTCAAATTGTCAAAATTAAATTTTGATTCCATCTATCAATTCATATGCAGTTTTTTTTTTTTTATCTGTGAGGACCAGACCTAGCGATCTGCCAGGACCTTAATCGATAAACTAAGTGCTCCAATTTGTGATCAGCTGCCCAAAAAGCTAAGTATAATACCTGTGATAGCGAGACATGTTGCAAAAGAGCTATCACCCCCAACATGACAAAGCACTTTAATTTAATAGATCGTTAAAGTTCACGAACATGATTCAAACACCAATGTGATTCTATTCCTAAATTACAGTGATTCATCTGTTTCATTCCTCAACCTTTGACGTGTGCAATCAATGTTGTGATCACTCGTTGGTTTGTCCGTGCAGAATATGAGGATCACAGCAGTATGATTTGAACTAGGGCTGCACGATATTGGGAAAAAATGACATTGCGATATTTTATTTTTCTGCGATATATATTGCGCCTTTTCATACAAACAAAAATAGGGTGAGCACAATTACATTCTCCTTTTAAATTATTTAAACATCGACACCATCTTGTCAATTGATTAATATGCGCGAGGGAGAGAGAGCAAGACAGCGCTCGTGTTGTTTGCAGACGGCTCGCTCTCTCTCTCTCTCCCTCTGTCTCTCTCTCTCGTGCGCGCACGCTCTATCGCGCTCTCTCTCTCTCTCACTGCCCTGTCAAAACTTTCACTCTATGATAGTTAAGCTGTGCAATTAATCCGCAAATCACATTCGTCAAGGGCCGGGGAGCAGCTGGCCCATACAGTTAATGAATAACGGATCAACTACGACAGCCTACATCGCACATCCTGCGATGTGACTATCGTGGATTCGTACATCGCGATATCGATGCTTAAACGACACATCGTGCAGCCCTAATTTGAACATTTTACATTTTACATTCGCACTGCCATTGGCCTAAAGAGAGTAGCTGTCTGTCATAAATGAAACAGCTTCACAGTCTTTTCATCCAAACAGTATCATTATTTCTGTTACAAATATTCAAAATCACAGAAGTACTGGGATAAAAGTTTATAGTTCAGATGTAAACTCTGATCTGAAACCAGGATTTGAAACAAACATCTTTTATAACATAAATGACCCAAATCACCATAATTTAAAACAAAACTCAAATAGCATGATATCAAATTCTACCATTTCTGTAAATCATATATAAAAACATATTTGAATAAACACCAGTCTTCACTACTAACCAATATAACATGAACTTCCAGTCAACAGTCAGCATATAAAATAAAATATCTAGCATTGCTGGATTAGGGATGTTTAAAGGATTTCTACTCTCCCCCTTGGCAGTAAAAGACCACACAGCTCCATACACTCAGTGTCTCCACAGCACTGGAGGGCCGAATACATCACACACTCCCTCACAGCAACTCCTCCCTACACTGATCTGTGTGTTTTCTACCATGTCCGGCAGCCAGCAGGGTTCACGTTCCTGCTAACTAATGCAGTACATATGCAGCATACTGATGCATGTATTGTATAGTAAATGTTGAATGTAGCACAAGCATAAAAATAACTGAACTAGCTCATAAAACTCAAATGGAGTGAAAATGAAGGCTTGCTTAAAAAGATCTTACTAATCTGTTACATGTCTAATTTAGTTGACTCAATTATTTGGCTATTGGTTAACATTATCCAAACTACAAACTTTTTTTGAACTTTGCACTGATGAATCATTCATGTGACTAGGCTGCATATAAAAATAAATAAATAAATAAATAAATAACTTGTTTCTGAAACTTTTCACACAAGATGGAAACGAGATCTTTTCATCATCAAAGTAACAATGTAGCTGTACCCTGCTGAGCTAAAAGGCAAATGCCAGTGTAGAGACTGAAACAAGGATGAAAGGTGAATTTGGGTACAAAAGTGTCTTTGATATCCAAATTATGTGTGCTTACAGATCCATCAAGAGAATCTTTATCGAACTGGACCTGTATAGAAAAATGTACTTCAGAAAGTTGTACTCAATATGAGAGAAATGTAAATCTCGATGTGTCACTGCTGGAAGAAGTTTGAAAAACTTGAACTATCTGGATTTTGACACAGGTTTATGCCAAAATCAAGACTGCATTCTGGTAATATACATTTACTGAACAATTAATATAATTTATTATATATTAGTGCTGTCAATTGATTTAAAAAAACGTTTAATAAATATATTTTTTACAATGACTCTCGAAATTATTGTAAAAGCAGCATTAAGGTGGTATATTTTAAATACTTATTTAGAATGAATTGTGAATGGGTATCACAGATAGCAGTTCCTAAACTGATGTATTTGTGTTGATTCTGTAGATGAATTGAGTAAATATTCCACTTCAGTTTTAGAGTAAAATTTGTGCAATACATTTTAAGCCTAAACTGTTACAGAACATTAAATATTAAACATTAAAACCTATAATTTAAGTGGACTTAAAACAATCTTCACACAAAAACATTATAATGAATGTCACATTTATGAGCCTTTACTATAGTATGTTGTATAGTAATACATCTTCTGTCTATGTCAATATCAGCTCTTTCTGTGTACTGTAAATGTTCAGATCCGCAAATGTGAAGTTTATTTTGAACATTAATTTTCACAATAAATAAGAAAATTCCTAGTAAAAACATTTGGTATCAGTATTTGAATGTAAACACGGGTCCTCTTGATATAAATCTCAGTATATACAAATTTTTACACTTGTCTTAATCATTGATACAAGCAAGTTACTGACAGGACCAATGGCAATAATGGCCAAATATTGGCCTCTTTCATAAACACAAAGTTTTGTCTATTTTGTCTTGCTGTAATTTATGAATGCCTTCACTTCTAGGAGTAATAAAGCTAGCAATGCTATTTTTACCTTAAGACTTGCAATAACGGTTAATGCTTAACATATTCCTTTCTCTTTTTTTACTTCAGCTTATTGGCTCCAAATATCATAGACAGACAACAATATTACATCCATGAAAAGGTAATGTGATTCAAGCATTTACACAGTCCTTCACATGTTCATGCTGTTTAAACAGACTCCCACGCTATAATGACAGGTGTGTTACTCACAACAGGGGTAGTTCAACAGGAGTATGTCATCAACTGCAATGTAGCCTTTGCGGTCCACAGTCGCCTCCAGCAATATCTGAAAATACAAAGACAGGAGAATATGACCTGCAGAAATGTATTTATTTGGCCTTTAAAATCAGAGGGGTTTTAACATTTGCATGAAGTAGTGAAATTACAATGATGCATTGAAGCAGAAAAACCATCTTCTTAATTAATATACTGGTCTTGCTAATGGGCAAAACACACTTAATTCAAGATATAATTTATAAAGTCAAGCCTTGTTCAATTAGTCCAATAAAATCAAACCTTATTATCTTAAACCACTTTGCATCTTGTTTTAAGGCAGTTTGGATGTGGTACCAAGTGGTATTTATTAAACACCGTAATAATAGTATCAATCAAATTCACAAAAAAATGTTTCAATGGGCTGTCTGTTCTAGATTTTAACTATTGTCTGACATTTTTATTGTGCTTCATTAAGCTTACATGAAATGAGGAATTAAAGAAATAATGAGAGAAAACAAAGCAAGTGGGGACACTACTGTCAACCACGTTGAAAGCAAGCAAAACATCATTCATCGTTTTGGCATTTTGCATCTTTTTCTTGAGTTTTCCTTTTGCAAAAAGTTTTGACAGTCATTAAGAGAACAGAAAATGAGAAAAAGGATGTCAAAGCAAGTAAAGAGAATGAGAAAGAGAGAGAAAATAGATGCTAACTTCACTAAGGGCCCCTGAGGCCTACAGGAAATAACGGCTTCATAAGGAGGCCTTCTTGCACTGTGACACATGGCTCTCATTCGGCATGCTGCACACACTCATACACACACACACACAGACACATGCGCATACACACCAGCTCATAATGTGAGCGTAAGGGTAAGAGTCCCTGGGGACCTGGAGAGAGTCTCCACACCCGCCAAAGGCTATGAGCAAAGGACGGTCGCTCCAGTGTAATGAAATCAAATCAATATTGTGCCAGCGACAGTGATGAGATGTTATTACACATTGAAAGCGTGGAGGCCATGTTTGCTCTTCACAACAGTGGTCTGCTTGGCTGCCCACGCTTTAAGTTATTGCTTTAGAAAAAAGAAACTCTTTTTGTTTACTGTCTAGTAACCAAGCAAATCACAGGTATGACCAAATAATGTGTTTTCAATCATAAAAGGGCGGTTCTTCAACTTTAGAAACTCTTGAAAGTTTTCAACTGTTCACATTATCTATTCAACTTTTTTAACAGTTGACATATATCACTGCTTTCATTTTTTCCCATTAAAGTCATCTCAAATGATGAACAGTACATGATGGAAACAGACATTTTTAAAGTTCAGGAATAAATTGCCTGACTCTTTTGTCTTGATGAGGCAAATTTCAGTTTGTTTTCTAAACACAATGAAAAACTACTTTCACACATTTTGTCAATTGTGACAAAATAACACTTAATTGGAAACAATGCAAAATAATGGTATTCTGGTTTTAATGGTATTCTGCTATGATATTTGGCTTGACATTTCTTTCTTTACACATCACATGTCTGTTATTTCATTTTAAGCTCTTCACTGACAACTGACAAGTGAACTGTCCCTTTGGTAAACAAGTACACTAACTTAGAAAGAAAGTTTCGTATTCTCACAATACATATAATTAAATTTTGAATTAATGTATTTATTTATTTATTTATTTAGATGCATTTTCATATTTCAAGGCTGAAAGACGTGCCCTAGGGTAAAACAATAAAATCAATGCAAAAAAGGAAAATGAAAATAAGCAAAAGTAAATGATGAAGAAATAAAAAAAAAAGGTTTCAAATACATTTAAATGTGATATTCATTTAACAAATGAAGGAAAAAGATGTTTTAATAAAAATCAGCCTTTGGAACGTTTCTGAAAAAAGTAAAAAATACAACAAAAACAGAAATATTTAGAAATATTTTTACAGTTTAAAATAACCATTTTTTATTTTAATAGATTTTAAAATGAATTTATTCCTTTCGATGACTAAACTGAATTTTCAGAAGCCATTACTCCGGTTTTTAGTATTGCCAATGTTAAAACCAGCTGTACTGTGATATATTCAAGATTCTTTAATGAATGGAAAATTCAAAGGAACTGCTTGAAATCTTGAAATATATTTAATTTTTACCATTATAAATGTCTTTAATGTCAGTATTGATCAATATAATGCATATTTGTTGAATAAAAGTATTCTTTTTTTTTATTTATAAAAAATAGACTGAACATAATTAGTGTAAATGAACCTAAGGTTAAAGAAACCCGATTTATCCTTTGCCCAGAAATTACCAGGGAATGTTGTAATCACTGTAAAGGGATTTGTATGTGTCGCAGTCGTCGCTCATAGTTGACGGCAATATCTCTGAGAGCTGTCATGTTACCAGTGTTCCTTCCACATTCAATTTCACCGTCACCTGGTCAGAAGAACATTCCAGATTGTCAGAAGCCTCTTATTTCATCAAGCGACAGCATGACTTCATCCTTCTAACCCTGCCTTGACCTCCATCGGCGCCGACATACGTGAAGATGGATGTGAGGCCTCTGATTAGGATCGAAAAAACACAACATGCTTTGCGGGGAAAGACAAGGAAAGCGACTCCAGACAGCAGGATATACAGCCAGTGCTGGCTCAAGCTCGGTAACCCAACTTTAATCTCCTGTTGGAAAGGACTGCCATATAACCACAATAAACTGACACCAGACCTGCAAGATGATGCAAGGGGAGATTACTCAGAAATGTGTTTTCGACTTTCCCCCACCATTGCACTGGTGTGTCGCTGCTCACATGCCATCAGCTCTCCGAAACAAAAGACAAAATCCCACATTTCTACAGAGGCGCTCTTACACTATTAAACTCCTCTAGCCGTATCACATTTATTCTAATCAGTGGCTAGTTCCCCCCTGGAGAATATAAACTTGGAACAAATTTCTCTGATTTATGATGGACATAAAAAAGAGTGAGGAGGCTTTCTGGGTATGGAAATGCAAGGCTGAGGTGAATCTTATGTTTCTCTGCAAAGAGCACAACCGTCATTATATTTCTTCTATAAACAAGAATGGTCACAGCAATGGATTATTGGTTGAAAACAGCAGAGTTATGCGTGTGTATCTTTTTCCAATGGGCATGTCAAATCAAATAATTGCGATTATTCACATCCAAAATAAACGTTTGTGATTGCATATCGAGTGTGTACTATAAAAACATGCACATATGTATATATTTAAGAAATCACAGCCCTAGTTTCCATTAACAAGGCAGAAAGATGCATAAATACATCAATGTGCAGTAATAAACTTATCACTAGAGATCGATAGATTTCACTTTTTTTATGTTTAGTGTCCAAAAATGTAATTCCTAAAAAATGAACAACAATTCTTAACACTATTATGAACCAAGTACCAATTCCAATTCTTATTACGATCTAACTTCAGAAACGATCAAACCTGACTTGAAACTGCAGTAGCTATATTAGATTGCTTACATTAATTCTATTATCTATATTCTAAGCTTATAAAAAGCAGAAAAACATATTTTGAGCTAAGCCAAATCAGCTAGATGCACCAGTTTAAAAAAGGTAAAAATACACAAAGTAAAATATGCCTGGTTGACGAGAAGAGAAATGAGAGAAGCTTGGACAGAGAGAGAGAGAGAGAGAGAGAGAGAGAGAAGGAAGATGTGAAGGACTGCAATCAAGGAGGACAGACACAAACAAACCAGGCTCTCTAACAAGGACACGCTCTCCTCAGAATTATTCAATCCTGACCAACGGGTTGAGGTTTGCTTGATTAGTTTGGTCCAATTATCTTCTGCTGGTAGACGTTGTAACTACAAAATAATATTTCTCTCTCAAGGCCATTCAAAAACATCTGTGTTTGGCTCTAGAGCCAAGTCATCATGAGGAAAAACAAAAATACTAACACATAACTATTTCCAGGTATTACACAGTCCATGGTTCTGCATGTTTTCAGTCAACAGACAAAAACAAGACAAGATCAAAAAAAAAAAAAAAGACTCAAAAGCACGAAATGAAATGCATTCTATCCTGACTACTCAAGCAACGAATTCATCCTGGTGGAAATGCATTTTAATCATCTACGTTATTATTATTAATGGCTCTGACCTAATGTCTTCTTATGTCTTACATTTCTTTCTTCTACCCGCCATCAATTTTTATTATTTACACTCTTGTGCCTTTTCTTAAGAATGTGTCAGGTTCAATTACTCTTTCGTAGGTTCAGCTTTGGTGTGCAACGTGGCGGAGAGAGAAATACACAGACGCAGATTTGTTGATGTGATGTGAATTTAATTGGAAGCCCGTGAGAGACAGAAGTGAGCGAGAGAGAGAACAATATAGAGAGGGAAAGGTACGGACGGGCTGAGGCTAGATTCTTTTTGGCAGTCCTGGCAGGCCAGATAACATCTTTAATATTTGATAACAAGTTCCCACTATCTATTACACCTTCACCAATAACAGCAGAAATATATGAGCGAGCATGGCAGACGGGCGAGATTTCAACTCGAATATTTCAAACTCAAGGTGATTCCTCCCTGTTTCCATTCTCCGATCTCTCCCCATCTCTCTCCATTCAATTTTCCTTCGCTCCATCCCCCTTCTCTCTATTGATGTTCAGACACAGCAGACAGGAGGAAATATGGTATCTCGTGTCACATAAACGTAGTGGCCCATCATAACATGACAGACAGGCAGCAGTCTCATTTTACATGTACAGAAATAATCTGTCCATTGTTACTGTGTTACGGAGCTCCTAGAATCCCAACACTGATTCAAATGCACAACAGAGTAGCTTCATTAGTCTGACAGACATCATTATTTTGACTAATTATGCTTATTTATTCCCTGATAAGTAGACATTCTCGGCTGACATAGTTCAATGCTATCAAAACAATTAACCGAGCATTCAAAATATATTTTTGAACAGCACCATAAATAGTCAAAGTTTTTTAGCTAACTTTATATCACACTTGTTGGTCATTATTACTATTATTGTTATTAAGAAGAAGAAGAAAAATAAATAGTACTAATAGTAGCAATCACTGAAACAGTGATTATTAGTACAGCTTGTGGACATCAAATTGATATTGAAAAATTCAATATATTATACACACACTCATTTTTTTTCTTATAACTTAAATTTAATTATGCATCATGACTGATAACTTAATGTAAATCCATGAAATGAACTGGAATTTAATTGGAATTGAATTCAATCCTGAACTGCCGGCAATAGCGTTTACTTTAATAAAAGAGCGAAATTCAATTTAGGCAATAAGCGGCCACAAATGTTGACAATACATTGTCAAAATAATCAACCCGTGGGCTTGTTTATCAGAAACCTATTACCAGCTAAATCCATTTATTACAGTTACGAGGAAACAAACATTACTTTGTATAAAACCCTTAATTATGAGGCAAAACAAGAGTTGAACAAACAGGCTATTAGCTCCTTCCAAATAGAGATTTAGCCTGGGTGGCCTTGTTACATGAATTTCATGACAATAATCAGTTTACTGATTTCAGCTAAGGGAAATCAGTGTATGGTTTCACTGATCTCTTAGCACTCACTTCCTCCTGCGAACGCAAAGTCCTCGTGTTCTCAAGAGAAGTGGACCTCTTCAACTACAGCAATCACTCATAGATGAGCCAGATGGGATATTGATACAAACACTGGATATTATTTGAACATCATCACTAAAAGCCATGTTGTCCTTGGAGAACTCTTCTGAGAAGCTTTCTAGTGATTTCTTCCTAGCGAATACACAAATGTACAAAGTCACTTTGCAGCCCTCAACCCTGATACGTCTGTCTTTATTCATTCTGTATTTATGACTGCAATCAGTGTTTCTGTTTCCTCTGTTTTGTTCCATTTGTTCTCATCCTTGTTGGGATGAGTCATCAGGCAATTGTTAGCAGGTTTGGCTCCCATCAGTGTGGCTGAAAAAGCCTCAACAGATGTTGCTAGTATAAGTCTTATTGGAGGACTGACTTCAGGTCTCATTTTCATTCCCGAATACAGGAAAACCAGCTGCAGTACGTAAATAACATTCAACAAAGGACACACTGGAAGTCAAACTAAGGTCATGCGAAATGCCTATGATTGTGATTTTTTGAGTCTGAGAGCAAAGGTCAAAGAACATCCTCAAGGCAAATTTAGAGTTCATGGGTTTGACTCCATACTCTTTATATATATATATAAACATTACATACAGCAACATTACATAGGGACCTAGAAATGTCACGCTTCAAAAAGGTAAAAAAAAAAAAAAAAACCTTAAAAGCATCATAATAATTTTTCACATGACTAATGCACTAAATTTCAACAGTAAATGACACACCATTATTAGCTCCAAACATTGGCCAGAAAATAAAGAATATAAATTATATTGAATTGAATAATGCATTAAATTTAGATTGGTATCTCACACAAGCCTACTGCGTGCCAATTGAAGACTTAAAATATAGTCATGGACTACATTCATGAAGCTTTATTTGTTACTTCTGGAGCTTGACAGCCATTGCATACAGATTTGGAAAGATGTGAGGATTTGCATTTTTAGATTCCTGTGTCTTTTTGCTTACCCAGACTATCCCTGAAAAATGACACCAGCTGGATTTGAGGAGCAGCAAAATGAATGAAAGGAGGTATACAAGGGTGTAAAACAAAAACTGCAGGCAAAGCTAAACAGTCAGCGGGATGTCTGAAGGAGACACCGAGATAAAGACAAAAAAAGAGAAACACAAAGCGGCTAAGCACACATAAATAAGCAGAATTTAATTATGGGCAACGGCTAAGGGGTCGAAGTGTTGTTGCCACTGGAGATCAGCCGAATGGCCTCAAAATATAACAAATGTTAGAATCAAGCTTTAAATGATCTCTCGTGTTGGCTTGGTTTTAGAAACCGGCCTTGACGTGGCACCCGCTGGGACTGTGGCACAGCTCTAGTTTCACCATTGATCAGGACTGTCTGCCATCTTCCAGGCCCAAAGTGTGATTTAGTGTGCTGACTCCCGCTGTGAGAAAACTACGCTGAAAAAGAGCAAGCTCATCATCTCATCAGATGCAAAAACTATTATGGCAGTCGTTCAGCCACTGGTTCCCAAATACAGAAGAAAGATGTTTACAGCTTTCTGCATACACACTCTTTCGCTGTTAATGACAAAAGACTAAACGTCTGTATATTTGTTATTAGAGTAACTGAGTTTTAATGTATCATTATCGATACACAAGAAGGCATTGTAACACCTGGGGAAAGCCTTCTGTTAGCATTCCAATTTTATTATTTATTATTTACTTTATAAATTTAAAATTTATTTGAAAAAGGACCATATACAATTTAAACATAAATGTTTCCATTTCACGCATTGTACCGAATTAAGCCAATGCCTAGATTTATTCTGTGGTCCCCTTGGCAGGTAATCATAATAACAAATAAACATAAAAACAAAACAACAAACACATACAATACAGTAAAACTTACAGACGTCCTATCAGAGCCAAAAAAAAATTATGTTCAGTTAAACCACAACTGTGTCAGTGTTTAAAGATTTTAGTACACTTTAAGTAAGATTTTAGTTTTAATTTAAACATGTCCATAGATGTTCACATCCTTATGTCTTCTGTTAGAGAGTTTTTAGGAAATAATAGCTTTCACTGAAAAAGACAGAGACTGTAGAGGGAAAATGCACAAATTAATTCAAACATTTAAAAAATGTTGTATACCATACACAAAATTGAGGAAAGTCTAAAATTATCGAAGCGCAAAGAAATATATATTTCTCCAAGACCCTACAGTGGTGATATCGGTAAGGCTTTTAAAGTCTTTTTATAAAGAGATTTTAAAGGTATAATAACAGTTTGAACTCTTATTTCAAATTGTTACATAAGGAAAGCCTAAAAAAAGTCAAATTAAACATTTTGCTTGTTTTTCAACCAGCTCACAAGCTAATCAGTGAGCTAACTGTCTTTGATTGCCTCAAGCTGATTAGCCTGCAAGATTAGCATATTGGTAATAAATTAACCTTCAATATTTTAATTTTCAATTAGCTGTAACTAGTAAATAAAATTTTGGAAACTTAATTTGGGTAACTGGGAAAAAGTCACAATGCTGTTCAAGGCGCATAACTATACAAAAATAAAAAATAAATAAAAATAATTAAATAAAAATATATATTTAATATATTTCATAATAATACACAGCAATTGTTAAATGCCTATCACTGAAGATGCTTTTTGAACCAGATGGTTACAGCCCCCTACCAACACGAGCTAACAGGCTCATGCTAACCAGCAGAATTTTTGTTTTTTTCTCCGAGAAATTTTTTCTTCATGTGCACTATGCGAAATTCAAAGCGACACAGAATCGACCATGCAGGCCCACAAAAACACAACAAATTCACCCTACTGTCATCTCCCCTCCACCTTCACATCTTGTTGACTGTCGGGAGGACTATTATTTACACATGAAGGCCACATCTTTTCTCTAGCATGTGAAAGATAATTAGGTTGGAGAGATTGACAGTTCTCAATAAAGTGAACACTACTCAACTTAATTGCTTTCTGACAGCTGCGCAGAGTTTGCAGAAAGGAGAAATTGAATTTATGGATGAAGACCCCTGAGTCTGCCCACTTGCGCATCTATAGCAGCGTGTAACCCAATGGCGGACCGGCCACTGACACAAATCGATCGGCTGGGGGGGTGTGAATGGGCTGTCATTCCGTAAGCAGTGATTTGGTAGACTGTGTCTCACATGTAATGGTACAGTAGGGAAATTAGGTTACTAGTTGAGTAAGACGTGTCAACGCTATTGACATGGTCTATATTGTGGGTTTGTCTAAGCCCTACAGCACTAACCTACATTCATGCTACGATCAATGCTAATTAAACAACGCAAAGGGCATGACTAATAAGACAATAGTCTCCATCACTGGTTGTGTAATGCCTTGTGGTGAGGAAAAGGGATGTCTGTGTATGCTGCTGTTGGCAGAGCTCTGATATACTGTACTATCTTTATGTCACAGCAACTTTATGCGAAGGCAGTCGAAAACAAGTTTACTTGGCCTGCCACTGAAATTACAACAGCTGTCAGTCACATTGCTAATTTGTGGCATACTCTACTGTTTCAAGGCAAACATGATGAATTGATTCGCTTAGAGTCTGACATTCAAGCATTTACGAAGCATTTACCAGGAAAATCTGCTGGTTTACAGCTGGTTAACCAGCCACCATATTCCATTTTGATCATCTTAAACTACCAGATGGTAGATTGTTTATCACTGGTCCAAAATGGTTTGCTAATTTGAACCAGTTAAATAACTAATAAACAAATAACTCTCTTGGACCAGCTAATGACCTTTTTTTTTTTTTTTTTTTATCTAATACATATATTAGTCCAACTAAAGACCCTATTGACTCGCTAATGACCAGTTTAGACTAGCTTAGACCTACTAATGACTCACCTGGACCAGCTAGTGACCAGTTTCAAATAGCTAATAACCAGTTTGTAATAACTAGTGAGAATATAAGACAAAATGATAACCAACATGGACATGCTAATGACCCTGCTGGACAAATGACCAGATTGTACCAACTAGTGAGCATCTTAAGTCCGGGACACACCAAGCCGACAATCCGCCATTTGCCATCTTCGGGCCGACGGCGAGCAACGGTCGAGCTAGTTTGTTTGGTGTGTTCCACTCGTCGGCTTTTGACGGGCTCACATCGGCGGCAGTTTGCCCAATTAAACATGTCGGGCACATCGGGGATGTCGGCGAGAGTGAGAGCTCTGATTGGATGTTTAGTTTAGCAAACGAGACCATGCCGAGAATTAAAGCAAAAGTGATGAAAATAAGCATGTGAATGAAGGGGGTACAGACAGAAGGCTGTTTAAATGTTAACTGATCTTTCCTAATCATCCTAATACATGAATCAGCTGCTTAAAATTATTAGTTATTAACGTTACTGATATTCAAATGGTAAACAAGCTCTGCTTTGTTTACATTTCATATATCTGCGTTTATCTCATATATTTTCGTTTTGGTTTCTCCAATTGAATGACGAATATATACTATTAATAGCTGCTGATATGAACAGCTCATTCCTCTCAGGCATGCACAGAACACACGTATTAGTTTGCCGTCGGCTGTAGTCTGTGCGGTGTGATTCAGTGCAGCTTTTTAGTCCGACGCTGCCAACATGAGGTGAGAACACAGACGGCTTTCATTGCTGCTAGATCTTTGTAGTCGGCTTGGTGTGTCCCAGCCTTTAGACCAACTGATGGCCAACTTAGACTAACTTGTACCTACTAAAAACTCTCTTAAAGACCAATTGACGACCAGCTTGACCAACTTGGACATAGACCCAACTTGCTTGTACCAAATAATGAGCATCTTAAACCAACTGATGAGTATCTTAGACCAAATGACACTCATAGACATGCTAATTTGATAATTACCAGTTTAGCCTAGCTTATAAGCAGCTTGAACCAAATAATGACCATCTTAAACCAACAGTTAAATAGCATAGACTAGCCTGGACCAGCTAAGGACCAGATTATACCAACTAATACACCAACTCATGACCAATCTGAACCTACTGTACTAAAGACTCTCTTCGACTAGCGAATGACCAGTTCAGACTAGCCTGGACCAACCAATGACTCACCTGGACCAGCTAATGACCAGTTTTAATTAGCTAATTACCAGTTTGTACTACTAACTAGTGAGAATATAAGACCAAATGATGCCCAACTTGAAACTACTAATGACTCTCTTGGACTAGCTAATGGCCAGTTTAGACCAATTAATAAATCACTTAAGGGGGTCGCACACCGGACGAGAAGCGCAGCCCAACTACGATTCAGAACGCTGTTCAGATTTCTGCCGCGCCACAGAGCGCCATCTGCATAGTTTTATATTAAAAAAAACAGAAACTGAAATTAAAATACAATACATTTGTTTAATTCAAATAAAACATTACAAAGTGTTTGGTTACGTTTTCAGTCAGGCTGCACAGTTGCCTAGACAACAGATACAACAAAACAATAACAGACTTATTATAACACAGATTCTTTTCATTAATTAACGTTCAAAACTCAGCTTTTATCAATTAAAATCATATATTTAAAATAATAATAATAGATGAAGTTAAAACTCACTCATCTTGCTGCGAAATTGAGCTCTCTGGTGTGCGATACCTCGAGTTGTCCTACATGGGGCGCGACGCGGCGCTTCTCGTCCAGTGTGCGACCGCCTTTAGACTATCCTGAACCAATTAATGACCCTCCTGGACCGGCTAATGATCAACTTAGACAAGTTAAGGTTTGGTTTAGACCAGCTGGAAACTAACTACCATGTTCTATAAAACAGCTACAATTTTAAGTGCCATTTTCCAGAAGGGTTATCATGGAACTTTGATCTACCACATGTTACTCACGACTCTCCAAAAGTATTAACCGTCATATAGTATCCAAAAACACTGTTTAATCCTCAAATGAAACATTTGAAAATATGTCAAATTAATTAATAAATTACAAATGTCCTGTAGTGTGTAATCACCCAGAAAAGATGGTCACTAATTAAAAATGTCGCTCACCTGGTACTCATTTGGCCAGAAAGTGCTGACTGCCAGTTCCACCTGGTGCCACTGTCGTCCACGTGAGCCAGAGACATTCCACACAGGAATGCCAAGCGGCCCACCATTGACCCGCACATAAACCCGCAGCGCCCCCGGGCTGTGGCCATCTCTGCTGTACAGGAAGTAGCTGAACTGCACGCAGTGCGTGTCGTTTTCACTTAGCGTCTGTAGCAGAAGCTGAGCCCTCTGCCCCGCTGCATGCTGGGAGGAGTTGACCATCATGTAGGAGCCTTGAGGAAGAAGACAACACAGCAAGAGGTAAGAATCAACCAAAATCAGTGAAATATTCTCAGAAAAAGAAAACATTTCATATCTTTGTGTGGCTACAAAATTTGTGGAAAGCTTTAGTGCATATTAGAGCATGTCTGCTTAAAGAAACAGGCACATACACACTAAGCTCAGAGAGAATAATAGAGACAGAGAGAAAATAAATATCCAGCTTCTCTGCGGAGCATATCTGCTGTATTACAGCCTCCTCAGAAACTTCTGTGTAGTTTTCCCGTTCCTACTTTTCAAAAGCCCTTGTTTGTCTATTTGTCTCTTTCCGCAGAGTATCTCTCCCTTCAGTGAGTTCACAAAGGATGACAATTTTGGCATTACTCTCTCAATACAGAGCACAGAGAGAGAGAGAGACAACACACAGCGCAGAATACTAAAATGCCTTTCATGCTCTTTTTAGCCTCGAGGCTCTCTGTCTCTGCGGAGTGTGACAATTGCAAAATTTCTCTGTACAAAGACAGAAATTTGTGAGGTGTTGGTATAGCAACAGGCACAAATACTCAAAACAGGCATATTCATGGCTGGTTCTTCAATTAAGGGAACCTTTTCGTTCCCTAGGATGGATTTTACAGGAAAGAAATATTCTAGATATCCTAACAATGAAAATAAATTACAATCATTAAAGTACAATCATTCTAGATTTCAATTACATATAATAATATATATTTTTTTATTGTCTCACTTTAAATAATGACATTTTCCCATAGGTACTAGACAATCAACAAAGATGACAAAGGAAAAACTTTTTCTTTTTTTTTTACCAAAAACATATATAGAAGTTTCATTTTTCAAGCTTTAATATGGTCAAACATGCCCTTAATTGAACAATCTCTCATACAAGCGCACAAGAGAACATTCGGCTTGGTTGTTATTAATCAGCATGACGTGCCGTTTACACACAGAGGACAGTGGGACGGTGGGGTTAGGGGCTCCATCTGCAAGGTGAGGCTGAGTGAATAATTACAGTTGAACCATTTATATACATACGCAAGAGAAAGAACCTTTAACCATGGTTTTTCTGTCCTCCCTAATCAGGACATGCCAACCTAAACACCCTTTAAGTGTTCGTTTGCTTGCCGACCAACTTGAAAAAGGATCATAACTAATAGCTAATGGCTCTATGGAACCAGGCCCCTTTTCAAAGTACCCTATTCTTAGGAGAGCCCGTGATTTATGTATCTCTGGGTGTACATGTGTGAAAAGCCCTGCTCTCTCAAGGCATTCTGGTTAATTAGATTTCCTCAAGGCTTCTTCATATTGCACTCCAGAGACATCTGAGGATCACATCACAAGGAAAAAAACGAAAGATGGAAAAGAAAAGTAGATGGCTAAATCTGCAGATAAAGAGTGCTTTAGAGCTGTATTAAACATGCACCTCAACCCACAGAGGGGCTGTTGAGGTTACTGCAAGCAAGGAATTGTGAAGTTCATGAGGCATTGTTGATTTTCTCAAGACCATGAAGGTAAAGCTGTTGACTTTGATGAAATGGCTAATTAAAGCACTCAATACTGAGGTCGCTAATTAGATGGGCAGATATATGGAAAATAGATATTAGGCATGTAAAATATTAGAGTGGCAATGATAAGGCTAGCTAATAAATAATCTGTCATGCCAACACTGGCAGCAAATACTATTAGAGCTTTTTATCTGAAAAGTAAATCTATTCTTTTTTTTTTTTACTGTATATGACTGGTTTCAAAACGTCATCTTTCTACTGTGAATTTAAGTGCTTTGACTGCTGTTATCACATCTGCAGTTGTTTGCATTTAAAGTTTTTTTGCACTGAAAATTGTCAAAATAAATCCACAACAACACTGCTGTGCGTCTAGGTGCAACAGGTGAGCACGACTGAATCTGAGTTTTTGAAAAAAAAAATCAATTCAGTGAATGATTCAATGACTTATCCACAAGGATAGTTGCTCGTTTTTATTTCTGAATGAATCAGCAGGTGCTTGTCAAATGGAAGGGCATATTCTAGCAAGGCTGCCTATCTAGGCTGCCGAATCATAGCCTCCAACCATTAAAAGCACCCAGTGTTTTCAACTCTGAGTCTTTAGACTGAATGATTCAATGATTCCCTCATGGGTTCAGTCACTTGCTGCCACCTAGTGGCCTAACCATACCACTAATTCGCACACTGACAGCCTGTCAGTCTGGCTGTCAATCTACAAAAATGTCTTCATCTATATATGTGCAGCCCTAACAGAAATGTATATGAATCAGAACCAGACAGATAGATATGTATTCAAATGTATTCACAGTCTGTTATTGCAGTGCATCCAGCACATCCAAAAAAGCTTAGACTAAAACAGTGGAAAACACATGGTGACATTTGAGAGCCCACTCCAGATCTCTCTCAAGGAGACGCTGATTGAATTCACAGTGGAGAGTCTGTGCTTCATCATATCATAGTGAATCTGAGCCCAAACAACAGAGCTGACCATATATCTCAGCCAGCGGCCCCAGAACCCATCTCAGTACGCTGGCACCCTGTCCCTCTCTTTCGTACAGGTGGGAGTGGGGTACAGAACACAATATATTGGCGCTGACATTTTGCTTCTCGCTATCTTCTTCTCCCGCCTCAGATCAGAATCCAATCTCCCAGAGCCAGCCTGAAACCTCAGAAAGCCAGGGCAGCTGCTACAATTTCTCCCAGAGGACTAGAATGTTGATTGTACAATATTTAATTTCCATTAAACCGTGAGCATTAAGGGAATATTTCAGGGTAATAACGAGCTTTATCGACAGCATATGTAGCACAATGAAAATCTTTTTGGCTTGTCCCTCAGTTTGTAAAAACAGCAAAAAAAATTGTTTACAGTAGGGGATTTAACAATAAGGGGCAAGTGTACCAAAGAAGAAATGTGAAGCTAATAATCTCTTAGTATCCTTGCTTGGATACCATGTGAAAGTGACCAGGTTTAAATAGTCATGTAATGAGCCGACTGATTATAAATCTGGACTAAATACTGAACTAAATTTGGTCCTTTTTATTTTTTATGATTATTATATATGGCTATAATTTTGAAATTGTGTGATTGTTTCACTATTAACTTTAGAGCATCAATAACAAATATAATTCCCTCCAAAAGTAACTAAATAAATAATGCAACAAATAAATAAATAAATGTTTTAAAAGAAAACAATTAGAATTATTTGTTTATTTTCTATAATATATTTACAAATTATTTCTTTTATTAATTTATTAATTACACTGTACATTTTGGCAGAAAATGTAGTATAAGAAAATACTCTAATGTATAAACTGTTTAAAAATCATTCATCAAATTAAATTAAATTGTACAGTTTTATGTTGTATGTACTGAAACTGTATATATTTGCTTAGCGGTTTTGGAAAATGACCAAGTTCCACTATGTCGTCTTTTTGTCGTGCCCTCAGGACCCATATAAGGAAATTCCACTCCATCTAACGTCACACAGAGCCATACTCGAAAAAACTTTCCGAAACTTGTGACAAACCGGAAGGAGTATTTTTGGAACAGAAATACTCCTTCAAACGTACAACTTAATTTTTGAAACTTTGCCCATGTTTAGCATGGGAATCCAACTCTTTAACAGTGTAAAAAACTCAGTATGCATGAAATAGCATTTCACCCCCCCCCTTACAGACTTTTTTAAAGGTCTAAAATACTTACAGCCTCAACCAATAGTCTCTGATCTCCTGTAATTTCATTATAAACCCTCACCCATGTGCATATCATGTGGATTCAATAGTTCAGAGAAACACAATTTTAAACCCATAATATTTCAGAGAATTTTGCTTTCAAAAAAACCTGCTAATAACAACAGATATTGCAAACACCTTATGATCAGGTTTTTGTCCCCACTGAGTTGATTACTGTCATTAAGTTCCTTCGACCTAAAACACACTACAAACTAGATCCTGTTTACCGTCAAAAGCAGCTACTAAAATAAAGGTGTCGACCTCAGCGGAAAACATGAGAAAAACTAATTCAAGCTGAGGTAATTTGATTTATAAAATGATCTCTGTGAGAAATGTTCAGTGCAGCCGTAATTAAGTAAACCAATTCTGTCTTATCGCTCCAAAAGAAAATGTTTCTGGTGATTGTTCAAAGGTTAATTGTGTTACAAAACTACTCTCAAGAGCAGTCAATAAAATGCTCTTGTAAAGATTTTTCCACAGTTCACAGTAATTTGTGGCATTCATAAAACATTTCCACAGTGTTGTAACTAAGTCTAGGGAATCATAAGCAGTAATGGATCAAGTTTTATTAGAGATAGACAACATACATCATTCTGTGCATTAGGGATCATACATATTCAATGATATCCTTGAAAACGACCCAAAGTTTTATTACCTAGCATGACTCTAGGTTTGCAATTATTCTGTGTTAAACAGACTCATTCTAATCACTGACAGTCAGCGTCAAGTCCGAGAGAACTTCGTCCTCTTTCTCTGTTATGTTTTTTTTAATGGGTTGCGTGAATTGCATTAGCATTGGAATGATAACAGATACAATGTCAGACATAACAAACAACACACAAGGGAAATAGAGTGTATAAAACAAACCCAAGCATTATTAATACTATCCCAAAACAAGAGGGTTTTTTTAGCCTTGTGTTCTTTCTAAGAATTTTAACCGTTAACCCGTCCAAATAGAGCAAACAACCTTCTGCTGAACCGTTCAATAAGGTTGGACGTCCCCTTTGCCTTTACGATATTTACACTGAGAGTCTTCACTGGTTAACCTTTGACTATTCACCTCATCGTAAAGCCACCGTTACACACTGGCATAGACATACTGTTCACATAAACCAGAAATATCAAACATAAGGTGACCTTTGGTGAATTATGCCTCCAAGGCTAGTGAAATCTGATAAAGTCCCATCTATTCGCTGCTAACCCTCCCAAGGGCGCGGGAACATACATAACGAGATTTGGAGTGATTGAGCCCATCGTCATTCAAACGGTGCGCCGCATGAAAACTCGCCAGCAAACCGAGATGCTATCGCAGAGAAAGCAGGAGGAGAGAAGGGAGAGAGTGAGTCAAGAAAAGACCAAGGACAGCGCTGAGGTGGACGAGAGACTGGCTGAAAGATACAATCACAAAATGTTACCGGGGACTCGAACGTTGCGGGCTGAAACAATCAAGAGGAACGAGCGGAAAATAAAACAGGAAGGCAGGGCATATAAAGGAGAAATGAAAAACAATAAGATTATTAGAAATAGAAAAGAAGAGATGCAAAGTCTGAGAAGCAGGGAAAGACCTGGGGTAAAGGCACCTGCTACTTTGCATGAATAAGATAGATATTAAAATAGTCAGTCAAAAGACTACAAACCTTCAAAATTCTGTCTCACCCAGAAGTTCAAGCTAAATATTATATGAGAAGTTTTGGGTATAAATTTTATATAAGCTTTGCACATTTTGCAACCCATTTGATTTGCAACCCAAAATTTGTGTGAATGTCTATGTACAGTTTAAAACCTAATTTGTACCTAATTTGCCTTGCTGGAAATAAATATTCCATAAACAAACAAACAAACAAGGATAAAATAAGGACTAGCTAGCTTGGGATCAAATTTGTGTTAATTTTCTGGTATATAAACATTGCATAAACAAAAAAATATGTAAATGTAATAAAATATAATACAAATTATCAAAGGACTAGCTAGGATCAATTTTGTTTAAATTTTCTGAAAATAAAATAAAATAACAATATTTGTTCACCTTCCAGCAATAATTAAGACAACAAGGTTAAATTGTTGAGTTTACATGCAGTCAACACAATACTTTGTGAAAACAAAGAAAACACGAAGACAATAATCTGACACTGGAGCAGTATACTAAGATACAAACGCTACGCTATACTTCTGGTCTTTGTGTACCTTATTTAAACAGTGCACACAAGTATCCAAGTATGCATATTCTTGAAAGGGTACAGTTTTTGTGTCTAGAGAAAAAACTTGGCAGATACACACATTTAATGTGTTTAAAACTAGCTACTTGTCATGCTACGATAATTTATTATTTGGGGTTTGCGCATTTAACAACTTTTAAAAATCATGGGATACCAAAGTGCAGCATATTCACAAAGAGTGGCACAGTTCCTCTTTCTCAGAACTTTTAAGAGCATTTTTTTTTCTTTCCATTTGACCCCATCAGCCAGGCTTTGTTCGCCTCTGACATCAAGAGGCTTCAAACGCGTGTTTGAGAATAAAAAGAGAGGTGAAGAGGTGCAGTGCTGAATATAGACGAATCAATAGGTCCTCTTCCCACTTCAATTTTAGAGGCACTCATGCTCACATCTCTCTACCTAAAATTGTTTAAGGCCCCTCCTGTCGTTATAGCCTCGATGCTCATTTCTTCCCATGTCTCTCAGTCTTTCTCAAAAGGTCAGCTGAGATTTAAGGCATTCTACCTTGGCCTTCTTTTTTCACACACACATAAAAGTGGGAATGCTTTTTGAACGCAGACAGCAAAGGAAGGCCAGGTTATGCTGACTGACATCATACCGCTTGCCTCAACCTATGACAGAAAGATAAAGGTGTACAAACCAGTTAATCAAGATATATTCTACAAAGTGATGCATGTGTTGTCTTTTGAATCATTTCCTGTCCTTTTTCTTCTGTACTTTTAAACAAAAGCAAAACATTCAAACTGCAACTATCACAGCAGTGAAATCCTTCATCATCCATATTCTGTTCCTAAAAAAAAAATCTGAATGATTACGTCTCATGTCATTTCCATGCAGCTGACATTCACTGATGTCTTCCCCCTAAAGACACAATTACCGTGCGCGAATGTGTGCTGGTATTAACACACACAAATTAATATTTCATCTCAAATGAATATTTTAAACCCTGTTGTGTAATCACATTCCTTCATCATTTCAAACAGGTTTTTGAAATGACAAACAAAAACATAAAAAAAAAAAAAACAAGTATAGCTAGTGGTAACTATTACTCACAATTACTGTCTAACATATTTATAAAAGTTTTATAGCATAGCTACGACAACAAAACATTCAAACTAAAACTTTTAGTTTAGTTAAATTAAATCGGTTAAATAAGAATTAAAATGTGCAGAATGCATATTACTCAACAATATCAATTTCAGCTTTTAAAAGCAGTCCACGCAAAGCGCTGTTTATGTATCGTAAACTGATTTGACATCATGCGCATCAAAATTTATTAGGGATCACAATGCAAGTAACCCAACTAATTTGTTCCATCATAAATTTCATTAAATGTCATCATATTAAATGTCTCATTAGTTCAGTGGGGAAACATTTCATTAGCATTCATTAATCGGCTAAGTTTTTGTATCGAAATGCAATTACCACAGGTCCTTTTAATGTAGTGGTACACGGAGCATGAAAATATGAGAAAGCCATTTCTTGGAATGACCCCAATAGACCAAATATGAAAATCATTAATCACTAGCGATACAATTCCAGACGATTTATGTCACACGCAATTTGTAACAAAATCTGTCTTCACAACAAAACTCAATTCCCTGCTCTCATGGACTTGTAAAAACATGTAAAATAATATAATAAAAATATACAAAATCTTTGACCTAAGGCTGTTTTTGGCTATTTCAAGGAAAAACGCACCCGGTTGCACAGAAGCCAATCCTGAAAGCTTTTATTAATATTATCTAATGGTATCTATTTCAAAAGCAGAGTATGTGTATCGCATTACAACTGCCTCGAGTGTGTAAGGCAGGAATGCACACAGCATGTGTAGTAATAAAGAAAGACCTAAAAGCTGCTGTTAACGCAGTGAAACCTTCTCAGTTGCAAAAATCAATTTTCTTTCTCTACCGTGAAAGTCAGCGTATCACCCATGACAGGATTTTTACTCCTGGGTGTGACACATCACCAAAAGTGTGGCCTAATCTCTACTCACCCTTCCCATCTCTCTCTCCCTCTCTCTCTCTCTCGCTCCCTTTGCTCAATTCTTTAGATCACCTAATGTCTACACACCTGTCCTGTGCTCCAGGTTGTTAATATTTACATTTCTTGAAACCTTGTCTTGCTTCTGTCAGCTTATCTTGTCTTGTCCTGTTCCTTTTGTATTTATTTTGGATGACGATTTTGGGTGAGTTTGTTCATTCTCCCCAACTCCCAAAACATAAGTGAGCTGCTATGTAAGCCATTTACCTCATTCCCGCAACAGTTCTTCTGAGATCCCTCCACCAACTCAGTTTTAAATAACTAGTTTAATGGGTGGGTAGAGATGCCAACTGCGGCCAACATTAACACACTGCTAATGAGATTCATTAAATGTGTTTAATGCCATTAAACATATTTAATGCTGGAAAGGCATTTAACTAATTGCTATTACAATAATCACATATAGTTATGACGTTATTTTCTGTTGTGTGTGCCATTTAAATGATCAAGTAATTCCCATCTTTAACTGTTCCCTTTTCAACTTCAGGTGGACACCATCCTTGTAAATAAGGAACTTTTTCTTAAGCAAAAATTGCACTGTAAAATTATATTTGATAACTATATTCACTTACAAACAAAATAAATAAATAAAATTATAATTAATAAGTATTACAGTACAATACTAAATAAATAAATAAATGGTGGAGAATATCTGCAAATAAGAATTGTATTTTTAAGTGACTTAAGTGGCTAAAATAATAAATTACTTTTGTGAATAAATATTAATTTCACTATTCATATATTCACTTATTGATTGATTGGATAATTGACAGGTAAAATAAAGCTAAAATAATAAATTACTGTAACTTTTTAAATTAATAAACAGTTTAAATAAACTTGTAAATAAGAATCTTGTTGTTAAGTGACTTGCCTGGACAAATAATGCTAAATTAATTAATTACATTTTATAATTAGATTATATCAACTATTATTATGGATGGATGACAAATTCTCAGTTTATCTAACTGTTATCCTATTGTAAATGATCAAAAAATAAGTAATCACTGTTTGTCCTATTATATAACCAGGCAAACATCTTGGAGCAAATTTGAAATCTGTTTTCCTTTATTAAACTGTCAGCAGAAGAATATTAAAAATGAATTTCCTGCTTGACAACAAGCAATGACAGAATGAATACTTGACTTGAAAAGTATCACCTCAAAGGGAGTCATCTGAAATCCGTATATTCACAATTCAGTCCCCCGGTTCCTCTGGAGACCAACAAAACCTCCTTAACCAAACAACAAGCTGCTTCACAGGTGGAGCCACTGGCAGCGCTCCAGCTCTTTAACTGGCAATGAGAGGGGTGGGTCGCAATTACCCCGGCCTCTCAGGGGACAAGAAAACACATACAGAGCTCCAGGTGAGAAGGAGAAAGAGAGGGAAACTTCTCCAAAAGGCTAGAAGAGAAAGAAACAGTGGGGGAAGACAAAAATAATAATAACATCGACGATAAGGAGTAAATAACAGCTGAAGCATGGCTGGACCGAGTGTAGCCAGTGCCCTCTGGAGCTGGAGGAAGATAAGCCCATATCAGGAGCCGCTGCCTTTATGGTCGCTGTAGCCAAAGGCGCTGGGGAAAAACATGCTTCACTGGAACGGTCTATACACGGTGACCTTTCCAAATGTCCTCCAGCCAGCCTGCGTCCGAGAAGAGGGGACAGATGTGAGGCTGATGTGTACGACCCACAGTCTACGCCCTGTCTGAGGGACATAAGTGTTTTTGTACGTCCCCAGTCCCTGTATTCAATTACCCAATGACCTCCTTTATCAAATCTAATGAAAGAAGCAGAAAGCTGAACGAAAAATCATACAGAGCAACGGAATGTTGCATTGTTTTTCATTGTTAAAATAACTTTTTATAAACCATATTTAATATGCAAAGAAATGACTTTGCCTGTCTTTGCTTCAATAAATACCAGTACCATTAAAATGCCATTGTTCTCTGTAGGACTGGACCAGAATATTTGTGTCTTCAAATATTCGTGCGATGGGTTGGCATTCAATTTTTGAATAATCGAAACACCTGACATCCCCCATAAAACGGTCTTCATTCGCACTTGAATATAGTTGTTGTTGTTTTTTTTACTATTGTGCCGAACGGTTCTAAGGACTGTCAGGCCATTGATGACATTTAAATTCAAAAGTTTATTTTAAATTGAACTTATATTCATTCTTTATTCACAATCTTCTTATCACAGGCAGGTACATCACTCAATTCAGGATGTATTTGTTTGTGTTCTGTGTTTTTTATATTTATCGATGGTGTACCTGTCGCTAAATATCGATACCGTTTTATCGCCCAGGCGATTATAAGTAAATTATACACTAAAACCTTAGCATGTAGCCTTAACATATTGTTCAATTATGTAAATATTGCATTAAATGGATTAAATGAAAGTAATAAAGTAATAAAATACCAAAGAAACAAGTTAATAGACACCTGTGATGCTCTTTACTCAGCGTCCATACACATACAGAAATGTTTGAAACCTGGTCCTACTATTACTGTGGAAAGGCTCAAACCATTATGGTTTTTAAATTCAAATGTCCACTTCACCAAAGTGATGGAGATGGAGATGGGAGTTTTCATTAAACCAGTCATGTTTTGGAAATTCTACTTGGTGCAGAAAGAACAAGCTTCACCTTTAAATGACAGCTCAGATAGTCTCGTTTTGCTGCTGTAGCACTGTTACCATTTGCAAACTCCCAAGCTTCATTTTCCCTATTTGGGACAGCTGTTCATTTAGACTTATGAGGACAACAGCACTGCAGGGAGTGTTTCAGAAATAAGTGTAACTGGGTGGGAACTTTATTTTTGCTGACCATCTCACAACCGTGCTCCGACAGTGGTCTCCCAAGTGCACCTTTCCCAGAGCCCCTGGGGCCCGGAAGCAAAAGGATGGTCGAAATCTGGGCTGACATCAACAGCACCGCTGACACTCCAGGTGCTAAATATAAGCTCCGGGTCCTGAAGTTATGAGACACGTTTCACTGCGCCAAGCACCGGCAAACTAACCCATGGTTCTGTTCCAGTGGCCAGCCCTTTTTTGCCCTTTCAGGCCTGTGAATGCACACTAGGCATTATTTACTGAAGGAAAAAAACACAAATTTACAAGTTATCTGCAGTCTTGAGGGACTCCGCGGAGGCTCAGCAATGCAGTATTTTAATTATGTAGCTTGAGGCAACTATTGGTGGAATTAAAATCGATAGTGATAAATCAGCGTAATAAGGCATTCAACAAAAAGCAGCCTTTAACACAGCCGGCTGCTGTTTCCTCTCTCGCCTATGCCTCTGAGAGAGAAAATAAAATGACAAAGGGTGGAGGCACACATCATTTAAAAGTAGTTTTAGAGTGCTCGCTGTTTCTGTCTCCCTAGTTTTCAGTCAGCAATTAAAACCAGACCTCTTCAACCATAGAGCTGTCATTCACCCACAATAATAATCCTTCCAAGATCCAGAAAAGCATTCCAGCATAAGGTAGGTGACATTTTAGGGGTTTAAAGTGTCCTGCAGAAACTGAACCATTGTACGCAGTTTATTTTCTATTTTTGGCACATTTGATAATAGCGAACCAAAGGCGCGAGTGAAGGCTTTTAAAGTGTGGGTGTGTACACGAGATGCAAAGCCGGCATGTCTGTTTCTGGCACTGACGTTTGAGCATGCGGGCTGGTATCCAAAACGCCACCGGAGGGGCTTTTATACCCTGATGGATGGACGCCAGGAATGAGCTGTCGCGAAAATGACATAAATCTCGCGCAGATAGCAGCGGGCCATGGATTGTGGGGTGCGATGGTGAGCGAGAGAGAGAGACGAGTCGGCGCAGGAAGAGGCGTTCTTGGTGTGCTGAAGAGTTTAACGTGGCTGTGATTAACTGTCAATCCCTCGGCTCAGCCAGCAGTGCTCCGTCTCAATTAGACACACTCATCATTCTGACAGGCTGCCTTGAGCCCGGGCTGGAGACCAGACAAACAGGTTGAGACCACAACTTATAAAATATAGGATGTGGAACAAAAGAAACGTGTTACGCTGTTTATTTGACCACACTAAATCAATTTAAAAGTCATAAATAAATAGATAATCACTCCTGTATGTAAACAGATGATATATGTGATCAGAAGTGTGCTTTGAAGTCAACATGGCATCAAAATTAAAGCTATTTGCTTCCTTAATACAAAAAAAGGTGCATGTTATTGCAAATATTAAAGAAACACTTTCAGTCTTTTGTGAAAATGTATCAAGAACGGTAACTACAAAAGTAACTATAATGGTATGGAATGCTGGGGGAAAAAAACATTCTGAAGGTAGTTTGGTATTCATTTTCTAATAAAAATTATATATATATATATATATATATATATATATATATATATATATATATATATATATATATATATATATATATATATATATAATTTTTATTAGAAAATGAATACATATATACATATATATACATATATATATACATATATACATATATACATATATATAATTTTTATTAGAAAATGAATACCAAACTACCTTCAGAATGTTTTTTTTCCCCCAGCATTCCATACCATTATATGTATATATGTATATATATACGTATATATATATATATATATGTATATATATACGTATATATATATATATATATATATATATATATATATACGTATATACAGTATTGTTCAAAATAATAGCAGTACAATGTGACTAACCAGAATAATCAAGGTTTTTCGTATATTTTTTTATTGCTACGTGGCAAACAAGTTACCAGTAGGTTCAGTAGATTCTCAGAAAACAAATGAGACCCAGCATTCATGATATGCACGCTCTTAAGGCTGTGCAATTGGGCAATTAGCTGAATTAGTTGAAAGGGGTGTGTTCAAAAAAATAGCAGTGTGGCATTCAATCACTGAGGTCATCAATTTTGTGAAGAAACAGGTGTGAATCAGGTGGCCCCTGTTTAAGGATGAAGCCAACACTTGTTGAACATGCATTTGAAAGCTGAGGAAAATGGGTCGTTCAAGACATTGTTCAGAAGAACAGCGTACTTTGATTAAAAAGTTGATTAGAGAGGGGAAAACCTATAAAGAGGTGCAAAAAATGATAGGCTGTTCAGCTAAAATGATCTCCAATGCCTTAAAATGGAGAGCAAAACCAGAGAGACGTGGAAGAAAACGGAAGACAACCATCAAAATGGATAGAAGAATAACCAGAATGGCAAAGGCTCAGCCAATGATCACCTCCAGGATGATCAAAGACAGTCTGGAGTTACCTGTAAGTACTGTGACAGTTAGAAGACGTCTGTGTGAAGCTAATCTATTTTCAAGAATCCCCCGCAAAGTCCCTCTGTTAAAAAAAAGGCATGTGCAGAAGAGGTTACAATTTGCCAAAGAACACATCAACTGGCCTAAAGAGAAATGGAGGAACATTTTGTGGACTGATGAGAGTAAAATTGTTATTTTTGGGTCCAAGGGCCACAGGCAGTTTGTGAGACGACCCCCAAACTCTGAATTCAAGCCACAGTACACAGTGAAGACAGTGAAGCATGGAGGTGCAAGCATCATGATATGGGCATGTTTCTCCTACTATGGTGTTGGGCCTATTTATCGCATACCAGGGATCATGGATCAGTTTGCATATGTTAAAATACTTGAAGAGGTCATGTTGCCCTATGCTGAAGAGGACATGCCCTTGAAATGGTTGTTTCAACAAGACAATGACCCAAAACACACTAGTAAACGGGCAAAGTCTTGGTTCCAAACCAACAAAATTAATGTTATGGAGTGGCCAGCCCAATCTCCAGACCTTAATCCAATTGAGAACTTGTGGGGTGATATCAAAAATGCTGTTTCTGAAGCAAAACCAAGAAATGTGAATGAATTGTGGAATGTTTTTAAAGAATCATGGAGTGGAATAACAGCTGAGAGGTGCCACAAGTTGGTTGACTCCATGCCACACAGATGTCAAGCAGTTTTAAAAAACTGTGGTCATACAACTAAATATTAGTTTAGTGATTCACAGGATTGCTAAATCCCAGAAAAAAAAATGTTTGTACAAAATAGTTTTGAGTTTGTACAGTCAAAGGTAGACACTGCTATTTTTTTGAACACACCCCTTTCAACTAATTGCCCAATTGCACAGCCTTAAGAGCGTGCATATCATGAATGCTGGGTCTTGTTTGTTTTCTGACAATCTACTGAACCTACTGGTAACTTGTTTGCCACGTAGCAATAAAAAATATACTAAAAACCTTGATTATTCTGGTTAGTCACATTGTACTGCTATTATTTTGAACAATACTGTATATATATATATATATATATATATATATATATATATATATATATATATATATATATATATATATATATATATATATATATATATGTGTATATATATATATATATGTATATATATATATATATATATATATATATATATATATATATATATATATATATATATATATATATATGTATATGTATATATATGTATATGTATATGTATATATATGTATATATATATATATATATGTATGTATATATATATATATATATATGTATGTATATATATATATATATATATATGTATGTATATATATATATATATATATATATATATATATATATATATATATATGTATATATATATATATATATATATGTATGTATATATATGTATATATATATGTATGTATATGTATGTATATATATGTATATATATATGTATGTATATATATGTATATATATATATATGTATATATATATGTATGGATTTGAAATGAAACGAACAAGATGTGCTTTAACTGCAGACTTTCAGCTTTAATTTGAGGGTATTTACATCCAAATCAGGTGAACGGTGTAGGAATTACAACAGTTTGTATATGTACATCCCACTTTTTAAGGGACCAAAAGTAATGGGACAGATTAACAATCATAAATCAAACTTTCATTTTTTAATACTTGGTTGCAAATCCTTTGCAGTCAATTACAGCCTGAAGTCTGGAGATCAATTAGACATCAGCGTACGCTGGGTTTCATCCCCGGTGATGCTCTGCCAGGCCTCTACTGCAACTGTCTTCAGTTCCTGCTTGTTCTTGGGGCATTTTCCCTTCAGTTTTGTCTTCAGCAAGTGAAATGCATGCTCAATCGGATTTAGGTCAGGTGATTGTTTTGGCCATTGCATAACATTCCACTTCTTTCCCTTAAAAATCTCTTTGGTTGCTTTCCAAACACCAAACTACCCGGAAGACCATGGAAAACAACTGTGGTGGATGATCGAAGAATTCTTTCCCTGGTGAAGAAACCCTTCACAACAGTTGGCCAGATCAAGAACACTCTCCAAGAGGTAGGTGTATGTGTGTGTCAAAGTCAACAATCAAGAGAAGACTTCACCATGTGAATACAGAGGGTTCACCACAAGATGTAAACCACTGGTGAGTCTCTAAAACAGGAAGGCCAGATTAGAGTTTGCCAAACAACATCTAAATAAGCCTTCACAGTTCTGGAACAACATCCTATGGACAGATGAGACAAAGATCAACTTGTACCAGAGTGATGGAAAGAGAAGAGTATGGAGAAGGAAAGGAACTGCTCATGATCACCTCATCAGTGAAGCATGGTGGTGGTAGTGTCATGGCGTGGGCATGTATGGCTGTCAATGGAACTGGTTATCTTGTATTTATTGATGATGTGGCTGCTGACAAAAGCATTAGGATGAATTCTGAAGTGTTTCGGGCAATATTATCTGCTCATATTCAGCCAAATGCTTCAGAAATCATTGGTCAGCGCTTCACAGTGCAGATGGACAATGACCCGAAGCATACAGCGAAAGCAACCAAAGAGATTTTTAAGGGAAAGAAGTGGAATGTTATGCAATGGCCAAAACAATCACCTGACCTAAATCCGATTGAGCATGCATTTCACTTGCTGAAGACAAAACTGAAGGGAAAATGCCCCAAGAACAAGCAGGAACTGAAGACAGTTGCAGTAGAGGCCTGGCAAAGCATCACCGGGGATGAAACCCAGCGTACGCTGATGTCTAATTGATCTCCAGAATTCAGGCCTGTAATTGACTGCAAAGGATTTGCAACCAAGTATTAAAAAATGAAAGTTTGATTTATGATTGTTAATCTGTCCCATTACTTTCGGTCCCTTAAAAAGTGGGATGTACATATACAAACTGTTGTAATTCCTACACCGTTCACCTGGTTTGGATGTAAATACCCTCAAATTAAAGCTGAAAGTCTGCAGTTAAAGCACATCTTGTTCGTTTCATTTCAAATCCATTGTAGTGGTGTATAGAGCCAAAAAGATTAGAATTGGGTCGATGTCCCAATATTTATGGACCTGACTGTATATATATATATATATATATATATATCAGCCAGCAAGATCAATGTTTTTCAGAAGCAAAACTGTGTGAAGATGAAAGACTTTTGCTTGTTTTATACATGAATCTGAATAAATTTATTAAGGTTTATGCTTAACACAATGAGTGAAAAACAATGCCAAAGGGGTAAGAAATATACCTCAATTTAAATTCTCTGAATTTTTTCACAACTTAGCTTTTCAGGTAAATGTATGTTGTTTAGATGATGTAAAAACAAGACAAAAACATTGATTACAAATATTTTTTTATTATTATTCTTTTTTTTCTTTTTTTTTTTTTGCTCTGCCTTTGATGCTTTGCATGTGTTTCAACAGATTTTTCCTTATGCGCTGTAAGCAATGCAAAATATTTGTGGGTCTTTCTGAGCTACAGATCTGTCTAGCCATGTGATCTGCATGCTGCCAAGAGATCAAACTAAAAATCAGCCAAGCTCTGCATCTAAAAGAAACACTTAACCAAAAATGAATATCCTGTTATCATTTGCTAAGCCTCATGTCATATGACTTACTTTCTCCAGTCACAATTTCCACAGGAATTAAGAAAATCATACAGGTTTGCACAAACATGACAGTGAGTAGATGTCGACATTATTTAAACTTTTGGAGTTTAAACGGTCACTTTAAAACACACGTCCAGGCTGACACTTCCCCATCGATTAAAAACACTTAGAAAAGTAATTAAATGAAACTGAGGGAACACACTCTCTCTCTTTCTCTTTCTATATTCTTGCACGATGCTGCTCACCACTACTGCCGGAGACCAGGGAAGCCTCACGGGAATTAATTAGGGAAGTCTGGGCATAGTGGGCTACACAAAGCTCTCTATGAAAAGCTTCTCCCTCTGTTAGGGTGTCAAATGGCAAAACACTGCAACACAAAAGCATGATACACCAAAAGTAACCTCTCTATCATTGCTGAAAGAATGAGATCAAAGTTAGCCGAACACAAAACAGGCATTGTTGTAAACGCAGGCCTCCTTTAAAATGCTGCATTATGAAAAGTTCTACACAAATTAAACACTTAATCATCTACCATAAGCTTTCATTTAATACTATGAGGACCAGACTACACATAGCAAAGTATTAAATGACCTATAACGTAAGGTAAATGGTCAAATAATGTTCTGTTTGCCTTTGATTCCAAAAACCGTAAATGTCAGATGGAATTGAAATATGCATTTAAATTAAATGGAAAACCCCTAAAAGTAAAGTGTGGACACTGTGATTTAGGTGAGATTTAAGAGAATCTGGACAATGGCTTAAGCCATGATATACAGCCTCCCAGAGAGAGGGCCTCAGGGCGAAAAAAACACAGCAGTGTTCACTCCATAAGTAATCCACCACTGACTGTCAGCAAAACCATACACAAGCACCTTCACTTATCATTATGAAGTGACGATAAATCAACAGAACATCACGTCTGCTCTGAAATGCTTTACTCGGAGGCCATTCTGCTTCCCATGTGCAAGCTTTGAAATAATCAATACAATTTAATTTGTTTTAGTGTGGCCTTTTTCTCCTAATATGTGAATGCAAACATAGCATTTCAACTAAGACTGTAAAAACAAGGTGGAGAGATTATTTTGGATTTTATGTGACATATTGAAGAAATATTAAGTTTGCTGGTCAATATTATATATAGACTATGCTTCAAAAGAAGACTCTTATGTTTACTATTTACTGAATTTATCAGATATAGTAAAACAAAACAAACAAAAAAACAGAAATGCTGTGGAATATTATTGAATTTTAAAATAATTATTTTCTATTTTAATATATTTTAACTTGTATTTTATTCCTGTGATGTCATGCATCCTTGCTTTATAATGTTGTGAAACTAATTTATTAAATTTAAAACTAATGCTTAATAAAACCAATTTCTTAAAAATAAAAACATTCAGAAAATATTTACTGAATTATTTTTCTTCCCCTTATAGGACTTTTTTACTACTGTAGCTTAACTAGCAATATGTTCTTTGTCAGCCATAGCTTCACAATAAAATGCCATGCTGTCCCACCATCTAGACCAGAATCAAAAACTGCTAACCAACAACAACAAAAACTGTCTAGACCAGTCTGGAAATTCATGCTGGTCTAAACTGGTCACTTTATAGCAGGATCTGGGCAGATTGTGCCTCACAGGAGGCTTTCAGGAACTCAGGCCTTTTCGGTTCCCTCTCAGATCTGCCACAGAAGATGGTAAAGAGCCAGATGGAGGACAGAAAGAGAGGATGAGATGGAGGAAAGACAGAAGGAGAGAGATCAAGGGACAGAGCGAGGGAGAGGAATACAGGGGAAAAGGAGAGAGAAAGAGGGGCCGCAGGAAAAGAAAAAGAGTGAGGGAAAGCAGAGCATATCCTCTCATGCCAGGCCTTGGACTAGATAAGAAGCTGGCTAATATTGAAGCAGGAAATAACTTGGGCTGACGATTAGATGCAGGTTTCATTTTCCAATGGAGCTAGACCCTCATACATATTCTATTAGAAAAGTGTGGGTTTATGCAAAATGCACTGAAATGTGATTTATAGATTTTTTTTTTCTCCTCCTGGTTTGCTTGAGCATATAATATTGAGTTACTTCGGCGCCCACAGCACAACTAAATAATTGGGTCACCGAAATCCCACAATTCAGTGTGCTGTTACTGAGTCTCACAGCACCTATAATGTGCCAACATTACCATAAACAACCGCGCTCCGGCGACATGCGCTCCGTCACTTTCAAATACAAGTGCATGATGGGATTTGTCTGTGTCACTAGATGTTTTAACTAGATTCAACCTCTACTGAAACAAGAACCAAGAGACCTCAGTTTATACAAACAAAAACAATGGAGCAGAAAGCACCTTTAAGCTTTGCACTTCTGTCGTTCAAACTGCAAATGTACGGTCTAGTCAAAACAGCCAAATGTTTTCTTTCCATAGCCGTGGTTAAGCGGCTCATTTCAAGGGCATACTAGAGCCGGGTGTTGTAGCAGTTTTGTGTCTGAGACCTTGACACATACCTGACTACCAGTTTGTTTTCCCAAGAAAATGAGACAAAAGGGAAAATCACTTATGCTGCCAAAGAAATGCTGAATTCTGTGTCTTGAGATGCTATTATGGAGGAATGTCAATCAGCAACTAACTACAGCTGAAATTTGATTAGTTTACATTCGGGTAAATCTTCTTGTATTTCAATACTTTTAGTAGCAATTCTGTAATTAGCAATTAGCACTGCTATGATTTTGATACCTTGCATGGTGAAACACTTTTGGAAAGTTGTATTTCTTTTTAATGCACATTTATGGCAGCTCTTCAGAATCCCACCATAAGCATTAGGTATTTAAGAGGTTGTGTCATCCTAAGATGTAAAACTTCTTGAACACAAGATCCAGATCCTATAAACACGTTTAAAAAAATAAGCCTAAAAATGGCAGTGCATCAAGACAGTATGTACTTACAATCAAGATACAATCTTTGAAATGTCTGTATGTCATGTATAGTTTTGCTTCAAGTAAATTTAATTAGAAATAACAATAAAGGTTTAATAATTATTCTAATTATTAATGAAGAGATAAATCAACACCACAGCTGTAATGAAAATAGAGGAGCGATATGGTTGAAATCACTTTTTGAATGTTTTGACAGCCAATCAGAAACCAACTGACTTTAAAAAAGTTTTTGAAAAGAAAGGCATAAACACGAATTTAAGATTCTTAAAAGAAGTCCCTCAATGATCTGTCTCATCTTTGAGACAAATTAGTCGATGGGTTTTCTGAATGACTAAATTAAATATACAGTATATATATATATATATATACAGTATATATATATATATATATATATATATATATATATATATATATATATATATATATATATATATATATAGTTTTGACATCTCTTTTAATAATGAGCCAACTGGCTGCATTTGAAATTTTGTCACCCAAAGTCTAGAGATTTTCTGAGTTTATCTCTACATGTTCTCTCAAACTCAGACAGACATGAACTCTTTCTTCACTATTCCCTCCATCTCTCTCTTTTTGTTTCATCTCGCCCTGCCCCCACCACACACTCTCCATCTCACTAAAAATGGATGAGAGACACTTGGCGCATCAATCATGGCAGCTTGGCTTCATCAACGCACTGTTTTTTGAAAACTACTCACTTAGACAGAAAATGTGCTGCGGCTTCACTCTGCATTACAGTCAACCAGCTAACATGATCAGAACAGACCAGACAACGTGTGAGAGTAAAGCTCTAACCTGAACTCCTGTTTTCCTAGTCTTTCACATAAGCAGACGGCTTTCCAACCTACAAGCTACTTATTATTTAGTAGTTACAGTGAAGCTAGTAACAAAAAGGTGCAAACTATAGTGAAGCTACTGTGTGTGATTCTGTGTCACCAAACAAAACAAAAAAATTGTTTTCAAACAGGTTTCCAAAACACTTGAAATCTGCCATTGGTCAGTCAAACACATAACCCCGCCCCAAACTCACACCATTGGCTGAGCAAGTGTTGCTATGCTGGGCTGGGATTCAAAAATATTTGAAAGCTCCAGAGAGCTACAGTTTGTACACTTTTTCTGGGAAATCAGCAAATACATGACTTAATTATTGTTTCTGCATATTAAACTGGTATTTAAAAAAATGCATTTTAACACACTTTACACACTACAACATATTGCAAGACAGCAATATATAATAACTTGACAATTTACTTCATTTTTACAATCAGATTTGCATTTATCTGACACAAAGCAACGAGGAGTAGCATTAAATTTAAACATACATTATCACTAAACATATTACAAATAGTGGCAAATGTGACTCAGGTACTCAAATGGAACAGAAAAAACTTTTTTATACAATAAGCCACAATAAGGCTTCAATAACCAATGTATTTTCACACAAAGGAACCATTATATAATTTCACCATCCAAAAAGCTGAACTACTGTCATACTGCAATGCAGTTAGTTAATCACAACTTTTTGTTATTCACTCTCCAACCGAGATATCCGCTGAGAGATATCTAGAGATGCAAATGTAGAACACATCTACACACAGAGGTCTCATCTTTAGAAGGCTTCTCCAATTTGAAGGTTCCCTCTTTCATGAAACCAAGATTTCAGCTCATTGTTTCTGTTATGATGACAGAACGCAAGCGAGTGCTTTCATACTTGCTAGTTACAGCACATCAAATGTCTGAACCTGCACAAAGATAGAAAACCAAGCATATTACAATATGATGAATGTATTTGTTCCTATAAAAGATTTAGCTCAGAACAGTCATCATTTAAAATGTCACAAGAGCATTTAATGGAAGCTAGAGTTCACTTGTCAGGCCACAAACAGGCTGATGATGACTTCAGCGCTCCCAGAGGCTTAAGATGGAGCGGTTTAATTTGAACCCCGTATGTGAAAGCGTGATTGTGTCCTATACTGTCAATAGCTCTTCGGCATGGATATGGTAATATGGTCATTGAGGAGCATGCATTTGAGGAGAGTATTTCCCACAACCCCTCAAGCACAATGTTTCTTCCCCTCCTACGTCCCACTTTAAGCTACAAAGTGCCAAGAATGGTTTTCTTCAAAGTAGGCATAAGCGGCATAAGCTTCCTGTTTTTAACACATTTTGAGGATATGTTTTTATTAGCTTATCAAAAAATGAATCTTGCTAAGACAGCAGGCTTTGGATGGGGAGCAGCTAACCATACGCTAGCAGCCAGCAGAAAATGTGAACTTTTGTGAAATGTGTTTTTATGTTTTTTGCTCCTCATTATTGCTGAGGTGAAACAATGGAATAGTAATAATTGGGAAAATAGAAATTAAAATGGAGAAAAACAAGGTTAAAACAAGATTTATACCAAATGGAGATTTCACTTAATCCTGCAGAAATATATGAATAAAATTTCATAGTTTCCATAAAAAAAAATTAAGCAGCAGAACTGTGCATTGATAATAATAAGAAATGTTTCTTGGAATTGGTCTTCATAATTTCTGAAAAATCATGTGAAACTGAAGATTGTAGTAACTCCTGCTGAAAACTTAACTTTGCCAATAAATGACATTAAAATATATTAAAATCAGTTATATAATATCTAAAAAATATTTAACAATATTACTGTTTTAATGTCAAATAAATGCAGCTATATATATATATATATATATATATATATATATATATATATATATATATATATATATATATATATATATATATTCTAAATATATTATTCTAAATACGTGTAAAAAATAATCTACAGAATAAAATAATATTATTTGTAAAAGATTTTTAAAGACCCCAGCTTTAAAACCACTGTTCTAGACTACTGCATTAAAGTGCTTATTAAGAGATTGCGTGCTAAATACAAAGCTTTTGTTCGGTTGTCAGCAGAAATATCACATCACATCATAGGCTCACTGCAGTCTACGTGGCCCGACAAGAAGAGAACAGGATATTGCCTTCACGTTTGCAGCCTGTGTGTACGCCATCTTCCCTCCGTGAATAAGTGGCCTGTGCTTTCAAATGCATGTAATCATGTAACAGCCCATTCAAGCTAGCGTTGAGTGCTATTCTTTTTGAAACGTGCAGATAGTTGCAGCGAGACTGAGTGTGGGTTGATGTACAGAAAACAACAGAACAGAAGTAAAACGCAGCAAGTGTGAATACGCCTATGTGAGGGAGAAAGGAGAATAGCAGCAGGCAAACAGGCAGACGGAAGCATTAAAGGAAAAGTCTTTGAACTGGTGAGCCTGTTAAGCCTGACGCTTAAAACGAAGGCAAACTGCTCTCTGCAGCTCAGTGTCACTGCAGTACACAAGAGCTTGTGCGTATCCTCATCAAGGTCCCAGTCTCACCGTCTTTTCCTTCCTTCATTTCACACAAAGGCTTGGTACATAGGGACTTCCTTAAGTTTCATCTGGAATTCGCTTCGGAATTTTCACTTCTCAATGTAGTGCTGATGGTTGCTGGTTTGGGTGGCGACGGCATTGATGGCAGGAAGGGGGGGTGTTGAGACCCAATTATGGCCTGTGGAAATAGGATTACCACAGTTCTTGTCTAGTAATGAATTGTTATCCTTATAGGGCCAATAAATCCTGGTTATCTTTGAGTCTAATCGTCACCAGAGATAACGAAGCCACTCTATAACACCTCTAAAGTCAAAAATAGGCTGGAGCAGCTGAATCTGGCAATGCAGTGTAATGAGGAATATGTTCCCATATCTGTCTCTGTTGATCTACGACTAATTCAATTACTGCTACACAATCAGCATGTTTGTGTTAGCTGAGGATGCGATATCGGGGCATTTTCTTAATCATAATTTAAGTCTTGTTTTTCAGTAAAAATATCCAAAGCCTTACATTTACTGAGAAGCAAAACTACATCAAACATTAAAGCAGCCGTATGACGTTATTTCAAGTTTTCCTTTGTATTGAGTCTAGTAAAGTTTTTAAACCAAAAGAGATATTCTTTATAAAAGACTTGTCCACGGCTTCCTAAAACGGCTCATTTAAACACGCCCCCACAAATCTATGGCAATTTTTCTTCTTGCAGTAGTATTGTTGGCGCCACCATGTCGTGGAGATGCTGTGTGTTTCCAAAAATGGTAAGGATCATAACCTTTTCGTCACAAGTTTGAGGTATTCGGCCAATCACAATGCACTGGATAGCTTGCCAATGAGAGCACACCATGCTTTTCAGAACAATAAGCTTAGTAAAAATCGATACGTTTCAGAAAGGCAACAATAATGTACCGTATGTGGAAACTAATGTGTTTTTAACCTTAAAACACGTAAACACATTGCATTACACCAAATACACCACATAATGTTATTTTTAGCAACGTCATATGACTCCTTTAAGATTTAATTTTAAAAAATATATCATGTTATCTGGAATAAACACAAATGAGTAAGGTTTATATTACATTACATTAAAACAATACATTTTTATTATTGCATTTATTGCATTTTTTATTATTATTTCTTATGAAACAGTTTATTTTTTAAAGCACTGTGGCGAGTGGGTCGGGGCCGAGAGGCGTGGGAACGAGGAGTGAGGCCAGGTGTAGTGATTGAAGATGAGCTACACCTGCGCCCCACCGCCAGTATCGAGTCCCACGTATGAGATGGAAGGATATAAAACTGGAGTGACGACCGTGAAGGACGAGAGAGGACCAGGCCTGGACAATATTTTATGTGTTTGCTTTTATTTGTGCGCGTCAGTCTCCGTGAGGGGCTGACGCGCTGTTTTGTGTTTATTTTTGAATATTAAAATTATGTTTTGATTGTGCGCCGGTTCCCGCCTCCTTCTTCCCGACGACTATAGAGTTTGTATCGTTACAGTGGTGCCGAAACCCGGGAGAAGGAGGGACGCGCTGCTGAAGATCCCTCGCCGCTGTGGTGAATCCGCGGTGCCCTCGAGCAGGTGAGGTATGTGCCGCCATGGACGCTCGAGGCGGTGGGCTGGAGCGAGTTGCCGGGGACGGGCGAGCTCGCTGCCGACCGCCCACGATATGGAGGGGCGGAGCGGTTCTGTCGACTCCTCCTCCTTGAGGGAGCGGAGGAGTCGGCGCCGTTCGCCAGGGGGCCGGAGCCTGCCACCTCCGTGACGGAATCCGGAGGGACAGGGAACGGGGGACTCCTGCCGCTGCCCAAAATCGGAGGAGCCGTCGCCGTCCACCGGGCGGCGGAGGAGTGTCGTGCCGTCCGCCGAGGGCCGTCCAGTGCCACCGTCGGGCACCGCGGAGGAGATCACCCAGCCGGTGGAGGGCCGAGCAGCAGTGCGTCTGGGAACCGGATTTTTTTTTTTTCCTCTATCCCCTCTCTCGTCCCTGTCGCTCCTCCTTCCATCCCCTTTTCTCTCGCCTCGTCTGTCCTACCCCCAGGTTCCCGCAGGTCCCCGTGAGCGGTCCCCCCCGGAGGGAAGGGGGGGGGGAGTAGAGCGCAGTCTCGAGGGTACCCCCCCGGCCTGCGAGGGGTGATGGGGGTATGTGGCGAGTGGGGCGGGGCCGAGAGGCGTGGGAACGAGGAGTGAGGCCAGGTGTAGTGATTGAAGATGAGCTACACCTGCGCCCCACCGCCAGTATCGAGTCCCACGTAGGAGATGGAAGGATATAAAACTGGAGTGACGACCGTGAAGGACGAGAGAGGACCAGGCCTGGACAATATTTTATGTGTTTGCTTTTATTTATTTTTTTTATTAAAACGATGTTTTGTGTTTATTTTTGAATATTAAAATTATGTTTTGATTGTGCGCCGGTTCCCGCCTCCTTCTTCCCGACGACTATAGAGTTTACTGTAGACTATACAAGCACTTTTAATGACCACTGTGTATGAAATGTGTTATAGTATATAAATAAACTACTAGCTACTACTATAATTTAAAAGAATCTATTTCTATTTCAATACATTTTAAGAATTTAAAATTCTTTTGTTGGCAAAGCTGATTTTTTTAGCAGTCATTTCTCCAGTCTTCAGTGTCACTTGATCTTTCAGAAATCATTCTTACAGTAAAGTATATCCTGATAAACTTTTAATACTGTATATATCAAATGTATTTATCTCCTATATTGCTTTTTAAGTATATTATCATCTTTTGATGATATTTTTTCCAGAAAAGAAAAAAAAAATTGATTTAGACACAGAGGTGATCACCTTGACACTACATTGCATCGTGTCACCCCATAGAGTCATGTGTCTTGTCAGAGGTCATCTCTCAAATCTTGTCCTCTGGTCACTCTATGGGCCACAAGTGTGGCAGACAACTGTCCCAAAGAGGCCCAGAGGGATGCTCTAATGAGGCTTGAGAATGTTTTCAGGTCAAAGGGAAAATGACCCTGGATTTGGACAGGGGCCACTGAGGCTTCATCCTCTCTTGAGGGGTGTGTGGGAGTACAGAGGGGACAGAACTGCTGGTATAAAGCTAAATCCAGCACTGTTTGTCTCTGAGCCATGTCTAGCAGGGAGTGTGCATGGCCAAACATGATGACCCCAACTAGTCCAAGGGTAAACCCTGCCAGATCACTTCAATGTGCATCCAGATGGAGGGGAGAAAGGGAGAGAGTATACTAGACGTGATTGACTGGGTCATCTCTGTTATACAGCGAGTCCAAAGGGAATCGAAGTAATGTCCTGCAAAATGCGACAACAACACTCTTTGTTCCAGAGGGCACCTGCAAATTAGCAAGTGACATGAAAATGATGCAGCCATTATGACACTCGCCTAGAGGCTATGAGCAGCCAAGCTAGTTATACACAGAAACTTTTTATCCTCGTGGAATAAAATGAGATGAAAATTTTGTATATGAAAAAAAAAAAAAACTATTCAGAATTGGTACTTCTCAAGTAAATAAGGTGCAGGGGTGTTTTCTCAGAGGAGCTGAAGTAGGCAGTGCCTCCTTAAATAAATATGGATAAGAAAATAACCAACAGTGCAAAAACATACCCAAATAAATATTCATATAGATTTGGAACAACTTGAGTACGAAATTGAAATAACTTTGGGGCGGGTGAACTATAAGGTAAACGGTGTTAAAAATGCTATTATCGCATAAATTGCCAATAGATTAAAAATGAATTAATGTAGGACTAAAAACCCAAATGCAAAATAAAGTCTCTATAAATCACCATCCCTAAGAAAACGTTTCCGTTTTTTATAAATGGACAGAAACTCCCAGCAACGTGACTACATGCAGCTGTTCTCTTTGTAAAACGACATTTTATTATGGAAAGCACTGCAATGGATATATAAAGCTCATAAATCTCTGTCTGGCACTGCTGAAGGCCTAGAGTATTTGCGTGTGTGAGCGTAAACACGGGCGCATACTTCCGTGAACATGTTTTTCATTATTTTGTGCAAATGTCTCGCTACTGTCGGACTTGAGCTGTATGCATGGCATTATTATAATTCCACACTCGAGTTCACGTGTGCCCACGTTAGTGGCACTTCAGCCTGAGCAGATCACTTTAGACAGCTCCCGCTGGAGGATTCCCAGAAGTCATTTGTAGTGGCAGTCGGGAGCGTTTGAGTGAGGTTCCACTGAGAGTCCTGCTGTTCGGCTCCACCACAAACAGCACACGGATTCTGGAGAGAGTACTGACAGTGAAGCTAGACTTTGAGACTAGCTTAAAGCTATGGTCAATAAAAGTTTCTGAATTTTTTCTTCACTTTTTTACCCACAAGGACTCAGCATGCACTGAACTCTGTGGGAAACAGCAGATTTCCACATTCATAACATGCTTCACATCACCTGCCAATATTTTTTTTTTTGACTAACTTGATTGTTTTTAGCCAATACAATTTTAACACTCTTAGCCAGAGTTCTGAAAATTAAAAAGTCATCTAATTTCTCATTGAATTTGACTAATTTTTATGTCTATTTATTCCATGGTATCAAAAACATCTCACATGTCTCTAAACTCAAAAAAGTCATTCATTTATAGATGAACTTAAAAATATAACTGTGACAGTAAAATGTGGGGTATTTTAAAGCATTCTAGATTTTTTTTGAATTTTCTGTTATCATGGTCTTGTAAAAGCAATAATGAATTTATTAGATTTAATTACATCATATTTAGTAAAAAGTAAAATATTTAATATTCAGACATTAAGAAAAAAAATAAAAATATTTAATATTTTTTTATATATTTCATTATTCAGCCTGAATTACACATTACCATATATATTATTTAGATATATAGTGAAATACATAAATTTATTTGTTTTATATAGTTTAATAATAAGTGATGAATACAGAGTATTATTGAAACTTTCTGATAAAAAAAAATTCCCATTTACCCCCCCCCCCCCCAAAATACTCTAAATTCTGAATGTCACACAACCCCTTAAATAAATTACAAGTCATTCCCCAAAATTAGCATAGAATATTGAAAAAATAAATTAAATAAAAAGTAAAAGGATTCTCTGAGCCTACCCATAGGAATCAATTCAATTCATCAATTATTCTTAAGTTCCACCACAGAAACAACAATCAAAGAAATCTCAAAAGACACCTTTTTTGGTGACACATATTCATAATGAAAGGAATTTGACGCGTCAGCACAAACGCAAGATCTCAACCTTCAAAAAAAAAAACACACCATTTTGTTAAGCCTAGCCCCTCAATACAATAACCATCTTATCTTAACATAAAAGGCTGTGTTTGTCATATTTGTGGAAAACTGAAAAAAATTCACTTTAAAGTTTTCCTTGTGCTTCATATTTTAGATTTAACTTTGAGCTTTAGTCCCAGCTTTCCTTTTCACAATCCTTCAGAGAGCTCCGTCTTTCTCTCTACATGCTCGGCAGCGTTATCTCTCCTCTCTTCTCTTTTGTCTTGCAGCTCAGCATCTTCCTCACTTCTCATCATCCTCTGTTCCTCCTTGGTGTCGTATCTTCAGACTTCCTCTAATCCCCCTTCTCACTCTCTCGCTCTCGTCAACCCTGTTACACTTCTTATCTCCTTTACTCTTTTATTCTTGGACCTTTCGCTCTATTTGGTTTCTCTCTCTCTCTTTTTACAGTCTGCTTCTAATTCTCATTTATGTTCTCTCTCTCTCTCTCTCTCTCTCTCTCTCTGTTAGGTTAATTGTAGTCGGTTGTGCTCGTGCCTCCACTCGTATGTCACCAGCACGTCTTTGTTGTTTTTGGGAGAATGGAGGAACTGAGAGAAGATGTCGGCTGACTACAGAGTGCTGGATTGATAGAAGGTGGAGGAGAGAAAGACAATTATATTCCAGCAGCAGGAACATCTCTGCTCAGTCATTTAACCATGTTAGATATGTCTTTTCTTGAAATGTATGCTAGCACGGTTAGTCACCATTTAAGGACAGTATAACCTAATAATTGTCAGGTACACTATAGAATTCAAAGGTCTGGGGTCAGTATTTGTATTTATTTGTATATTTTTTTTAAGTAATTAATAATTTTATTCAGCAAGGATGCATTAAATCAATCTGTTCTAATTGCTCTTTTGAATTTTTGATTTATTAAGGAATCCTGAAAAATGTATCATGGATTCCACAAAAATATTAACCAGCACAACTGTCATATACTGTTTGAACATTGATAATACTAAGAAATGTTTCTTTAGCACCAAATCAGCATAATTAGAATGATTTCCGAACAATCATGTAACACTGAAGACTGGAGTAATGAAAATTCAGCTTTTTCCATCACAGGAATGAATTAAATTTGAAAGTATATTAAAATAAAATAAAAAACAGTTATTTTAAATTGTAGTTTTTATATATTTAACAGTTTTTACTATATTTTTGATCAAAATAAATGCCTTGTTGGGACATAAGAGACTTTAAAAACACATTTTTGATTTGTGGTATATCTCAATTGAACATCTTTGTTTTTCTCAAAAAATAAATAAAATAATTAATCTTTTACACATAGAAATGCAAACAAATAAAGTAAGTAAAGTTACATGTCTTGTTGCACTGCATTATGGACTTTTTCCCCAGATTTCTGTGTAAGATACACTCTCAGAAATGTCAGTAAAAAGGGCACAATGTACTGCATTATTGTGAGGGAATTTTCTGTATTGATTTTTCACCTGTTTTTTTAATCCATATTTTGAATAATGCATTGCATTTTGCTGTGTTTTAGGGTTAAAGGAAATGTCCCTAAACTTAATGGTTAATGTCCTGGCAAAATGTTACCAGTATGTTTTTCTACAGATGCAGCATTATAGTTCTAGTGACATCCTATTTAATATAAAAATAAAATATTTTAAAAATCAATTAGAAATAGTTAGTTTTTGTCCATACAATGTTGTTTTGGACCCCACTGACTTAAATTGTATGGATAATTAAAAAAAGAATCATCTTTCATATTCCGTGGAAAAAAACAGTTAGTCATAAAGTTTTGTTATAACAAGATGGTGACTAACTTACAACAGAATTTTCATTTTTGGGTGACTTCACTGAAATTGTAAAGTATAATATTTTTAATGGTAATTAACGGTATCAGTAATCAACTGGAATTCAGCAGAGATTGGTTTTTTAAGCACAGAGTTTTTTTTTTTTTTTTTTTTTACTTCCCCAGGCAATTTTTCTAAACTGGAGTGTTTTTGAGCCCTCAGTTTGTTGGTAGCTGCCAGTTAGCAGAAATTGAGGCTAACTGGAGGTCAGCGAAGAAGAGTGTGTTCAAGTAACAAATGAACTCAAGTTCGAGAGTAGCCAGAGAGCTGGAATACTGCATTATAACTGGAGTCCGAACATATTCTGGATTCACTTACTAATCTCTTCTCTCCGTATCACCTTTTCCCTTTTAGCATCCCACCAGACACCAGAGGGGGAAATTGTGGTAGCTGAGTATAAGGTGTGTCTAGGTTTCTTTCCCTTGCGGAACATTAATTGCAGCTAGTCTTCATATATGAGTTTGTCAGCAAACATTTTAGTTTTTTTTTAGTTTTTCTCTGAAGGAATAACAACCTCTTTTCTTTCCTACATCTGCCCTACACCAATCCAATGAGCGTTTACTGGCGGTCACATAAATAAAAGAAGAAACTCCAGGTGGCTGCAAGGACATGGGACACAACTCACTCAAGAGAGATCTAGGGGAACAAGGCCAAGTAATTAAGGTTACAGGAAAACATGTACAAACATGAAGCAGACTGCTTATATAAGTGAGGTGGACCTTGTTAAAGTTATTCAGGTGTGGCTGTGCCGATAGACTCACTCTTCCTGGGATAATATATTACTTATTGAGTATAATTCAAATAGCCATCCGTCTCCGGAGAGACTTTCTGCTTGCATCAGGCCCACCACATTCATTATCATATCAGTTAAAGTGATTATATGCAAATGGCTCCGCCCAGCAGCCGCGTCTAGATATCAATTACAATGACAGCCAGTCTCGCGCGACGTGTGTTATTATGGTAATTTTTCCCAAAATAGATTGCACCTGAGAAGAACAGAGCAAACAAATAGAAAAAGAGAGCATGCTGGCGATAAAAGACGAAGATTCTACTTGAACTTTTTACTGAAAAAGAAGACCTAGTGTATGAGACCAGTATGAGCTAACCAGCATTTCCAACTCAGTAGTCCTGCATCTTGTAGCAAACACTTCCCTGTCAGACAAAAATAACCAAACAACCATTAGATTAATTATTCTGTCATCCTGTTTGAAAATCCAGTTTGAGATGGTGGTGCATTTTGGAACATAACAACTGGTTTCTATGCTGTCTAAACTAATTGGTAATTAGTTAATCTAGTCTATGCTCGTCACTGGGTAGTCAGCTAGTTTAGTTGGTTATTAGATAGTAAAAATGGTAATAAGCTAGTTTAAGATTGTGATGAGTACACAATGACCCTTAGTTGCTCTACTTTAGCTAGTCTAAAATTAATCTTAATTATATAAGATGACCATTAGCTAGTCAAAGCTTGACCACTGCAGTAGCTAGTCAAATATTTTCATTAGCTAGTCCAAGATAGGTATTAGTTTGTCAAAAAGGATAATTAGCTTGTCTAAGCTGGTAATGCATTAGTACAAAATGGTCACTGATTGGTCCAAGATGGTCATTAGCTTTAGTGGATGACCATTAGCTAGTCAAAGTTAAAGACAACCTTTGACAATTAGCTAGTCCAAGATGATAATTAGCTAGTCAAAAATTATACATAGTCAAAAATGGTCATAAGCAAGTACAAATTGGTCATAAATTGGTGCAAGATGGTCTTTAGATATAGTAGATGACCATTAACTAGTCAAACCTAAATACAATCTTTGACTATTAGTTAGTTAGTTAGATGGTCATTAGCTAGTCAAAAAATATAAATTAACTAGTTGAAGATCTCTCCTGAAAAAAAAAAAAAAACAGGATATACTGTTTAGGTATGTTTTCAAATACTGCAGCTGGTTTGGGCTGGTTTAAACTGGTCCTGAGTTGGTTACCTGCTGGTAATTTTTTTTTTTTATTACGATTTTAATTATGTTTTAAGATGGTCATGTGCTGGTCCTAAGCAACTAGCTCTTGCTCAGAACCAGCTCATAACCAGCTCAGGAACAGCTTAAACAAGCTCAATCCAGCTGCCATGCTTCAAATCATACCTAACCAGCATATGATGGTTTCTTCAACAGGGATGGTCTTGAGCTAGTAAAAAATTGTCACAAGCTATTATGAGCTAGTGAAAGATGATCATTAGCTAGTAAAACATTATCACTAACTAATCTAAGATGGTCATAAAATAGCCTTCAGTGGATTCAAATTGGTCATAACTGGTTCAAGCTAGCAGACCAACTTTGCCTAGCAGCAAACCAGTTAACCAGTTAAAGAACTGCTAGAAATATGGTACCTAATTCTAAGATCACACTTTCACTTTACCTGATTTTTCAAGCAATTAAGCTTTTTTTCAAAGCTTAATTACCCTGATATATCAATGGTGGAACAATCTGTCATGCTCATGAGATACTAAATGTCAGATATGTGTGTGTACATGCTCACAGAGATAAATAAAGGACAATGTGTTCATAGACTTTATGTGCTGCCTTCAAGCCTAATGCTGTGGCCAGTCAGCCAGGACACTGAATTACTGGCTTTGAATGTATTAGGCAGCATCTACACCAAGCTCAGCCATGAATGGTTCCAGCACCCCCTGAGGTACTCTCTTCAAACTCTGATTAAAAACTAACCTCCAAGCAGTAAAACACCATCATTTCTACAGCCAAAAAAGAAGTCAAGTCAGCAGGTCTCATAATATATACCCTACTCAACACCTGCAGCAAAAATAAACCCAAACAGCTTATGAAGGTCTGACATCCATTGAATTTCTCTATAGCCAAATAAATAATCTAAGATCATGGCTTGGCCACCGTATATGATTTCCCACTATAATAAGAAGCAGTCAAGACCAGCTTATAAAGGAGAACTGTTGACATTTCCTACAAAGGAGGAAAAGCATGACAATGAATAAGATAATCAGTTTAACATTTTTAAACACTGAACTTTTTATATTACATTCACACTGAGTGTCGTGTCACAGGCTAATTCGTGTCACGCAGCTAGATGGAGTTTAAATTGGCCCGGAAAGACGTGGGCAGCCTTTTATGTGACTAGCTTTTCACAGTGCTAGTCTAATGCCACATTTGAAATGGCTTTAAGTGCAGCTCTGAATTACCGTGAAAGATAACATGTCAGTGACATAGAAAGAGAGAGCAGGCGAAGGGTAAAAAGAGAGCAAACACAAGCACCATCAGGGGGTTGTCCCAGAGCCCCCTGCTGCTTAGCATAACAGCTAAGCAAGCATGACAACATAAACACAACCAGCCGTTTTAAGCTCCACACTGATGCAGACCTTAGACACATTATGCCATTATTCCATCTTCCTTTCTACATCCTCCATCTTAATGTTACAGCCCTATTTATTTAATGAGCCATTGAAAGATAAGCTGCTCGCAAGTCGCTATTGCTCCACAGATTCAAGGTGTCCACCACCATGGGCTATTTGAAGGTTACGGTCGTAACTTCACTCTCAATTATTCCGGTAACAGACCTTTTTACGCTGAAAGCTCTCGCCTGCTGCCACAAAACAATGTTAATTACCAGGAGGCTGTCACTAGAGGGTGGCTAACATTAACACAGTACATGTGTGGATATGCAGTCACCTCGCTTAATGTCAAGTCCCTGTGGGTGTTTTCTGCTGTAACTTCACACTAAGGAAAATTAATCCCACCTAAAGAATTGATTCAGGCTTCAAAATAGTCATCTGCATTAGATTGGGACAGGTTAAAGAGAAAGGGCTGTTTAACTTTGAACCAGCTAAAATAAGTTGGAACTAAAAAAACTAAAAGTAAAACAAAAAAAAACAAAAAAAAAATCGAAATAGGAAAAAAGTCAAAAGCACGGGGGAAAAAATAGAAACCTGAAAAAAAAAAACATATAATTAAAAATATTGATAAATAAACTGGTTTGCAATCCCATTGAAAATATTGTGTAGCAACCATAGACAGTAAAAGAAATGGACACAGCGACCCCATTGGAACTCAATTGAGACAAATGAAGCCCAGTTTTTACGTTTTTTAGCACTTCCGTTTCTGACGCGCAGACTCAAACGAAGCTTGACGACGTCAGCAACCTGTCTGACAGATGTAAATCTTCTAGTAGCTGTACGTGCAAACTGCCATCGTTAATCTTGCAGAGACGGCGAGCTTGAGCGGGGAGTTCTTTGTCATGAGTGAGCAGGAGTAAGTATTCTGGTTAATTATTTTGTATAGTATTTTAAAATGTAACGCCAGTACGCCATATTAAGTTAATTGCCTGCGAGCTTCTCCACCTGTCTGTACGGTAATGCGACAGAGAGCCGAGTGGTTATGACGCAATCGTTAGCCTATTTTTTACAAAAACTGTTTATACGGGGCCATAATGTAACGTAGAAGGTAATGGAGCCCTTTATATATTGTCGTGTATCATTAGAAATAAATAATGGACAAACAGAGTGTTTAAACGCCTCAGGTGTAAAGTTATTCGCTGTCAAAGTGACGCCAAAATGAATGGGAGTCAATGGGAGTGCTAACGCAAGTGAAGTTCTGCTAAAAGATGGCAGCCCCCACCCGACTTCAACTTCCGGTCGAGTTCCTTGCCCCTTGGTAGCAACAAACCCTGTTTATAAGAATGTGACCTTATTTGACTAACGAACAATGGGTGCCCTGATTCATAGTAAGCAAAAATGCCAGTTCTGTATTCATATTTCAACATGCAAAGGCAAATAACAAAGCTTGCTTGATTGTCTTTTTTTTTTTTTTTTTGCTTTATAGTCTTCTAATTAGACAAATTGCAGATAATTTGTTATACTGTGATTTTCTAAATTACATTTTAATAGTTGCTTGAGTAGAAAGAGGCCCTCAGACTTCATGCTTTATTATATAAATCATGTCTTGCTATAGTGTCTCCAGACTTTCCAAGACTTTTCTGCAATCCTCTGGTTGATGGCTGCTCCATCCAATCAAAATATGTCAGAAAAAATATATTTGCTTGGGAAACAACTGCATTATTTTCATGAAAAAAAATGTTAAGAAAAGTTATCTGTTGTACCATTCAAAATTCTGAGATCTGTAAAAAAAAAAAAATATATATATATATATATATATATATATATATATATATATATATATATTCAGAATAAAAGTATTCTTTCCAAAAATACTGGCACCAAAAACTGGAAGGTATATAGTTTCAGAAATGTATTTTTATAAAAATAAATTGATCGGTCAAGCTTACTCTCCAAGTCAGTTTTGTGGTCTACAAAACTGTCCTGCACCTGTAAACGAATCCGCTCAGATGTCCAGAGTCACATCCGCTATTTCTATGATAACCGATCCACCCAGTGTGGTTTTGTCTTACATTTGGAGTAAATAGTCATCACAGTTACGATAACAAGACACAAACAACGGGTATCTCAGTGGGAAAGTTGCTTGCGCTTTGATTCATTTAATATTAGCCTGACTATCAACAATCTTGGGTACCAAACAACTGAGGTCTCTGCAGAATATAAAGATGACATGAAAACTATGTATTTGGTATGAGCTACAGTTTCCTAAACCTTAAACACACAAACCACTACAACACTAAACAACCACATATACACATATTAAAAATAGTGATTCAGCTAACATCACATGACAAATAACTGAAATACTGTGAACAAGTAAACAGTAGTTTGCAAAATGTATTCATGCCATTCATGCTGGGAATTGTCTCGAGCATTGCAGACATAGATAATGCCCATTGTTACTGTACAGGTAATTGTGCAACTATATATTAAGCAGTGCAAAATAAGCATATATTGCCTCATAAACACTAAGGAAATTGGTACTATAAGTTTCGACATCCTGTAAAAATGTAAAAACCTGAAACTGGAGCATAAAGCTACCCACTTTTACATGGGTAGATCTAAAACACAGACATTCAATTTTATGAGCTTCTCACAGGGGATCTTTAAATTCTTAATGTCAACTCATTTGACACGAGTTCATCCTAAATAAACAGCATCTCAACAGGGTTATAGTGGCTTTCATTGGATGTGAAAATGCTTTTATTTTATCCCCTTGTTACACGATCCATCTTACTATTTATTTATTGTGTGTGATTGTAAATATGAACTCTTGTGAATGAGTAGCAGTCTGAACCTGGCTCTGTGGTTTATGCTATCTGCCTCCTATTACAATTGGATTTAGTCTGCCCTGTTAGATTTACACAGCAATTCATTTCCCCATTTCACCTTCCAACCCAGTGGTGTCTCTGAAAATTTACACAGGCATCATTTTTATTCCGTTTCACCAAATCGCTCACAGGACAAGCATGGTGGGTTTATAATTCGCCTTTTGTTTAAAATAAATATAGAAATAATTTGTACTCTTAACCATGAAGTAAATCAGCAGCTCAGAAATAAAAATCATCAAACTTTTCATCCTTCTCATACAGAATCAATTTCATCCACTTGTGCTTCAGCAAAAGAAATGATTTAAAATAATAGAAAGGAAGTAAAAGTGTTACAGTAATTTGTGCGTTTAGAGATGCATTTTAAGTTAAAATGTCCAAAAACCTTCTTTAGTGTACAAAATCAATCAATGCATTTCATACAATACTGAAAAGTTATATATAGTATAACTTTAAGAATAGTTTTGTGAGTTTATGGCAGGAAACGTTGGCCAGCATTCCAATGAAATTCTATTCAGCCTTCATTCATCAAACACACCAATATAGGTCACATATCTATTTTACTACCATACTCATCAAGCTTTGATCTCATGCGCCTTTTGATGATGGAATTTCAATCATATGGATTGTGAGGTTTTTGTATGGGACCTTTGTCAAGAGCCGATTCCATTATGAGGTGCTAAACGCTTAACTTGAGACTCTGGGCTGAGATTCTTATAAAAGAGAGAGACTTCTCAGATCAGATGAAAGTTCAAAGAGAAATGGAGGATCATTGTATTAATCCAAGAGTTTCTGAAAAATTGAACACGAGAAAGGCATGATTAATCAATTCTTAGTACTGAGTTGAGAGCTACGGGTCTGATTTTAGATGAGATGGTACCTATATATACACCTGCAGACTTGCAGAATACTTTTTATGCTTTTTTCTACTAAAGAACTAAAGTGTTCAGAAAATGTTCTTTCCAGTAATATACCCTAGGACACATGTATACCTCTCAGAGAGATTAAATTTTTTTTTTTTTTTCATTCCCCATTTGCACAACCATTCAAAAGTTTAAAGTCGGTAAGATTGATTGATCGATTGAGCACATTATTTATTTATTATAGAAAGGATGTGTTTGCAAATTGCTAATTGAACAAAAGTAAAGACAATTATATTGTTACAAAATATCTATATTTCAATTAAATGTTGTTCTGTTGAATAATCTATTCATTAAAGAATCCTGGAATGAAAATAATTAACGCAGTCCCAAGAAAAATATTAAAAAGCTGTTTTTATGTGACTTACTGTATTTTTATCAAATTAGTGCAACCTTGGTGAGCAAAAGACACTTTCAAAAATGTTTAAAAATCTTTAACCACTCAAACTTTTGAAAGGTGGTGTACTTTTTAAATTTTGTAACAAATTTATGCTACTACTAGTTTATTTAGCAATGACTGACACTTAAGCCCCTTTTACATTGCGATTCTGGAAAATACATGGGTAACGTGTCCCGGCAATTGTTCCCGGGTCGCTAGATTTTGCCCCTTTCACACTGCCACTGATTTCCTGGAATATGTGCGTGCGTTCACACACAACCCGTAAAGGTCCCGTAATGACATGTGACATCATGGCATGACTTGTAATGTACGAGTCGAAAATGCTAGGCACGTTAACTTTCTCTTAAGCTGGCGAACGATCTCAGCTTCAGCGTGGACGGTGAGGAACTACTTGATCTCTGCTTCATTACAGTTTTCACTTACTTTTTCGTCACAAATGTTGATCTGCTTTCAAAACTCCTGGCAAAAGAGTCGCAAGATAATGTGTGTCATCACTACAACACGGCATTTGTTCTGGCTTTTGTTCAAACAGAGCAGAGTGTTACTAGGTCCCCAACACGGGACAGATCCCAGAATCAATCCCAGGACGTGTTTGCTTTCACACAAAAGGTGATCCGCCAATGTTCCGGCAATTTTCCTGGACCAACGTGCAGTGTGAAAGGGGCTTTACATTATCCCTTACATAAGTATGATAAAATATTTTTACTGGTTTAAAAAAAAGAAGGAAAAAAAAAAAAAAAATCTGCATTATATTGTATTTATTGTTACAATGTTCACGAAAACTAAATAAATTTAAAAGATAAATTAAATGGAAAGGAAAAAAACTCTAAATATTACATCATTATTGTCTAGATGTCTTTGATCTATAACAATAAGTCATAATTATGAACACTTAAGTTACAACTTTATTTAGAAAAAAGAGAGAGGGGGGGATTATTTATTTATGTGACCACCCTATTTATAAAGAAGTAAAGAACAGAAATAACCAGCCCTCCAGCCCTTCTTGTTTTCAGCAAGCGAGTGAGACATCATTCCAAAACAGAACTGGTCATAAACAAGTCCAAACATAAACACGCAGCCTGATTCAAATTAATTGCAGCACACAGCAACTCCATTCCATCCATACTGTATGTGTGGATAGTCGGTTTTGAGAGTCCCAGAGCAGAAGTCAGTGATTGAGAGACAGCGGATGGAGGCAGGCAGATCTGGGCTTCAGGAAACTTTATTAGATCATTGAGGGAAGCCAGCCAGGTCTGATAATGACCCTACAACTCCACCAGATGTGTCTCCCCACCAACTTCCCCTGTCAGGGGCCCCTGTGGTCTCTCATATCAGTGATGAATAAGGTCTGGGCATCAGAGTGTGGATAATGTGCAGATGGGACATGAGCCTGCTGTTTGAGAGAGGTGAAGGGCAGCTGGTAATAAAGACCTACAGGTCTCTGATCAGCACCATGTGCCTTGGTGCCTCTCTGACTAAGGAGGACGTAATAAGATACAACATGCCCAGAGAATTGCCTGGCTTTAGCGCTAATATCTGTGGGAACCTGCTTCCAGTGAGGAGTTTACTGTAGATGTCTGTCGAACCCAGAGGTCTGGCTTAAGATGAGAAAGGAGCAATTAGGTTATCTGAAGTGCTGCAGGTTTCTCTCCCTACCACATTGACCGAGAGGTCTTTCTGTTTCTAACCCATCCACTGGATTCAGACGTGTAGAGCGCAGGTCTCGCCTCACAACGCACACCAACCATTTCACATGGACAAAGACATTAGATTGCAGTGTGACGGACTCCAACTAATGATAAAATATGAAATAATCTCCTTGTAAATTAATGTTAACCCCTTGACCTCAAATGTGCGTGCCTCTTTCTCTGCTTTCCCTCTCTAAAATAAATACTCGCCAAATAAGAGTAAAAATTTACTTTGGTGCATAAATAAAACAGTGCCAATATGTGGTTTAAGTCAGACTGTAAGAATGAAATTCTAAACCCAAATTTAAATCAAATCAAAGACATACCGATAAAGTCCCTGAAAGCAGTACGTAATCTTAGATCTTTTCCCTAAGTGGAAAATGTACCATCATACATTATCTTGGGTTTCCATTATTCCAGGACTCCACAATGGAAACATGCATTTGGCAGAACCTTTGATTTTAAGATTTTAGTTTGTGAATATATGTCAATATGACTATAAAATAAGAATAACTGTAATTATTATTACTACTACTACTACTACTACGACAACAACTATTTTTACCTATTTAACATATTGCACAGTAAAATAAAAAAATAAAAATGTATAGACAATGAAGTGCCTTGAAAAATTGTACCACACTGAATTTTTTATATTATATATTATATTATATACATTTTTATATTATATATATTTTTTTAATAATTATAAACAATATTCTTGTATCTCTCTTCTTGGGATAATAGTATATGGGTTTGCTAAAACAAATAATAATATGATTGTACTTTTATTATAATTAAATAAATATAATTTTAAGAAATATTAAAATGTACTGTATGTTTTTTATACATTTGCTATTTAAATATTTTTTTACATATTTTAGGGTCTCCACCATGTTGCAGCAATGTAAATGTGTAAATGTTATTTTCTTCCCTGTACCCATTCACATTGCCCCTTTCTAAACCTCTTCCTCAGATGAAAGTGAAAGTGAAGTGACATTCAGCCAAGTATGGTGACCCATACTCAGAATTTGTGCTCTGCATTTAACCCATCCGAAATGCACACACACAGAGCAGTGAACACACACACACACACACACACACACTGTGAGCACACACCCGGAGCAGTGGGCAGCCATTTATGCTGTGGCGCCCGGGGAGCAGCTGGGGGTTCGATGCCTTGCTCAAGGGCACCTAAGTCGTGGTATTGAAGGTGGAGAGAGAGCTGTTCATGCACTACCCCCACCCACAATTCCGTCCGGCCTGAGACTAGATCTCACAACCCTTCGATTGGGAGTCCAACCCTCTAACCATTAGGCCACGACTTCAGATATAACACTATTAGGATTTGTCTCCTAACAGTGAGATACAGGTTATCACTGCAAAACTTTACCGCTTTATCCACACACCGGGACCAGACTTACACCCGTCCTCTTGTAAACAGTCTTATCTTCTAAGCAAAAGTTAGCTCAGCGACATGCTCTGAATTAACATGGGCGACGGCGACAAGATCTCTGCTGGGAAAATATAACTGGGCCTTGTTTAGGAGAGCTCAATGTTTGCATATCGAGCCAGAAACAACATGAAAGGATCCATTTTACCACTCAGTACCATGGCAGTTTCTGACCTAGTTTCCCCAAAGCCAACGCACCCCATGTTAAAACGATCAAAATCTGCCGGTTAAAATGTCTGTGTGGGGTTCTCCATTTAAAAAATACATGGTAAACTCCCACTGCGGGGCGAACGTGCCATGTCAATGTCTGTTTACGTTCACACTATCAAACACTTCCTGCTGTGTTTCCAAGGTGTGACATCATTCTCACCTACTTGAACTTTGCATGCCTAGACTCATCTGTTGCCCTCAGAGAAGAGTGAATGTCACGCGACAGACAGTCGGCTTTAATTAAACCCAGAGGGAAATGTATTAATTACTGCACAGCGCCTGTGACTGCGGGTGAGGTGTCTTGGGTCTGCATATGATTAGAATGCTGATTATGATGTTCTGTGGAGGATTCCATCATACTCAACAGTCCTCATCACTCATTCATATATTTAACACAAGCCGGTTATAGTTTTGCTTTAACGGCTTTAGTACTATTTTCACAATTTAAAAACTGCTAAATTTACAGTTCAAAACTGATTTGTTCGATTTATTCAAAACCTGCTACTGAGCTTCCATTCGCATAAAACTTTCTATTCACACTACAATTATGTCTAATCATAAGGTTATTGTAATGGGTAATGAGAGCATTTGATTTAATTAGCAAAAAAAAATGATGATCTGTCAATTTAGTCATTTTCACAATCATTTAGTTCAAAAGCAAATTATGCAAGATCGAATTACCTTTAGAAATGCTGAATGTAGAAATCACAAAACTTAATATAAATCAATATATATAATAACAATAATAATAAAAATATAAATATAATTATAATTTATATAGAGAGAGAGTGAGAGAGAGAGAGAGGAAGAGAGAGAGAGATTTATTTTATATTTATTAATTTCTACTAATAAAAAATAAATGATAATATTTTTATTTCATGATCAAATCCTAATGTTAATATTTCTTTAGATTACAGTAGATGAAGAGAAAAGGTACTTTGTGAGTTTTGTGTACCAAAGGTTCTTTTTATTTATTTATCTGATCTGTTAATATTTTATTGCTAAACACTTAAGGTTATTATATATTATTTCATATAACTGTATATGATTTATATTATATTATTTTACATTTTATTATATTATTTTATACACATAATTATTATTTTATTGCAAATGTACTGCTACATTTGTGGATGTCTACTCACAAAGATTAAGGACAGCCGGCCCTCTCTGTAAATTCTTATTCCTCTGGTAGTCTTTGACCTTCATTCAAACTGGTGTGGATTATAGTGCTAGGGATTACATTCCCACTGAGATATGCTTTTCACAAGCCTCTCTCATCCAGGTCCCCCGTGTTTTACTTCATCGCTGAGAACCTTACCTAACTTTTATCTGTTTCATTGTGTCATCGGCATCCTATCTCTCCTCGCATCGATGTCCTTGCGATCCATCTGTCTCTTTCACTGACTTACCACCGTTGTCTGCCTAATCCAATTACTAGTTCTGCACTTTCTTGCCTCCCTCTGCTTGTTTTGATCTAGTTTAAACAATGGCTCTCAATAAAAGACCCTTCCCAGCAGGCCATGCACATCTCCCTGACACTTCCCGTCCGGGATGGGCTACATTTCAAAGAACTCATTGATTGTCAGGATTGATTCGTTTCAGGTGGGGCCAAACTCCTAATCACTTCTGTTTCGTCGGTTGACACGGACAAAATAAGACATTGAGAGACAAGACCTGCTGATGTGTGCTTATAGATCAGACTCTTACCTTTCTTATTTCACCTGCTTGTTTTGACTGGACAACGTTGATTTGCATGTGACCACATGTCGTGATTGCATCCGTGCCAGGGGAATTCTATTCATTTCCTGCACCAACCCATTGACTAAATTTGAATATGGCTACATGTTCCCGGTAGTTCCTGATTTGATGATATCAACACATTTAACGTGTGCCCAATTTTGTATAAAACTACAAATGAAACAAGAAAAAAATAAAGAGCATGCTGTAATGTGGGCTGTTAGAAAAAGGCATACAAGATGGATGGATTTGTTATGGGTGATGATTATTTTAATAATAAGCATTATTATTACTACTACTTCTTTTAAAAAAAAGATAAAATGAAATATATGTAATATTTGTATACTTTTATTTTAAGAATTTTAATAAGTAATACCTCATTTATTTAATAAGTAATTTTGATAATACTGATAACATTGATATATAATTAGATTATATAATGCACCGGTAATAACGATAATAATAATGGCATTATTATTATTATTATTATTATTTATTTATTTATTTATTTTAAAACAATTATAAAATATTATAAATATAAAAAAACAGTAAATAAACATAATATTTTAAAACAAAAAATAAATATAATATTTTATATTTTTTCTTTAAACTCAGCATTTTTTTTTTCGATTACATTGTAGCAAAAGGTCATTTGTGATTTTGTGTCACAATAAGCATTAAATCTGCGTTTTTGTAGTACATACATTGTAGTCATAAATATTTTTATTTTCACTTAATCTGCAAATTTTTCACTTCATTTTTAATAAAACAAATTATTATAATTAAAAGCATTATTTTTTTGTCATAATAATAATAATAATAATAATAATAATAACAACAACAACAACAATGGGATATTAAATTATATTATATTGACAAGGTTGTCAGTAGATTTGATGAAATACAAACCCATGTGCTGATATCAACACATCTTACACTTGAAACTTTTCCCAAATAAAACTTTTCCCCATTTTACAAAACTACAAGTAAAACAAACAAACAAAAAATAAATAAACAGCATGCTGCGATGGGGGCCGTCCTTCCAGCTGTCACTCTGATGAAACCAGTAGGAGGCCATCTGAGATGGACAGGTCCACAGTGTGAAACGGTTTGCGACACAGTGTGAAATAACCTGGCAGAATAAGAATGGGCAATGCTGGGCAGACTTACCGCGCAAGAGATCAGAGGTGGAGTGTGGCGAGGCATGAGCGCGGAACAGCTGCCAATCAAAGTCATCCTCCTCCCCTTGGCTGAACTCGCACAGGCTGGGGTCGGAGTCCTCATCAAACGTGCAGCCCGCTGCAGAGAAGCAAAACAACTTATCAGTCTTGATCCAAGTCCCTGACTTCCTCTCATTAAAAACCTTTAGTGGCCTGGGATACGTGCTTCCTGCTTAACCTGACAAATCTCTGTACATGAATTATTAAAAGTGTCTGGTCGTATATTTAAAAGCCTCCGGGGCAATAACATTTCATTTGGACATCATTTGATCCACAATTTGTTGACACTAAAATGTGCATTACAATATGACTCCTCAATCCTCTGGGGATGTTAATGTGGCTACAGGCAGACGTACGAGGACCCCCTGGCCCGGCAGCCTAATTAAGCAGCCGTGTGTTATTTGGGGCCCTGTTTCATCATGCGAGCCCCTGTGATCTGATTTCTGTTTGAGCAGAGTGAGAAATGCCAGACTGCACACCCACATATACAATGCTTCCAACACCGGCTCTGTAGGCAGAGAGCATTCGCCAAAGCAATCATGCCTCTTTTTAAGACACACCGCTCTTACGCACGACATCTCCAAGGACAAACACATCCCCATCCCCTCCACCAATCAATTATTACCTGAAGATCCTACAACACAAACACTGCAACAGACCAATTTACCAGCAACCAACAATTAAACTATGAAGGATAACTGGGCATGCTTAATACTTTCGAATACATTGCCAGCCTTTTATTATTACTTATTATTAATATTATTTTAATAGAAGTTTTTTATGAACTGTTTTTTCATTCATTCTTTCACAGCACATAAAATGATACTTTGAATTTAATAGAATAACAAAACATTGTACTTACAATATTATGGACAAACTTGACATCATTACTTGATCCAATTATATTAACAGACATATAATAATAATAATGATGAAGAAGAAGTAGCAAAATCAGCTGTCAACCTTATCAGTATTAATCATTATTAAATATTTTATAAAGGTATTATAAATTACTTTCTTTTCATTTTAAATATATTTTACAAAACACTTCTACTACTACTACTACTAATAATAATAATAATAATAATAACAATTAATATGGTATATTAAATAAATACTGTTAACATTGACCAGGCTGTTAGTAGATCTTGCTGTAGTAATTAGCAAAACAGGAAAAGTTATAATAGTAATAAAATGTAAATTGTGTGTTTGTGTGTGTGTGTGTGTGTGTAAACAAATATATTTTACCAATATATAACTGTACGTGTGTGTATATACAGATAGATAATAAACATACATAGTACACACACAATTATTTTGGATGCGATTAATCACAATTAATCCCAAGTAAACTGACAAGTGATCACCCTTCTTTTTTTAAAAATCACCACTGACTGAAAAACCATATAAATTTCTAAAGCAGTCCATTTAAATATTTTTTTTTTAAAACAGTTCACAAAAGTTCACAAACTTCCTGTTAGGCCTTGAACACAGGGTCAACTAATACTTTAATCTTTCTGTAACTATTCCAAACTATTATTCTAATCCATCAGGGACTTCTTAAACTTCTCAGCCTGCAACTAATTTCAGTTCCAAATTACATTTAATACGCAGCACATTTGTGACCTCAGGGCAGCAGCTTAATGTGCCACAGCCTGAGCACCTCACCACATCTGCTGTGGTCCTTCACATTAACTGTGTAGGGTGAGAAAGAGCAGGCAGCAGCGGGCAGTCCACAAATCCCAGTCACATGCTGCTGACTTGAGCCAACTCAAAGCAGACGGGGCAGAGGGGAGAGAAATCACACAGGCAATGGCTTCGACAAAACTATGACATCAAGGTGACCCTCATAGCTGACTGCCTCATTACGCCACCCCTGGGCCTGCCACAACAACGGACAAATGGGGATAGTTTTACATCTGGCTAGTACAACAAATTGGTTGCTTGTATTTATTATTTCAAAAGCATCTGTGCTTGCATAATAGACATAATAGTCTAAGTATACGTTTTATTGTAACTGACCTAAAGGTCTCTGGAAGTTATAATTAAATACTGTGAAACACCAAAAATATAGTTAGGTCTCACACAACTCACTGAAAAATTCATTAAAGGGGTAATATGATGTGATTTAAATTTTTCCTTTCTCTTTGGATTGTTACAAGCTCTGCATAAATAAGATCTGTAAAGTTGCAAGGACTACATTCTCAAATCAAGAGATATTCTTTATAAAAGTTAAAAGTCAACCACTCGGCTCATAACATGCCCCCCCACATTCCCCACATTCCCCACATTCCCTACAAGATTTGCATGATGGCCCCCAAATGTTCATGCAAAGAAAGAAAGCATCATTTGAATTCTCGCTGTTGCCACCGGCGCCGTGTTTTGGAGTTGCTGTGTGTTTTGTTGTGAAAGATAAATTACTTCGTTTGGCCTTCCAAAAGAGGAAACAACTAGAAATAATCAGTGGTTAAGTTGTATTTACAACATTGTTCCAGAATATTTCAACCCAAATATTCAGATGTGTGCAGAGCATTTTACAGAGGATGAGGATCGTTTCCCGGAAGAGTAGCCAACAAATCACAAATGCAGACATGGTTTTGTGTTTACAGAGCGCGATATGCAGTGCAACGCGTAAAAAAACAGTCATTACAATCAGTAAATATGTCCCAACTGGATGCTACAAATGCCTTGTTTGTGATGGGTTTTATTGGTTTTGTCTCATCGCACCAGGACACATGGCATCACAGTATGGTAAGGGTCATAACATTTCCGTCACACGCTTGAGACATTTTGGCCAATCACAATGCTAGCTGACCAATCAGCGTACACCTCGCTTTTCTGAATGATGAGCTTTATAAAATTTTTTTACAAATTTAAAACAATAATGTACAGTACATGGAAAATTGTGTTTTTTTTTTTTTATTCTTAAACCGCATAAACACATTGCATTACACCAAATACACCAAATAATGTTTTTTTTTTTAGCAAAGTCATATGACCCATTTAATAGAATACTCAAAAAATCTGAATCACATAATTGCTGACTGGAATCTGACTCAGAAGCAAAATCATTACATTCCTTGCAAATGCGATCCCTGTTACTCATGTAAGCCAGAACAAAAGGCGGCGAGAATCTTCCCAGAGCTTTTGTCCCAGTAGGTTTCATTTATGCCATTCACTAACAGCTCAGCACAGGGATCTGTTTCTGTAGGAGCGGGAAAAGATACCAAAGCTGACAAACTGAGACCTTATTTAGGCAATTACTTTTCTCCTTCCAAAGCCAAAGACATTTGAGACATTCTCTGAAGATCCTGAGAGAAACGTGGAACGCCCAGCTTTTCTTTCCATCAGTACACATCATCTTAAAGCCAAGCACAAACTATTTACCATCATGGCTGAACAACAACAATCAAGTCCTCCTCTCCGCTCCCCCAAACCCCTCGCCTCAGCCTCGTCATGACTGCCTCCAATAAGTAATTACAATAGAACTTGGCACCACAACACAACACAAAGAAAACATCACGCTTGAGCCACTGCCAGGGTTGAAAGCCCCTTGACTAGAGAGCATTAAGACTTTTGTGTGTGCAGGCTCATCCACTTGTTTTGTTTATTAATATGAACAAGTTCCCTTTGGAGAGTTGGGCTGTTATTAGCCTTCATTAAAATGTTGAAGAATTAGCTTGTCTGAGCCCTCTAAGGACATACCAATGAATCCTGATGCATTCAGGCTATCAATAGCTTCAAACCTGCAGATGAAGAATCTGATTAACAAACCTCTTCTGTTTTTTCAATATGCTTTTAACCATTTTACTGTGAACTGAGAATGTTCTGTTGCTGATTGCATGACATTATATCTTGTGGCAAAAGGTAGGGCTTAATTTGTTTACTTAAATGAAATAACATATGTTTTAAATACTATGTACAATACTATGTACGATCCTGTGATTATTTATTTGAAACACTGAATCATTTCAGAAACACATCAAATAACTCTTTAAGAGTGACTCAGTGAATCGTCATTCAGAAATACTGGTTCATGCAGGAAGTGACCATCTAAATGCGAATCTTTGAGTTGTTCACCCAAACAATTAGTTTAACAGGGAAAAAGTTCCAAATTGAATCATTCAAGAAATTAACATTTAAAAGTATAATAGTAGGGGGTGCCACTTTATATTAAGTGTCCCTAATACCGGTGTACTTGCATAGTAACTAAATGTGTACGTAGTATGTAACCACAGTTCAAGTACACATTAGTACATAGTATCTACAACTAGGGTGGCTGTGACGGTTTGGGATTTTTCTTACCGCGTTGAAGGCACAACAAATCACCATGGTTTGGTGGTTAATCGCAATTTTATAAAAGCATGTTTTGTTGATATTGTTAGTGCACACAAATAAAAGAAGACCCTGTGCAGTTATGAATGTTTACTCTTACTTTTATGTACCATAAAAAGTATGGTATCCACTGAAAATAATGCAAGTGATCACACGGACTCCATATCCTGCAAAGTGTCCCTGCACAAACTATTGGATATAGCACACATTTATTTAGTTTTAACGTTTAAACATTATACGTTATATGCTTCAACTGTTTTATATCTATAGATTTTATTTTAGGCGAGTCGTGATGATTTGAGAAGGCTAAATTGATAAAATATAGGCTATGATTAGCTCACTGTCTGCTGTTGGCCACAAGGTTTTTTTTTCTTCAGCAGCCCCTTAAACACAGGACTGAACAGTGGTGTCTGCAGATGTATGGCTGTACGCACTGCGCATTGTACATGAGCGCTCAGACCTGAGATATAGGCTATATATAAAAGCTGTTTTTAAAGCATTTTCTGTAAGGATAAAAAAAATAGGCTAATAAATATATTCAAATATAAGACAAAATTGCTTTAAAACAAAAAAATGCTCCAAACATTTTTCTAAATTAACTTTATTAATAAATATATATAAAAAAATAAGCAGCCCTATCTACAGCTGTAATTTTTCTGCAACTACACATGTAACAACCATCAAGATGGTTTGTTTAAGTACAAATGTGTAATGGAACATTAGTAAAAATACTTTATTTCACTTTACTTAGTACTCATGTAACAGGAATTATAACTACATTTTGTAACAACAATTATGTATAAGAGTAATTGGAACCATTTGATCCAGGGGGTGGAGAAGGGTATGTTTAGGAATATGTAAAGTGGGAGTAGATGGATCTTGAGTTGGAGTTGGTGCACCACTGTAACACCAGTGTAGTTGCATGGTAACTCCTCAGGAACTGTCCACTTAATATAAAGTGTAACACTTTCTTTACCAAAAAGTGCTGTTAGTCATGTTACTTCCATTATCAAAAAGTGTTGTTACCAATGTCCTGTTGCACATTTGTACTTACACATACCATTCAGTGGGTTGTTACATATGTGTAGTTACACAAACATTAGAGCTGTAAATACCATGTACAAATGTGTTTTACCATGTGGTTACATACTATGTACACATCTAGTTACAATATAAGTATCCAGGTATTAGGGTCACAATATAAAGTGGGACTCGGCAAAGATCCGCAACAGTTTAATTTGCACTGACTTCGCTGAAATTACTTTGTAGGCAGTGCCAAAATAGATAGTAACTTGCAATTCAGTGTCTAAAATAAGTTAACAAATATTAATTTCCAGTTCATTACTACTTTCTAAAAGCATGACTGAATCCCAGTACTCTTACCTTATTGCAAAATGGATCAACAAAGGGAAGATTTTTTTTTAATGCTACAGGAAAGAGAGAAATATGAATAGAATATAATTTTTTTCCCCCTATTTTAGCATCAAACAGACAGTATTATCATGTTTTGCTTAGGGAACACAAAAAACTTTTTTGCTAAAATTGTAAGTAAACCACAAACTGAAACCCAGAAGCAATGATACAGATCAAAGAACTAAATCTGACGCTATGGATCTGCTGAAAACAGTACAGATTTAATCTGTACCACAAAATGTTGTGTCTTCAGAGGTTGTAAGGATCTGCTTGCTAGCTAGCTGGGGTTCTACTAGTGAGAAAAGAGCAGGGACAAGACAAATAGGATGTTGTCAGAGGATCAGGGGAATGTCTCAGATTTATCTAGAGCAGTAATGTTAGAGAGAGGCCATTTGTTTAACAATGCTTCCAGGTTAGCACTACCTTGCCAGGGGATATTTCAAATGTGTCCCACTTTGAAATGTGCATCCCATCCTAACCTCAACTTGCCTTCTGAGTTTTATTTTTTCATAAATTAGATTCTTCTTGCCAGACATGTTCTCATGAGGCTTGTGACATCCCTCACCACTTCGTCTTTAAATTGTGTTCTTGTGCCACACTTTGAGACCTACCTTTAATACTGGTATAAAATTCCTGAAGTGTAAAATAAATAAATAAATACATACATACATACATACATACATACATACATATTGGTGAAAAAATGACAGAAGATATATAATAATATATATATATATATATATATATATATGTGTGTGTGTGTGTGTGTGTGTGTGTGTGTGTGTGTGTGTGTGTGTGTGTGTGTGTGTGTGTGTGTGTGCGCGCGTGTGTGTTTTATTTGATAAATGATATATTTCTGAGGCAAAATGGTAAGATAATTTGACCTGTTTTCAAAGAATTTGTTTAATTTTATTGAAGTTTATTTTTCTAAATACTTTTTTTATTATAGCATATCATTTATGTAGGTTTATGCTAAAAACTTGTTTTTTTCTTGTTTTAAAGATGTTACCAGAAAACAAGCACACTAGCAGCTACTGTTTTACAGGCAAAACGCTTGACAGTGTAGCGTGTGTAATATTGTGAGACACTTTAATATGATATGAAAATTCAACAGATGCAATGAAGTCATACTGCATGTCAGTAAACCAAAATCAAAACGACTGCAACCCAAATGATGTTTAGCACATCATCCACATTTTTCATGCACACACAAAGCTGCAGGCATCCACTGTGACTGAGTAAAATTGTGTTTGTGGTCCGTTGTCGCGTGCCACCAATGGTTAACGCAATCTCAACTGCCATACTGTACTGTATGTGCTACGAAAAGGTGAGTTTTCTATGTTTTCCGGAAAAGTTTTCCTGTTAAAAACAGCTCTCTGTAGCTGAAAAATGATTTGTTGTTATTAACAGCCAAACACGATGATTGTCTTGATTGATTGTCTTGATGATTGCTGAGCTAACTCCTTTTTTAACCAAGGCAAAGTAATTCATAGGATTTTAAATGAATAACTTTCTGTCCCTCTCTCCTCAAAAAGCACTAGCTCTTTGACTAACACCTTCTGTGTATACTGAGAGAAGATGCCACTCCATACGAACTAGCTTTTAAGCTTCCCCGTGCTTTCGCCAGCTGTTGAAACCCATTCCTGCGTTAATCAGACATTCCCTCACTGCTTAGGCACGTGGCTGGAATGCGCCGCGGCTGTCTGGGCCTTAGCCTAGCTCCTCCGCTAGCCTCATTAGCATCCTGGCGCACTGCCCCAACCAAGCATCAAGACAAAGACAAACACTGTTTGTGTTGAGCAGGGAAGTCTCTCGCCACTCTACTGCAAGGCCATTCATCCTTTCTTAGCACTCACAATGAATGCATTTAATTTCCTACCCCTGGATTTAATGAGGGAGTGCAAACTTGTACAGTGGCAGCCATACAGAGCGGAGGAAGTATCACAGATTCTTTCCACAACGTATGTAACAATACAATGACCCAAAGATGGATGTGCTACAGTAGACTACCACTTTGTGAAAAATGCAATGGTCTGATTGGGTCTTATCATAGTGCCACCGAAGTGCTAGGAACTGGAATGGCTGATGCACTGAATCCCGAACATACCTCATGTATGGCCACAATGCTACACTAAACTTGCAAGCTACAATGTAATCCAAGAACTGGCCCAAAATATAATAGAAAACTCATGCAATCAATTTTTCAAGGTTGTTATTGTTCATTAAAACTGCAGTTAATCTTTTAAAAATATATATATTTCAGTCATTAAAAGCTGAAATAAATATAATAAACTATAAATCTTCATAATATGAAAATCTAGAGAACATTTTTTTTAATGTTGCCTTGCTTAGTATCTGAAATAAAATAGCAAAAGTTTGAGAGCTAAAATGACTAAAACTGAATAGAACTAATTAAAAACTAATAATAATGACAGAAGCAAACAATACAACAATTTAAACTGAATTAATATTACCAAATATAGTTAAAATATAAAAAATAAAATATTATTCAAAATATTGATAAATATTATAATAGTATAATAGTATATACTGTAAATTATACAGATTCATTTATTCATTGATTTAACCAATTCATAAGAGTCAATTCAAGAATCAATTGTCGTGTTGGATGTTTTTGCTTCACTCATCAGAACCAGCTCATGAGAGTAATTTTGGTCTACAATGGTCTCATCTTATGTTTTTGATTCTATGGCTCAAAAACTGTTAATTATGCATGACTTTGTTTTCCTTTTTTTTTATTTTTTATCAAGGAATCACAATACACGGACCATGAGGTATGATTTTGATTTACTAAAAAAAAAAAAGTCCCCCCTCCAAAAAAAAAATCACTTGTTCTGCAACCTGGCCCCATCTGTTCTGCTGCACTGGACTTACTGAAAAAGAAGAGACTTAAAATATTAATTTGTTCAGCAATCTGATTTGTGATTCTGGTTGTGATCTGATAAATATATATATATTTTTTTAAGTATCATCTCAAAAGATTCATTTATTTGCCGAGTTGATTCCACTGGTTGCACTCTACGTTTATGATTTGCAAAATGGAAACCAGCTCAAAAGATTCACTCATTCGAGGATCAGACAACAGTGGTCATGCTTCATACACGCATCTGTCATGCAGAGGGTTATAACAAACAAGTATGAAGAAGTCAACTTGCCTGTAGCAAAAACAGAATAAGTCCAATAACCAGAGAACGACAAGGGCATATTACCTCATTACCTCACCCATAGTAACATTTACTGACAAGGATAAACTTTAAAATGCAAGGATTTTTAAGGTCACCTTCTAAAAAGTTTAACAAAAATTCCAGAATGCCGTTACATATTCGCTCAGCTCGATGAGGTTGAGAAACAGGTTAGCACCTGAGGCTAAGTGGAAGTAGGCACTCCTGAGACAGTCATCACCAAATCCAAATGAGAAGTCTGTCTGGCAGCGCATTCACAGACTTTGCAGAGTAAATGCCCAGACTGGCCGTCGGAATACTAAATAAGATACGGCATTTGGATCTCATTGGCTGGAGCCCAGTTTGGGCAGAGCTCATCCTTGCACCTGCAGCACTTCCTGTGTCAATACAGCTGCTGCAGATCAATAGCAGTGGATTGAGACCTACTGAACTCTCAGTCACAGGAAGCGGCTGCAAGTCGTAATATTCTGAGCAAGAAGAGTCAGTTTAGAACTTAAAGCCTGAAGTATAGCTCACACAATGAAAGCCTGTCTGGAGGTTAATAGACTTTTTCAAAAAGCTGTTTTGTTTACTAACATTTTATTGCATTCTCAGCTTGCAAGTGCACCTGAACTCAAATTTACTTGAAGTTTCATTGCAAAGACCTGTCCTATTAAAGGCTAATTTGTCAAGTGTGACAGCCATTTTGCATTCAAAGTAGTTTTTCTAATATGGACTGGTGTGAAATTCTGCTCGTCAGGCAATAACTGGTGTATTTATTCTTTCCTGTCCCCTATTACACTAATCTTTTGTCTCTGATATTGCACTTCACATAGAAGTGCAGCGACTTTGATAAATGACAATATATTATTTAAAAACACCACAATACAAGAAACTGTGGATACCAATGTTCTGCCAAGATGCTTTCTTTTAAAACATAAGGTGTTTTCAAATGTACAACATTGTTTCTCAACACTTACAACACTCCACGTTTTAGTATTCCTCCCTTATTTATGACACATGCCATAATTAGAATTTCTCGTTATGGGATTCTACATGACCTGAATGTGATGTTTCGGATTAGTTAGGCCCCTAAAATGTGCAGTGCTGGAGGGCTGCCAGGAGCAGGATTGAGAAGACCTGCTGTAGAATGATCTGTAAGATGCTTCAGTCGATGGGATGCCAATCAGATGAGCGCTTGAGGCCTCGCTCCCATGAAACAAACAAAAACCTCAGCTGGTAACATGCAATGCACCAAACATGCTGACGAAAAAAAAGGATTTATGAATCTTATGACACACAAAGGGGATAAAAACTAGAAAAGTCTGGACAGGCAAAAATGTATGAAATTCAACACTACTATTGCAGTAGTAGTGATTTTGCTCTATGTGATTAATCGAAATTTGAAAAAAGTTTATTTTATGCTAAAAGATCAATGTAATTCGAAAATAGTTCTCAGCTTGCTCTTTTGAACTTTCTATTCAAAGAATCTTAAATGATAAATAAATCTTAAACAGCTGTTTCAACATTAACAGTAATAAGAAATGTACCAACCAATAACAAGTCAGGTTTATAGCAATAAATAACTAAGCTAGTTATACCTATGTAAATTTAGCAAAATATTGTTTCCATGGTAAATTTCTCTATAAAGAAAAACTAAAAATTTTATGATAAATCCTATTAAGCAAAATGAAGTGTGATTACAATATCAAGGGAAATAATCAACATTTATGTAACCGTGCAGACCTGCATTATGGTAACTAGATGTTTTACAGATAAGCAAGACACAGACACATTCACATCATTTGTGTGAGTTTGAAAACTAGAGAGATGACATCCCTCTGAGCGTGTGTGCTTCAGTAGATCACAGCAATCTTCAAGTCAGTGGGGGCCACAGCATTCAATCTATAAGTTTCAACCAAGAGAACAAGTGAAAGGTTTCTCAGTGGAAAATTAAACTAATTATAAATGGAGAAAGGGCGAGAGAAGCGAGGAGAAAAGTCCACCTTCTGAGAAGCCACAGAAACATTTTCTGATAAAACTGTGAGTGGACTACATCTGATGTTTGGCTTAATTGGCCACATCGATGCCAAAGTAGGTTCTTATCTGTTCTGAGTGGTTTTCAGCAAAGTGCTAGGATGTTCTTCATGGTTTCTAGTTAAAATAGCCCATATTAAAGTCTCAGTAATCGGTGCCTCCTTGAATGCCTATGCTTTGTTTTATCTTTTTTTTTTATCTCTATTTTAACTTCCACCTGGTGAAAATCGTAAGTTATATCACTTAAAAAATACCACTCTTCAACAAAATGAACTTTTGTATTGACATTCTCATAGTAGAAAGGCCTGTCAATTAACATGAAAAGTGTCTGCTTTAAGTCTATTTTGGTCTCTAAAACTAAATGGCCTGAACTCAAGTCTCCACTCTCCAAAGACCCCCAGTCATCTTTCCTTGAATCTTCGGTGAGTGGATGCAAACAAGACAGTATTTTAATTTTAATACATTTTTAAACAGATTTGTATGCATGCATTCACAAAGAACACCCACGGAAACACACTAGACGAGAGGAAATTGCTAGCGATGCTCTCCAGGATCCAAACAGAGCCATGGAGATGGACAGATGGAGATATGGGAACAGGCAGTCTGAAGTCACATATCTATTTACATATGCTGTCTCGCTGGAGAATCAGTCACAGCGAAACCAAATAAGCAGCTGCTAGCTAAACACACACATCCCAAAGCGACATTGCTTTCACACACACACACACACACCTAGTCTATGTTCTCACAGTAGTAAGGCATTTCCACATACGATAATGGTTTTGTTTCCAACTGTTATTATGCAAGTCTACAGGATTGGTGTTATTGTTTGCAGTTGCAGCACGACCAATGGTATGCCACCAGCAAAATGATAAATCACACTTTCAAGTAGGGCTACACAATAAATTGCATGCAATTGTCATGCACATCTTTTCAGTAAAGCCGGTTCTTTGATTAGTAGTAAATCTCCATAATGTGGGTTCAGATGGAGAGGCATTTACTACACAGAGCCGTAGTTCACTGACAAGCTACGCAATACCACGTTCATTATAGCAGGCGATTCATCTGCGATTATGGTGACCTCAAATGGAGGAAACGCATCAATCAAAAGACCTTAAATCAAAAGACCTTGCCGCTGATGATTCAAATGCAAGTTTTGAGCAGATCACAAATGTAGACATGATATTATGTTTACAGTTAAAATTTCCATCACACGCTTGAGGCATTCAGCCAATCACAACTCACTGGATAGCTGGCCAATTAGAGCACACATTGCTTTTCGTTGAGCTTTGTAAAAAAACGAACCATTTCAGAAGGTGGTGCATAGAGTAGAAACAATAATGCAAATAAAAAAGTTTCAAAAAAAAAAAATTTTTTCTAACATACAAATCACAAAGTCAACTCTAATGGGAGATATTTCGTTTTAAAGGGGGGGTGAAATGCTATTTCATGCATACTGAGTTTTTTACACTGTTAAAGAGTTGGATTCCCATGCTAAACATGGACAAAGTTTAAAAAATTAAGTTGTACGTTTGAAGGAGTATTTTTGTTCCAAAAAACCTCTTCCGGTTTGTCACAAGTTTCGGAAAGTTTTTTTCGAGTATGGCTCTGTGTGACGTTAGATGGAGCGGAATTTCCTTATATGGGTCCTAAGGCCACGGAAGAGCGCGCGAGCATGAGAGCAGAGCATGAGAGGCTGAGCACAGCCTGATCAGAGCGAGAGCGTCGCGAAAAGTCACAAAAGAAGTGTGTTTTTGGTTGCCAGGGCAAGACAACCCTGCACAGATTACCAAAAGAGAAACAGCATTAAGGGACCAGTGGATGGAGTATATTTTTACAGAGCATCAACGGAGTTGTGCAAGTGTTTTTGTTTGTTCCCTGCATTTCGGATTGCACGTCGTTTATTTCTTAAGGATAATGCAGTCCCAACTAAAAAGGGTCACGATCGTGTGTTTTAACCACATGCGGTGAGTAAAACTGCTTCAAATATCTCTGCGTTGTTAACTTAGCTATCAGCGCATAAGCACATCAAGTAAACAACACGCGATGTTGTCATCAAACTGCACTTTCCACATGTACAGCTTAGAAAAAAAAATAAAAAAGACGACATAAAGTGGAACTTAGTCATTTTCCAAAACCGCCAAGCAAATATAGACAGTTTCAGTACATACCACATAGCATACCGCCTTTGCTGATGCTGCTCTTGTTAAATTTCAGCCTCTGGATCTGTGTCACAGCTTCCACATGCTCTCAACTCAAAAGCCTACTGGCGCTCGTGGTTCTTTAGCTCCGCCCACACATCACGCCTCTAGGCGCTCGTGTTTTTCCGGGAAAAATCGGTACAGACTATCTTTCTCTTATAAATATAATAAAAATAAAGACTTTTTGGAGTTATGAAGGATGCAGTACTACTCTATAGGTACTCAAGATTAACAGGATATTGGGTGAAAACGAGCATTTCACCCCCCCTTTAAATTAATCACTTTTCAAGAACTACAATGAAGGGCAAGTTTGGACTACATCCTCATTTTCTGGGTTTTGTGATATCACAAAGCAGCCCATTAGAATATAATTTAAAAAATTCCCGCCTACAGAAATTTGAATGGTTTGGGGGTGGAGAGGGGCGAGGTCGTGGTTAGAACGCTTGGTTGAGTGAATCAGACAAGACGATGACAAATAAGTGCTGCTGTGGCCATCTAGTTTTTTCTAGTTTTTACACATGCACCTGAATAATTATGTATGTTATTTTTATAATAAATTGCTGATTCTACAATAGTGGACAATGATGTAATCTGCAGAATTTACAATTATGAGATTACAGTGTTTCCAATCCATTGAGTGCAGGTGTTTTAATATCACTGTATTTCTGAAGCAAACCGACTGTCTTCAGAAAAATGGATGTCATTTGAATTTAATCTTGCAAGAAATATCTGATAAAGCAGTTTTTTGAGCAGAGTGCTACTGTGTGTACAGCGGTTACCTTGGAAACCTGATCTGGACCACTCCAGCAGCGTCTCCTGCTGGCAGAGAATGAGTTTGCTATACATTATGACGCATGGGAAACACTGGACTATTGTATAAGTAAATTCAACTGTATATTTCACTGCTATTCATGTTATTATGATAGAATTAAATAACAATAAAAGTAATACATATGCACTTATCTGTACATAGTAAATGTACAGATAAGTTAAATTTGTAATCAGTTGTTGACCTCCTATCTAAAAGGTGATTTAGGTGACCATCTTGTTCAATATTCTCTGGGTCTTAATCCGGCTCAAATTGATATGTCATATCGACACCATCCTTAACTAATCCAGAGCAGACAGAGGAACTTGCTGCTTTGGCAAGGGACGGGGCAGTACTGAAACACTGTCTAAACAGTTCGCCAATCACGACACACTGTGTAATAAAACGCCTAAATAAACGCCTACGTAAATTATGAAAAAAAAAACACCAAGCGTACATCCCCAAAACTAATTCAAGACATTTTAAAAGAGAATAATCTGACCCCTTTAATAGTATAACTTTTTTTTTAAACCTTATTCAAAAGCTCAATTTATTCTGAAAAAATAAAAATCTAGATGACCTAATGTGGCTGAATCTACAAACGCAACTGTGTTTACTTTACTTGACATGATTTCGCTGTGTAATGAGAGATGGGCAGTCAACTAAGCATGATCCACCTAAGGCCTCGCCAGGTCAGTATTGTGACAATCATTCTAGTAAATGAGAACAGAACAGAAAAAGGAGTAGTGTGTGGTTAGCTGACTGGATGCTGAGGGCTAGTAGACCTAACTAAAGGGCAAATGCAGCATGATAGGCTCCTTCTGCACGCATAGTATTTTAAAATACTACTCCCACAGAAATGCCCCGATTTTGCTTTGCTCAACTGAGAATTTTTTTTCTGTTATGTTTTATAGAGCATTTCACCTTTGACTAGATAAATGCCAGCTGACCATGAATGTCATGTGAAAACGTTGCATTAACAGCACAATGCTGCTGCTGAGGATACTGTCAGCAAGCTTTTCTATCCATCCTTTCACACCTCTCAAAACGCAGAAAGCATTGCATTTTCTCTCACTGTAGCTGAATCTCGCTGGGTCTTTTCAACCAAATAATAAATGCATTCACAATGAATAGATACGAGCCCTGTGATGACATACAGTCGCCCAATAGAAAGCTTACTACCAAAATCCATTATTTAGAAAATAATAATAATAATAACAACCCATAAGACTTAGTGGAATTGTAAATCTAAGCTTCATCTCATATGAAACTCAAATTAATTTTGATATAAAAGTACTTTTTCTATAAATACTGTTTACATCTAAATATTCTACATATACATCTAATACAGACAGCAATAAGAGAATAGTTGACATAAAAAAATGAAAAAATACAGAGCTTTTAAAAGGACTATGGATAGCAGAACCAACATAGATTACTTGATAAAAATACATTTGATTTTGAATTAATAACTCTGACAGTTTGTGACTTTGTTGAGATCTGTTCTAAAACTCATGAAATTGTTAAAAATCTGTACTTCTTTTTATGTTACAATGCTTTTTCCCCCGTCTCATCTTAATTACTAGCAATCTGAAGATCAATTTAAATGCAAGTATAAACACTGGTGTCAAAACGTTATTTGTTTGAGTAATCCACCCTGGCAACACTGGCTCAGCAAATGAGGTGAGTTTAGGGTGGGGCTACCTGTTTGACTGACCAATGGAAACTGAGGAACTGTCCAGAAAACCTGTTTGAAAACAATCATTTTAAAAATTCTGCATGGTGACAGAAAAGTCACAGAGTTTCAACACTTTTAATTCAATAGCAGGGTTAACACTGCTCTTTTCCTGAAGTTATGAAACTTTGCTTCAGAAAGGGGTTAGTATTGCATTTGCAGTGACAAACTTGTACCATGTGAAATGATGCAGTGTTAGATAATTATGACTAGATGCTTGGCAACAGACAGACAACCGATCGGATTGCTTATATTTATGTTCTTTGGACAGTGTTGTATCTTTTGTGGGGAGGAATGTCAAATGAGGAGTGAAGAAGAGAATGTCTTATATTTACCTTTACAAAACTTTACAGTAATATAACCAAGGATTCTGTTTACAGAGGGTTTAGAATGACACAGGGTTAACTAGGTGTGAAAAGCCAAAAAGGATAAAGAGCAAATGTAAAAAAAGATCAAATAGGAAGGCTTGTTCAACCCGGCAGTCAAGAAAACCTCACCAGTTTGAGCAATGAAAGGAAACTCAACAGATTCAAGAGAAACAAACCAAGAGAAAACAGTCATGGAGGAATGTCAGCCTGGCAGCAGGGGGCAGTGTTTTAGGTCTATGGCGCCTGCTGAGCAGAACGGTGGGTGAGCCCACCACGACTCTCTGTTAAGAAGCTAATTAAAAGCACCACTAAGGTGAGGGTCGAGACACAGGCCTCAAGTCTCTCCAGGACATGCATCTCAACTTCAAAGCTGTCGTGTTAGAAAGTCTACTCTCCGCTGATGCTGACAAGCAGTACCAAAAAGCAATTCTCAAAATCCCGCCCCTGCACTTTTCATTTTCAGCTCCCCGCTATTGCTCTCCATCGTCTCAGCTCATGGTTGTTTCTGAAAATACCACTGGATCACAGCGAGTTTTCACCACGCAAACCAAACCATGGGACAACTCATGTGGTGAATCCGACATTGTGTCAGAAGCGACGTGCTGAAATAAAACGGAAGAAATTCATCAGCAGCCAGGCATTTCTAGGGTTGTATTTCTAGGGTTTATTGGGTAATTAAAGTTCGAGCAGTGGCCATATGCTGCATGTGACTGGCAGTGGCTCTGCTACAGAACCTTGAGAGGGAACAGGTGAACGAAAACAGACTCGCTTGCCGAATGCGTTCCTTGCCATCTGTTCCTTGTTGTAAATAAAATTACTCATACATGACTTTAGCTTGGACAAATTTCCCATTGCAAGACACAACATACATTAGAGTGAAGCTTGATACATATTAAACGTAGATAAACTGATGATGTCTTCAAGTCACAGAGTGATTATAATTACACACAAGAACACAATAAAAAAAGACATAATTACCACTGGGAATTGTCCAAGTTGGAGGTGTGTCGATTAAAGATGGATGCACTGCCTCGTGAAGCTTCGAAACCTTTGTGAATCTTTTGTTTTAAACCAGTGGCTCCGACCACGTCTTAAAATGCCAAAGGCACCTGATTTCAATAAACAAAGTTTTGCTACATCATAACATACTCAAAACATTTAAAATTATCAATGGTTAGTCATAAGTGAGGATCTCAGTGAAACCATAAACCAGTGTGTAATTTTTTGTTTTGGGTTTTTTTTTTTTTTTTTACCTGATCTTGGATCAGTTTTATAGTGTAGATGTTTTTGATGCCAGAAAAAAAAATAATATTAAAAGTTAGAGTAGTTGTCTCTTACATTAAATCAAATGTTGCAAAACAACTGGTTCAGTGGATTCAGAGTTTTGAAGAGCTATGCTTCTCCTGTCACTAGTAAAAGAAAACTGGTATTAAAAGGGATAGTACACCCAAAAATGAAAATTTTTATAAAAATTGTAAATGTTTATCTGAACTGTTAGGACTCTCCTGAGCACGATATTGGTCCTGTTGTATGCATTCTCAGCACCAGGCTTGTAATTCGTCTTCTTCTTGGGCATATCGCAGACTTATGAGTGCATTACTGCCACCTATCTCTTAAATGTACCATTGACACTATATCTACAATCTCAATAAGAAGTGTCAATGGTCCACTTGAGAGATAGGTAGTGGTAATGCGCTTATAAGTCTGCAATCCTCCATAACACAAGAAAAAGATGCCTCACGTGCCTGCTGCTGAGAAGGTACACAACAGGATGCGCTGTTGTGCTCAGGAGAGTCAATGAATCATCACAAGCCACAGGGTTTAATTTGGTTTTGTTTGTGTATTTTTTTTTTTTATTATTGTATGTTTTAGCTGTTATTCACATCCACTTACATCATGAGACTGATAGACTGCAACGGCTTGAGCTAAAAATTTACAGGAAATTTGAAGACTGAAGAAACAGTCACCTACATCTTGGATACCCTGGGGCTAAGCAGATATACATACAATTTTTGTTTTGGGGTGAACTATACCTTTAATCATAGCGGTGTGTGAGTGCTGAGTGTACAGTTTATTTTTCTATTATTTTTTTCACTTTGTGGACCACTGATAAAGGACAGGGTCAAACTTTATTTTACACTTTATTTTAACTGTTAACTATGACTTTTGCCTTAAATTCCTAATTTGCTGTTTATTAATAGTTAGTAAGTTGGTTGAATATTTATGTGAATATTTATCATTGTCATTTACCAACAAGTTCATGCATGACATAATAGCATTGCTGATTCAATGAGTTTACAAACTGGAAGTCTAACATCAAGTGATGTTTTACTGCACTTTTCAGAGTAATAAATTGCAAATACAGACTTATTACGACTTTAATGGAACATAGTATGGAAGTAGGAACTTCTGGGTGTGACTTGAAGGCAGTATTTGGAGCAGCTGAAACCCGTCTGCTATCCAAGTTTGCCTTTTACCTAGTCAGCATCAATCAGTCTGGCAATCTAGACTGAAAATATAAAGCTTGTTAGTGCCAATCAATGTCTCAACTCTTGGGTAACAAGCCATTCTAGAGGCTACAGAATTAGCTGCTGGTTTACAATGAACGAGAGATTTAGTAGCCTAGCAAAACAAGGGCACTATCCCAAGCTTCTGCAACCGTTCCAACTGACACTTTCCAGCAAGGACACAGCTAATCACCTCAACTCACCACTTTTCCCTTTTCATCGGAAGCCAGACCTTCCCTTCAGCTGCTAATCTGGATTTCAGTGCGGTGGAGTTGTGTCTCACTTGTATGCTGAACAAGGGAGATTTATACAGTGACTTTTTAAAATCTGAACCTCTCTGGCCTATTTTTCACTACATTGTGCTGTAAGGTAAAAGGAGCCGGTGACAGCAGATTGTAGTAAGTGCTATAAGCTCCAAAGAGGGTGAAAAGATTACAGGTTCCCTTTCTTCCAAAATCCTGAGATAATTCATCTTTGCCCATCTCCTTTTCTTGACGACTGCTGTGAAGTGTATGCGTGACTTTTAAAAACAAGCACGAACAGATGATGATCCACAGCAATGGCCTGCCATGGAGATAATGAGAAAGTCACTTTCTATTGCAAGGTGTGAAAACGATTTAATTACACCGCCATTTTTAATTGAACATGAATTATTTAGTATCTGAGCATTAATGAAGTAGCACAAACATCATCCTGCACACAACAAAACCTGTCATTTAACATGACTGCACAATATCATCTCACAGGCTCCAAAGATTTGCATTTTGTAATTTTTCTTTTTAAACAACTCTAAATCTCTTCACTGGTACCACTGGTAACGCTTTACAATAATGTTATATTCAGTAACATTACGTAAAACAATAGCTAACATGAAATTCTTAATTCAACAAATGTATACGTTTTGATTAATGTTGATTTTATATAGTAATACATTTTTTAACACTGTACATATTAATATTAATGTAGTATGAATATAAATATATAATATATATATAAATAGTATGTGTGTGTACACTTATATTTGTGATATGTTAAATGATATCTGTTTGATTAATATTAATACTAAGTTAAATTCATTTATCCGTAACATTATCCAATAAATATATATATATATATATATATATAAATGTTGTTTAATTAGTAATAGGGCTGGGCGATATATCTAACGATATGATCATGCGCATCTAATCAGTAAAGCTGCTTCCATGATCATCGCTAAAATCGCCATCACCTGCTTATAATTGGAGCAGCATTTAATAGACAGAGCCGTAGATCGCTGGTGATTAAGCAGGTGATGGCGATTTTAGCGATGATCATGGAAGCAGCTTTAATGTTTAGATGCGCATGATCATATCGTTAGATATATCGCCCTGCCCTAATTAGTAACTGTTAAAAACAATGTTAAAACATATAAACCTGATTCCAAAAGAGGTTGGGACACTGTACAAATTGTGAATAAAAACAGAATGCAATGATGTGGAAGTTTCAAATTTCAATATTTCATTCAGAATACAGCATAGATGAGATATCAAATGTTTAATGTTTAAACTGAGAAAATGTATAATTTTAAGGGAAAAATAAGTTGAATTTCATGGCATCAACACATCAAAAAAAAGTTTGGACAAGGCTATGTGTGGCATCCCCTCTCCTTTTTATAACAGTCTGCAAACGTCTGGGGACTGAGGAGACAAGTTGCTCAAGATTAGGAATAGGAATGTTGTCCCATTCTTGTCTAATACAGGCTTCTAGTTGCTCAACTGCCTTAGGTCTTTTTTGTCGCATCTTCCTCTTTATGATGCGCCAAATGTTTTCTATGGATGAAAGATCTGGACTGCAGGCTGGCCATTTCAGTACGGATCTTTCTTCTATGCAGCCATGATGTTGTAATTGATGCAGTATGTGGTCTGGCATTGTCATGTTGGAAAATGCAAGGTCTTCCCTGAAAAAGACGTCTGGATGGGAGCATATGTTGTTTTAGAACTTGGATATACCTTTCCGCATTGATGGTGCCTTTCCAGATGTGTAAGCTGTCCATGCCACACACACTCATGCAACCCCATAGCATCAGAGAGGCAGGCTTCTGAACTGAGCACTGATAACAACTTGGGTTGTCCTTGTCCTCTTTAGTCCGGATGACATGGCGTCCCAGTTCGATTCGTCTGACCACAGAACAGTTTTCCACTTTCCATTTTGCCACAGTCCATTTTATATGAGCCTTGGCCCAGAGAAAAGGCTGAGAAACTCCTTTCTGATACTGCTCCACTATTTTTCGCCGCAGCATTGGGTGAATTGGTGATCCTCTGCCCATCTTGACTTCTGAGAGGCACTGCCACTCTGAGAGGCTCTTTTCATAACCAATCATGTTGTCAATTGACCTAATAAGTTGCAAATTGGTCCTCCAGCTGTTCCTTATATGCACATTTAACTTTTACGTCCTCTTATTGCTACCTGTCCCAACTTTTTTGAAATGTGTAGCTCTCATGAAATCCAAAATGAGCTAATATTTGGCATGACATTTTAAAATGTCTCCCTTTCTATATCTATATCTATCTATATTCTATTGTGAATAAAAAGTTTATGAGATTTGTTAATTATTCCATTCCTTTTTTACTCACAATTTGTACAGTGTCCCAACTTTTTTGGAATCGGGTTTTTATTTTAATATAAATTTTAATATAAATGAATAGCATACACACACACGCAATCACCATTAACCAATATTAATGTTGTTTAAAAAAAATAGTCAGAGCCATTAAGTAATGTTTAAACACTGTAAATTGCTACCAAAAAAAGGTTAACCCTGGCTAGCTGTAGTTAGCAAGAACTCTACTTCATGTAGTAGTTGACCATTTTGTTTCCCTTACTAACTCTACTCATATTTCAATAGGTCCAAATCACCCTGAAATGACCCTTGTAGTTTGGTGAACAGCAATTTATGATCATCTAGCATGATCGGAGTAATACCCATAATTCAACCTGAGCTGTGGTCCCAACATATCCCATCCATCTTACTCTGATAATAAAGCCAATGATTGGACTCTCGCTAGCTCTTCACAGGGTCCACAAAGTCAGAGCCCGACTTTCAATTTAAATTGAATTTCCTAATCAGAGGTGACTCTAGAGACTCCCATTTTATATTTTATCCAATTACTGAGTCACAAAGTCAAAGCTAACCTCTTCCCAAGTACCTAACTTGAACCCAGCTGGAATTTGAATTTCCCTGCCTATTACAACATGCTCTATGTGCTGTCGTAGCGCATTACACCTGGTGATATCAAAGAGCAAACGCAAAACCATTTTAAACTGAGAGCAGCTATTCTCTGTCCTGTCATGCACTGTGTACCTCTCTAAAACCCTGACAGCATGGACAGCAGTTAGCTTGTCTCCTTATCAAGTCTGACCCTGAGGGTCCAGTGAAATTAAGCCAAATGCACCTTTTTTAACAGAAAAAAGGGTTAGTGAGCAAATTACATTGTTCTACTGACAATCTAAAAAAAAATTAGTAAAGATAAGAAATGCTGTTCTCCACAAACAATAAAGATACAACACCTTACAAAATCATACTGAGATTTGGACACAATGGAATAAACCACAACAACCAGCATAATCTAAATAATTCCAGAACTTTGTGTACAGAACTTTATTTTGCGCTTTCTAAGCATACAAATCAAAGGAGGAGCATTATGATTCTAAACATGAGAAAAATGCAAAAATAACAGCTGGATTTACAAGCAGCAAAGTTTCTCTTCAAAGGGCGACGCAAGATCCACAGACAGCAAGTGCACAAGCTCACCAACTGGACTAAACCTCAACAGCATGTAAGAACAAGTGGAATTAAAGCAGCTGCTGAGTTGAGAGATTAGAGTGACAGACATGTATTTAGCCTCTGGCTGTTTTTCACATGCGTCTGACTTTGTGCCCACTTTAAAAGGTCTCTTAATAAATAATCCCCACAATGGGTTACCCCCTACCACTACACTAACTATTTCACAGTCATAACTAAACCACAAATACATTTAGTCATTTAAGACAAGTCTTTGAGTCAGTCGCTCACTGCAGGGAGGTTACTTTACTTTTAATAGTTGATATTTATTCTTAATGCAAAGGAAGGCACTTTATGTTAATTTCAAACTGAAATCCTCAGCAGGCACTCAAGCTTTGACCATTTCATGTGTCTGATTGCTTGTTTTTTTATGCAGACATCAACTGACTAACTAGAGAAACCACATAGGGCATTTCCACACCTGCAGAGCTATACAATTTTGTATTTTAAAAAGCCTGAAATAAATAAGCTTCCATCAGAATTTCTGACGCCAGTTGTGGGGGTTTTGTCAGTGAAAGCAAATGAAACACCGACCTAAGCTGTCTACTCACATTTCCCTGTCAAACAAAGCTGATTACCTGTCATAATAGTGTAGAAAGAGCATGGCCTGACAACCTGCTTATGTAACACCTGTGTGGAGCGGCTGGAAGCGATTCCATCCTTGCACACCTGAGACAGATCAACATGGCCTGCTATGATGCAACAAGAGAGGATGGTTGACACAAAATAATGTGTGCAGAAATATGGTTCCATTCTGAGGGAAAGAGACTCTAGCCTAACCTCTAGAGGTCGTTATGGGGAACGCCTTCAGCATGACCGGTGTCTGAGGCATAATCTAAACATGACAATAACATTGGCTGGCGATAGCCCATGACATCATCACCAGTTGCGACCACAGTATAAAAGGGCCCCAGGAGAACAAGTCATCTCTTCTTCATCTTCAGGACTGTTTACTTTGAAGCGTGCATTTCTGCTAAGAACATTTATTCTTCTTTAAAATGTATCATTCAAATCTGCAGCACTAATGATGCAGGAAAAATGGTTGGGAGTTCCTGAAACCAAAGTATGAACAATATTAACAGTGATGCTTGACTTGGCAAACACCATTAATAAAAGTCTTATTGCCCTGTGCGACTCAGTGATGCAACTGTTTTAAACCATTAGGTCAGGAGCTGATTGCCCACAGCTGATTGCCAGGGAAAAAAAAGAAGAAGAAGGGCACCAACTTGTCTGGTAGGAAGCCGAAATATCCACATCATCCCTGAAACTGGCTAAACAAGGGAAAGAAAGGACAAAAGTTGCTTGACTAATCATGAGCTCGAGCCGACACTTAATCTGACAAGGGATGGGGCTGATTTCACTAATGGTGCAGGGGAGGAAATGTCTAGTGGCATAGCCACGGTGCTTTACTGGGAATGAAAGTGTCTCCTTCTTGATTTGCTCAGACAATGTAATTATGCCTTGTGGTTTTCATCACGCTAGCCATGTCCAGGGATGCAGAAGGTTGGCATTAGGACAGTGGGGGTGGGGGGGGGGGGTGAACTGAGGCATGCTGGGTAAGGGGTAGAGCCCTAGTGTCCCTTCAGATTACATTACTATCAGAACAAGAGCATGAGCCAAGAGCACACATCTACACAAACCCAAGGCGGGAAGAATTTGCCACAACACAAAGGTAAGAAACAAACATTTACATTACAAAAATCCCCAGCCATCACATCACACAAAGTGATTTGCGCAAGAAACAAACTCTGCATGGCGACAAAAACCCAACTTCCCCTAAAGACATGCCCAGTGAGCGCCATATTGTTTGTTTTTGGTACAATAAAGCCAGTTTTCTCTGAATGTGAGGACTGAAGATGACAGCACTCGTATGAGTCCTTAGGCTTTCCTCATCCAATGAGTGAGTTCTGCAAGGGAATGGGAGATTATGAGCCTCTGAGTGGATGTGGCACCAGCAGGAGCTGGAAGACGGGTGGATTTAAGCGCAATGATGTCTGCTCTGCCAGGTATTTCACAGTGGGGGAAAGCAGCTTATGTAAACTCAATCCAGCATTGATTATGTAAATGGCGCCAGCCACTTCTCCTTCAAAGGGAGGGGTCGAAAAGGAAGAGGCACTCAAGGGTACTCGCCCAAAGATGGGGAGATGAAAGGCTGTGACACAGGACAAAGTGTGCCACCACACCAGTACATGTTGTCTGGAAAGGAAGCAGTCAGCCAGTATTGTAAAATAACAATAAAGGCTGTTCACAACAACAATAAGAATAACTATATCAGCATTTACACCAATGGATAACAACATCTTGTTTATTATAAGCAGGTGCTGCAGTTTTGTCCTCTGACGCTTTACATTTCTGAGAACATTAAAGTCACATGGATTAATTCAGTTTTTATCATTCATTAATAAGGTTGCAAAGTGTTAGAAATTTTCCAGGAAATTCTGAAAAAAATTTTTTTTATTGTAAACTTTCCAGGATTTTTTTAAAAACTGTTGAATTTTTTTTGCATTTTTCTACTTTCTAATAGTTTTATACTGCTTTGCAACCCAATTCAAAAGTTGAATAAAAAAAATTAAATTATTAATTAATTTACTTAAAAATAGGAAGTTCTGCAGTTCAAGACAGTGTTTATCAAAAAATGTAACCATAAAAAATGTAATTCTACATCTTTTGAGTGTTTCAGGTTGGTTCTTTTTTGCACAAACTTTTGTCCAAAGTAGGCCTACATGACTGCAAATCCTGTGTAAATAAACTTACAACATATAAATATATAAAAAAAGCAATTTGGTGGTTTTACATATGTGCAAACCAATTAAGGGAAAACACTTGCTTGTAGTAAAAATAAATATATAAATCAATTCAAATATACTCCCAATATTGGGTGGCTTAAAAATTAACTTAATATATCACTAATAATAGTAACATTGTAATGTAACTAGTTACTTTTTATATCGAGTAATGCCACATTGTAACTACAGATGCACTGGTATTACAATTCTAAAAATGAAATGCAAATGACAGAAAACCCTAAAAACAATACTAACTAACAATAATAATAATAATAATAATAGTAACAATTATAATTAAAATATATATATTTTAAATTGTACCAGTAAATTTAGACCGCAATGTAATGTAAAGTGTGAAATATAGATGTTCACTGATTTGCTAAAGATCACATTTAACCGTGATATTATAGAGTGATTTAAAGGCTAACTTTAAGTGAGCTTTAGAACATGGAAAAGATTACTTGCACACAAAAATAGGAGAAACTAAATTTCTAAAATCGACCTATATACTATCAAATATATCCCAAATGTGGGACCAATAATAGCACAGATATATTTTCCTTCACTAATTGCAATACATTACTCTCAAAACTCATCCCTAACACCAGTTGTCAGACTTTGAACAGAGCGTATGGCCACAATATGTGGATTATCCGCATATGGAAAGTAACACATTTTTCATTATCATATTGCACAGCTGGTCGTCATTATGTATGATTCTCTCACAGACTGCACCGAGTGTCCAAACGTACAAGCAGTGACTGACTCAGCAAGTCGATGCCGCCAACGTCCGTCCTTCTGTTTCCTTGCAGGACGGGAGCGGAGCGCTGCTTGTGATGTGACAGGAGCTAAATCTAGGAGCCCTTTTGAGAGCGAGAGGGCTAGCGTTCGTGTCACCTCCTCTGTGCTAATTACCCAGAATGATCCATCTGTCTATCTCTTGCAGGTCAGCTTCCTGTTTGGAGGTGGGTGCAACAAGAGCACGGCAGGTGGGGTGCGTCTGCCCGTGACTCCTCGAATCCCGAAGTCCATTAATCACACTTTGCCTGCCCGTGGCTCTTCACAGGGATTCATGACAGCAACACGGCCAGCAATGATTAATACTTAACGTTGCATTTAAAAGTAAGATTTATGCCATCTTTTAGCACATGACACACCGCAGAAGTCCATCTCCTGGTTTGTGGGGTGACTCTCTGTCTGGACAGATTAAGGAAATGATTCATAATTTAATCTAGAGCTAAGAGGTCACCTCTACAAACGGAGTTACTCTGGCCTGCATACCAGAAGAGGAAGAGGAAAATGGGGTCGGGGGGATGGATGGTGACTGGTGGCACAACAAGGGTGACGCTGGTCTGGAAAGACCAATGTTTACAACAAGCGCCAGGTGTGTTTGGCACCACGGCACCATGGTCTACAATGGACACAACCCTGAATGACAGATGGTCGAGTCTTTGTGGAGCCAAAATGAAAAGAACAGGTATAAACATGTGGGAAAATAAAAACATACGTAGATGATCAGGATCATGGGTAAATATTGTCATAAAGGGTGTTGAAAAAACAGGAAACAGACTGTGTAGATTAGCTCTATGTGTCTTTACATCAGGTAGGAACAGTCAAGCAAGTGCATCATGTTATAGATTAACACGGTTTTGACAGTACACATACTTTACTTCACAAATTCCAAAAATGTGGGGTTGACGGGACATTCCTGGTCTTTTAATTAGGACTGGGAAAAATATTGAATGTTTAATTTATATTCAATATTAATATATGCAATATTAAGATATTAGTAAGATAGAGATATACTAGAAAGATAGAGATAGATAGATAGATAGATAGATAGATAGATAGATAGATAGATAGATAGATAGATAGATAGATAGATAGATAGAAAGATAGATAGATACTTAAAATATTATATAATACGATCACCCTTTCTTCAATGTAAGATATTTTAGAGCAAACACATACATATTGATGTTATTTCATATAAAATATGAATTACAAATTAATAATACGTTTATTTCAAATTAGTATTTTAATAAACATTCATATTATTTTATATGTTGAATGTCATCGTATGGCTACGAACTTTATTTTGAAGCATTTATAAAATCTTTTTAGCTATAAATTGGCCAGTCCCCAAAATATTCTGCCAAATTGTAAAACAACAAAAAAACAAATAATTCTCTCTTGAACCAAGCCCTCATTAATAATAATAACAACCCATTTTTAATGGCAATAATGGCAATTTTGTTGCTGCTGCATCTAATTTCTAAATGTCACTTCCTCTTGAGTGAGCAGCCATTGATGTCCCTAGGGATGTGTGAACATTTCTTCAGCTGAAAATTGCAGAGTCTGACATTCCATTTGTGACAATACAGCAGAAACATTTTTCTGCCAGTCTTTGAGCCTCCTTATTTAAAATAACCAGTTTTCAAACAACACATCCTGTTCTGCGCTTTCCACCATCTGCATAATCAGGCAAAGTGTCAGAAGACCCGAAATAATCTATTTATTATTCTATCTTTGTTGCATGAAGAGCAAAGCTTTTTAGCGAGGACATGCCAAGGTGAATTCAAGATTTTATTTATTGCCTGATAGAAGACTCGCACCATGTTTTATGCACAAATCTGCCAGTCCTTAAAAAAGCATTATTTTCCATATTAAAACTTTCAAGTACAGGATGTCTGTAGACGTATTACAATATTAATCCTCTTAGTTCTTAAGTTGTACTTAAGATGCTTGTTTCAGTATTACCAAAGCATCTGCTTCAAACCAGCTGAATAAAAACATAAGCAGTTGGAAAATAACAAGAGCAGAGCAGCATTGTATTACTTTGTGTACCTTGTAAAAAATGTGGCATGTACGCATTGACATTTACAGTATGGAAGCTGGTTTCCACCTCAGAATAAAAAATAAAAAAATTAATTATGTTTTAAAATAATGTGTAAAGTAAGAAATAATTTAATTGTAAATGTTAATAAATGTAACAGAAGAGGAGGTGCAAACAAAAAAAAAGAAAACATGAGCTAAACAAAGGGCAACACTCACTCTTCAAAGTTAACATTTTATTAATAAAACAACATGACATTTTGGCTGTACAAAGCTTTCATCCTGTAATTGTAAACTGTAATTGTAAATGTTGAAATAATATCAAAGCCATATTTTGAGATATAAACTCAATTTCCAGATCCAAAGTCACATTAGTGAGATAAAAACATACATATTTTTTTTCTATGATGCCATAAAAGAACCATTTTTCCCTAAATAATCTTAAAAGAAACACCTTTGTTTTTCTTAAAAGATATTTTAAGAATGTATAGAACCTTCTTCCACTATAGAAAAATCCTTTAGAATAATGGAAATGATCTATGGATGTTAACGGCTTTTCATGGGACCAATGCCAATAAATGACCTTTACTTTTAAGAGTGCTGTGAAAAATAAAGACATATAAAGCTGCAATAGTGAGGATCTGAACTATCGTCCATAGGGGGGCGCTAGTGCATCCAAGACTTGATGTGATTCTATGGAGAAGGGAAAGCCGGTAAAGTGAGAACTCAAAAGAAAAAACACAAAACTTTTGCAAAGATTTAGCAAATGTGTGTATTGGAGAATTTGGGTTGCTTGGTAAGCCTGCGATTACAGACCAAATAAGCGGCTAATCTCTCATTGCGCTCAAAACGCACAGGAATCCGAGAGCAGCTTGCCCTACTTAAAACATGGTTTACAATAATCTAGAGTTCATGTTTACAACCTCTCTTTATCATGTCAAAGCTTGGGTTTCACAAATATTGACACCCATGTCGAACTGAGCCTTTGGGATCGCAGTACAGGTGTTAATTTTCAGTCCGAGGCAGGTAAATGCCTGTCTGAGAGGAAGGGACGAGTCTGAAAGGGACTGAGGGGCTGGTGACAGAAGAATTTAAATGGGAGTTGTCTAGACTTGCCCTCTCTGTCAACCCTTACCTTGAATCCGAGGTGTAATGACAATCTGAAAAGGATACCTTGTCATCATAAAAAAAGCTACATTAGCCTTTGGCAAAGGGAAAGAACAAGTTTTCCTCCATGTGCTCGTAATGAGGCAACGACATGCAGAAGTACCAAGCGAGGATACAGATGATTGATCAAAGTCTAGCATTCCCTAGAGCTCAGTTGAGTCGAGTCATTCTGAACAATTTTGAGTTTAATCCCGAGAGCAAATCCCACAAAGAATGTGCACAACAAATGTATGCAGATCCCCCAAATGAGAGACGGGCCAAGCATAGTTTCTAATGAGAGAGCTGCACACCAATGCCACGAATCAACAAAACCGAAAAGAATACGTGAATTTGAAAGATGCATAGACTCTACATATGCTGTGTTTTTAATCAAAGAGTTAAAGCTCAAAAAAGAAGAATATATAATACACTAGTGTTCATATTTTGGGGAATTTCTGGAGGTGTTTGAACATAATCTTACCAAGGCTGTTGTTTTAAAATGTGAAATGTTACATTTTACAATTAAAAATAATTGTTTTCCATTTCAGTATATTTTAAAAAGCCATTTATTTCTGTGATGGCAAAGCTGATTTTTACTCTAGTTATCAGTGTCATGTAATCCTTCAGAAATTATTTGAATATGTTGATTTGATGCTTATGTGCCTAACATAAGTTATCATCAGTTTTGACTCAGCAGATATCCTATTTCTTATCAATTAAACTTTTATTGAGAATAAATTTGTATTAAATTGTGCTGAAAAAAAAACACACCCCAGACACAGATCGACTTAAATGGTCAGTTTCACTGAAATGAATTGAACTCAGTTACATTAAAGGTTTGAAACATAATTCATGTGCACTGTTCAGAATTGGTTCTCAACTACAGTCCAACAACTTGTTTTGCACCAATTAACTGCTGGGGGAAAATCATGTATTAAAATGGTTTAGCAAAAATGTTTGTTAGTAAATAAAATACTGTTTAAAAAAATGCTGTTAATACCTCATTTTCCGGACTATAAGTCACACTTTTTTTCATAGTTTGGCTGGTCCTGCGACTTCTAGTCAGGTGCGACTCATTTATCAAAATTAATTTGACATGAACCAAGAGAAATGAACTAACAGAAAACATTACCATCTACAGCCAACAGAGGGCGCTCTATGCTGCTCAGTGCTCCTGTAGTCTACACTGAAGACATAGAGCACCCTCTCGCGGCTGAAGACAGTAATGTTTTCTCTTGGTTCTTGGTTCTAAATAAATGCGACTTATAGTGCGGTGTGACTTATGTGTTTTTTTCCTCATCATGACGTATTTTTGGACTGATGCGACTTATACTCAGGTGCGACTTATAGTCCGAAAAATACGGTAGTCATTTTCTCACTGTAATTACTTTTATTTGCATTATGTACTTAGCTAAAATTGCGGTTTCATTGCACTGATGGTTCAACTTGTTGAACATACACAGTTATAAAGATAAATATCAAAAGGTTGAAAACATAAAAAAGGTTTCTTTTTGCTGTTTAACCGAACCATATACAGGTTGAACTTTTGAGACTATGAAAGCAGTCTGGTGCACTTTAATGAAAAAAATAAATAAAAGTATAAAACAGTGAAATTCTTCAATAATCAGTTCTATTAGAAAACCATCCATAAAACAAGTGAAAAGCATCTCATTAGTGACAAATAGAAGGTTACATGACCCATCCCACTGCTCTTGAGCTGCCGTGAAGAAAATAACCTCAAATTGCTGTCACACATCAAGGTTGCATTTGTTGATCGGCGCGACTGAGTTTCCTGATTAAAATTACAGACTATTAATCTCCTTTGTTATGCTGTGTGTGAAGCTGTGTCCAGTATAATGAGACACAAATTGTGGGTTGAAAGGGAACCAAAAAGCCAATCCATGTTTATTCAAGCTATCTTCCACTGACACGGACCGTGGACAAGAACAAAGAGCCCAAGAAATTGAACTACCCTTGTAGGGTTTCCTGAAAAAGAGAGAAAAGACAGAGATGTTTGAGTGACTGGCACAACAAGTTGCAACAAAGCAGGTCGAAACTGCTGCCAAAACTCAGGTTAACGAACATTAGATGTGAACATGTTAACAAGTTTCTTAAAGTCAAAGTAATTACAAGACCCACTTATACGTGTCATCTCTTTTCAAATTAATCACAAAGCCGCACTGAATTTTTTTAGCAGTGGAAAATTGGTGCAAAATAATGACAACAAAATGCTTAATTTATGCACACCCATTTGATACTGGCCCACCGTGTATGCTTGCAGCCTCGGGTTCTCTCCTCTCAGATGCGAGCTAATTAGCATAGCATCTGGGCCCAGCCATGCAGGGAAACGATACCATGTAATGAGTCAAACGGGCCCCGGCAATCATATTAGGCCTGCTGTTGATTGAAAAGTAAACTAAACACACACTTTGAGGGACGCCCACCAACAGAAGGAGTTTTTGTAGCATAAAGGGAGTTTTCAACTTCCAAGAGGCATCAAATAGTAGTACAAATTGTAGTTTCTAAAAACACAATTAAAACCAAAGCACAAATTTATTTTTATTTTCTACAAACTATTTTTGTTACAAACTATTAAAGGGGTAGTTCACCCAAATAGCAAAATATGTCGTTAATAACTTACCCTCATGTTGTTCCAAACCCGTAAGACCTCCGTTTATCTTTGGAACACAGTTTAAGATATTTTAGATTTAGTCCGAGAGCTCTCAGTCCCTCCATTAAAACTGTGTGTACGGTATACTGTCCATGTCCAGAAAGGTAAGAAAAATATCATCAAAGTAGTCCATGTGACATCAGAGGGTCAGTTTGAATTTTATTAATGTTATTAATGACATCATTTTGCTATTTGGGTGAACTATCCCTTTAAAGGGGTCATATGATGCTTTTTATAAAGATAATTATTTTATGTATTTGGTTTAACAGAAAATGCTGACATGCTTTAATGTTAAAAAAACACATCATTTTCCAAATGCTGTACATTATTGTAGGTCCTCTATGCCCCGCCTCTCTCAAAAGTGTTGTTTTCTACAAAGTCCATCCTTCCGACAAGTGCAGTCTGCTCTGATTGGCCAACTGTAACACCCCTTTCCATAATTTGCTGTTCTGTTGTAACTTGTAAGTTTTCTTAAAGATTCCTAAATGCTTCTATTTTCAGAAGGCCAAATAAAGGTGGATTTGCTTTTGCCTGGATACACACAGCACATCTCTGACATGGCTTCTTCAACACTAACTGCGATTACTGAAACCATGTCTTCTTTCTTTTTCATGAACATTTGGGCGGCATTATGCAAATCTTCCCACATAGTGACATAGACATGTGGGGGCGTGCTTTAATGAGCTGATTTATGGCAAAGTCTTAACTTTGATAAAAAATATCTCTTTGGATTTGAAACTTTAGTCTTTGCAACTTTACAGATGATCTTCTTGCACCAAAAGCTTGTAACATTCCAAAGAGAAAGGAAAAACTGAAATCGCATCATATGAACCCTTTAACATTTTTTTTTAAAATTCAAATGATTACCATATTTTTCAGACTATAAGTCGCACCTGAGTATAAGTCGCATCAGTCCAAAAATACGTCATGATGGGGAAAAAAACATAAGTCGCACAGGAATATAAGTCGCATTTATTTAGAATCAAGAACCAAGAGAAAACATTTCTGTCTACAGCCGCGAGAGGGCGCTCTATGCTGCTCAGTGATAGACCACAGGAGCACTGAGCAGCATAGAGCGCCCTCTCGCGGCTGTAGACGGTAATGCTTTCTCGGTTCATTTCTCTTAGTTAATTTCTCTTGGTTCATGTCAAATACATTTTTATAAATAAGTCGCACCTGACTATAAGTCGCAGGACCAGCCAAACTATGAAAAAAAGTGTGACTTATAGTCCGGAAAATAAGTAGTCAGTTTTAGGGATGCACGATAATATCGGCACAACATCGGTATCGGCCGATAAAAGCTTAAAATGACCATTATCGGTATCGGCCGATATGAATATTTCTGCCGATGAGCCAAACCGATATTCTCCAAGTGAAATAATTGACCTGTTTTTCAGATGTGAATGTCTGTCTACATTTGTAAAATAATAAGTTTATGGTAGAATCAGTACAGAAGAGATACATGGATTTCTCTTCAGTAAAATTAAAGTTTAAATATATCAGTATATATTTGTAAATATATCAGTATATATTTGTATATATATCGATATCGGCATCGGCCAAAATTATTTAGAAAATATCGGCATATCGAATATCGGCCAAAATCCAATATCGTGCATCCCTAGTCAGTTTGATTTTTAAAATGTAATCAAACCATTAAAACAAAATCTAAATGAAATGTTTTTCATAGAGCCCTAGAACATGCAGAGAAAGAATCAAGCACCTGAGCCGCACCATTGCCCAAATCATTTTAAGGAATATCAATTCCACATACAGAGTCAAGGGGGTCTTTGATGAGGTAACCGCCGGGCCAAAAACCATTCACCAGATCCTAGAAAGCATAAGTGGCAGGATTTACGAGTACTTTCGGCTCACCCGTCACAGAGTGTAGCACTAAGAGGCCCAAAGGCCAATTGTCTTGCCAAGTGAGAGGGCTGATAATTGAAACGTTGGGCCCACACAAGCCACCCCACGAGCAGCTCTTTAAAAACCACGACTAAGTCTGCGGGTGCTTCCTACCTATCAATCAGAATGTCGAAGGGATGCGAGCTGACGGGCCGTCCTGTCACAGCACTTTGTGTCACCTCCCGTCGAGTAGCGTTTGAGTGGCTGACGAAGCTGTTGTGACAGGAGGGGCAACGGGCATCTAAAGGGAATATAGCGAGATCCTTTTGCTCTCTTATAGGGCCACCACAAAGTCACTCTCAGACTCTGAAGAAATTAAAAACATTTTTATCTCCAATTCCCACTTTTTGGAGTATTTCAAATACCTAAGTATGGACGCAGATGTAATTAAATATGCACTATACGTGCTGTGATGCTAAAAGGTGCAAAGCTTTATTTCCTCCCTCCCTCTATGACACCGATGGAGCCGACTGGATATTTTCCAGCATGTTGGCAGAAGCAGCAGACAGCCGGCAGATCAAAGATGGACTGAGAAGAATAACAGGGAGCCATGTTACAGACTCCTGGGTCGATTGAAGACAAATGCATCCCTAACAAGCCAATGATGGAGGCTAGAAGACTCTCCAGAGCAGGCAAAGCCTCAGTGTAACAATCATGATATTGACTCATTCCTCATTCATTCCCTGGCCTCTAGAAAAAGACGCCACCCCGGGTAGCCTCAGTGGTTTGATGAAAGAATAAGTCAATGTGATCTAATAAGCACAAACACATTGACCCTAATGCACCAATATTTGCATTGTGCCCAGAGCGGAAGCAGCTGACAGGTACAGAAAAAACATCCACAAAGGATTATGTCAATGCAATTGACCCTTCACTATAGGTTCCACCTCACTTGGTAACAGCTTACAGAAAATCTCATTGAAATGAACTGAAGGATTCATTCAAAAGTTTGGAGATTTTTAATGGTTTTGGAAAAAAAACTTTTAGGCTGTGTTTATTTGAATAAAAATACAGTAACAATTTAATACAATTCAAAACAACCGTTTATATTTAAATACATATCAAAATGAAATTTACTCCTGTGTTGGTAGAGCTGAATTGATTTTTAGGAATCAAAATAACAGCTTTCATTTTAAATATTAATTTTAAATGTCTACTCTAATTTTTTATTGTTAAATGCATCTTTGCTGAATAAAAGTATGAATTTCTTTTCTTTTTTTATCTTACTGATAATTTTTTTACAGAAAGTGAATAGATTTTCAGTCAAATGCTCATGATACGGTTATTTTTACATTTGCTGGAACGAATTATAATAATACACAATATAAAATTATAAAATTATAATACACAATAGCATGATTTAAATAAAATTACTACAACTGATATTAAGTTCATATTAATTTACCTTGTAAATGTGATATAAATGTTCTTCCTGATTTTATGCATGTACATTTAGAATCCAGGGTTGAATGATAGTTTATAATTTAGCATAAACATTTATTTGGAAAAAGGTACAGTAGGCTGCTTGTATCCTGTCTAGGTAGCTTGTGTCAATATTATAAGTGACCCAATTACAATGTCTGACCATATTTTAGAATAATTTCTGCAAAACTGCATTTAAATTATCCTCAGTACCTCCTTTTACTTACATTAGAAAATAAGAAAAAAAAAATCTCAAGTCATAACTGCATCAGGTTTCTCAGTAATGTTTTTAGCATTGTTAGCAAAGGGCCAATTACCTGGGATTACATCTGGGTGGTTAATTGTCTAAACATACCAACACTAGAGATAAAAATAAGTAGTTTATTAAAATTTTTAGCAGGTTTCCTGACTGCAGACACCAAGCTGTGAGCGTGCAGAGTTATGATGAGCACAATGACTCATCCAGTGACACTTACTCCGAGTCAGAGTGCAGCCGGCTGTTTGCCAAGCCTTTTGCCCCTAGAGGCTCCTACCTGCCCAGGCAACCCATGATAGATGTCTTGCTGGGTGCTGACTGGACACACTGAGGAGGCCCATAGGCCAGAGGCTGGAGTTAAGGGCTGATCATAACCTGCCTCAGAGAAAAAAGATGCTCCATGAGGTTTTGCAATGACAAATTGCAAAGCTGGTTAGCAGCTGGCTTGAGCATAGCAGCCAATACATTTTCATTTTTATTTGAGGGACAATCTGACTAATGATTTTTTAAACAGGTCTAGAGGTGACTTAAAAGAATCTAGATTTTTACTATCTCTGTAGGAGAAAAAAAAAAAATATATATATTCTTGCTAAAAACAGCAAGGTTGCTAGGCTGTTAGTGCAAGTGAAATGAGCCCATCCAAACCCACAGTCTTTCTGATATTCTGCTGTCTAAATATGGCTTGTGTACTCCCATAAATGTGTCTATGTTGTTTTATCATCCCCCAGCCAGAAATCATAAGTCCAATCATTTCGAAAAAGTAATAACACACCTCTCCTCAACAAGCGCAAGATTTGAGATATTACTCAACGGTGTGAGACTACTTTCACGCCGAAGTTTAACAAGATAAGCTTCTCAGTTCCACAAAAAAACTAAAGTACACATCCACATCTGAAGTACAAGCACAAAACACTATGAAATATCTTATGAGATAAACATTTCCTGTATACTTCACCCAAGCAGCAAAGACAAAACCCAGTCATTTTTCTAAAAATGATGGCAGCTTTTACATACACACCACATCTAAAGGCCAAAGCAGGAAATGAGGAATGAGGATGAGAAGACAAAAGCAAAGGGGGGTGTGAGAACATGCTGTGGAGGGGATAACACAACCGAGGACAGTTATTGAGATGTGAGAGAAAACAAATCAGGCAGCATGGAGGCAAAAAAATGAACCAAATAAAACAAAATGGCTTCCGTTATCTCTACTTCTCTTGTCTGTTTCCTTCTCATTTTCTTCTATCTGTCTTCCCAGTTGCTCATTCTGGGGTAGGACGTTTAAATAAAACGAGGGAGAACAGAGAGAAATAGACAGAGAGGCCTGTGTGTCTGTTGCTCTCTGTGCCGCAGTGTGTTTGTGATGAAGATGTTGAGATAGTCCACACACTGAGACCTATAATCATGCTCTCCTTTAATTAAACACTAATGCTGGGCAGTGGAAGTAGAGAAATGCTGACATTTAATGGCATTTTTACTCTAAAATATAAGGTTGTCATCCTCATTCAAAACCTGTATGACCTGCTTTCTTCTGCAGAAAACATTTTGAAGAATCTTTCGACTGCCTTTTGCCAATTTAATGAAAGTCAGTGGCGTTTTAAACAACTTTGGACCACACTGATGTTGACATGGATATATAAAGAATTATTTTCATCACTGACGCAAGGATGCATTCAATTTATCAAGTTTGGTAAAGTCATACAGGTTTGGAATGACACTAGGGAAGTAAATAACAACAGCTTTCATTTATGGTGAACTATCACATAATCCATGTTTTAAACTTTTGTTGAAGTTTTGGTTTACTTCCTGTTTCCTGAGCCAATTGTGGTATAGTTCTTTATATGTGAATGGATTTTTGAAGTGCCCAGTTTTCCTGTATTTCTTTTTTCATCTATGTTCTGCTTCTTGTGTGTGTGTGTGTTTGTGTGTGTGTGAGAGAGAGTTTTTTGTTGTTGTTAATAAATGTTTTACTGCTATTGGATCCTTTACTCTTTCATTTCGGAGTTCACTGCAATGTTACAAGATCAAGTTTTATATCTTTTTTTAAGTCTAAGATTTCATAGGGTAGCCCTCTATTTCAAGGTTTTCCCATGCTGCTCGATTTCACTCAATTAAAGCTACTGTAAGTGATTTTTGTGAAGTCTATAGTCAGATGCAGAAGTCCTGCTGTATAAGAAACATGTTTACCTACAATGTTTATCGATGTGAATGAGAGAAGCTTATCATGCATGTGTGATCTTTCGGCATTTTCTATAAGGAAGATTTGACACATGAACACCACCAAACTGCATCGGTCAGAGCTGAAACCACCATCCGCATGCTAACGAGGGTGTAGGTGAGTGATTTTGTTTGTGTGTGTCTCCTCCATGGCCATTTCTGACCGGCTAGGTCAGCCACAGAGCTGAGGTATTCAACCCAGACGTTTCGCCTGATTGGCCAGGAGACCGCTTCTTCAGCAAACCACTCCGACACTGTCCAAATCCTTCCTTATAGTGAAAATAATAAACTGTAATTTCAGTGTTTAGGAGCCATAAATCACTTGCATGTCCCTGATAAATCTCCCTCTCCCCTAAGAACATTTTATTATATTATAGAAGATTTCCAGTTCAGGAGGCAGCATTTTAGAGCTGTGTCTGACCTCGTGCTAAAATGGTAGTATCCTTCACTTGGGAGGAAGACAAAGTGCAGAGAGATGCACTTGTGACACAAGGCAAACATGAGGCCAAGGTCTACATAAACTTGGGACTGTAAATCCAAAGAAACCAAACAAAATAGAAAAACAATTAATAAAATGTTTGAAAGTGTTTTCCTTTTCATCAAACTTTAGACCAGGTCGAAATCAATTTTATGCGGACTCTAAGACTCTCACATAGTGTAAAATTTTTAAATGCAAGGGCCCTATAATACACCCGGCGCAATGCAACTATATTTATTATATATTTTTTATATACAGGGCTAGCAAAATCACCCGGGGCTATTGTATTATCCAGTTGGGCTACCAAAATGTATCACCGCCCTGCCCAACAGGCTATTTTGAATAGTGATATAAAGTTTCTAATTTGATTCATGTTGTTCACTCGCTTATAGGGGTGAAACGGAGCATAGTTGATCATTTGCACCTGTTTCTAAGTCTTGCTGATTTAAACATTCAAGTGTTTTAAAACACTAGAACGCTGGTTTCTCCGCACACTCATTCAAAGTGCACACAGAGAGCCATGTTTTAGACAATGCACGTACACAGAATTGATTCCTCTTTCGCATATCCTTGCTTCTGAAAGAAAAGATACACAAAAGGATCTCAATATAATAGTCTCTACAAGTATTCTCGTAAACACAGTCAGTTATGTCTTAAGTGAAAGTATGCAGTGGAGAAAGAAATCTCCTGTGCATCATTGTATTAGATCTGTGCATTCGGTATTAAAGGGGCAGTAGCCTATAAATACCTGATGTTCCATTAGTGCCCCCTGCTGCCAGAGAGTGACATTTGCATCTCATTCAGAAAGCTAAAATCAGACCATTCTGTTTATGCTTCATATTTTGAACTTATACAATCCAAATAACACGTATTTAGCATCTCTTGTTTTGGATAGTAATTCAAATGCAATGGGAGCTGATTTTAAATAGCACAGGCAAAGCATTTGTTTATATGAAGAGATTTTATATTTGTTTGAGAAATAAAAGGACACCGTTCAATTTGTAATTTGTCTTAAATCTAATTTTGTAAATATAGTGACATTCATTTTGGGCTACCAAAACCTGGCGAAAATGCCTGCCCAGAGCGCTACCCAGGGATTTTGAATTTTTGCGAGCCCTGATATATATTTTAATATGTGTCTGTGTGTATATGTGCAACACTATACACTATATACTATAAATATAGTAACTATAAATACAAATATTTACACATTTATGCTGATTATAGTATGTATCTATACATCCTTTTCTCTAGTACAGTACAAATAATTTGTTTAATAGTCCTGAAAATAATGCAAAACAGGGTCCCAAAAGTTAAGTTAAAAGTTAAGTTAAGTTTAAGTTTAGACATTTAGCAGACACTTTTATCCAAAGCGACTAAAGTGCATTCATGTTACCAATGTTTACCTATTATGTTAAGTTACAATTATTTTTTATGCAAAGTATTTGTATACAATTTGACCTGGACACAAATTCACTTGGACATACCCTGATAATATGTCGAATATTCTCCCAAAAAAACACGCATGCCGCTGTGAATCTAACTGGTAGAGATTTGCTCAAAGAAACAAGATCCCTTCAGTATTAGCCAATAATTAACAGCATGTTTAATGTCAGCACAGACCCCCCATGAAGATTTCCCCCCTGCTGAAGATAAATCCCATTTCAGGATAGTTGCCAGGCAACTTGCACTGACATTTATTCTGTTAGTTTAGGCTTAAAAGAGAAGGAATTTAACTAAATTTAACCAAGACTCCGCCCACTAGTCCACAATTAACCCCAACTTCCTTTGTCCTCAAAGTCTCCTCAGTTCTCCTCTCACCTTACTAGAAAAAGAGGCTGGTGATGTGAAGGTGAGGGACGTTATGTAGGTCAGGGATGCCACCTAATTTACAGTCTAGCAAGTGTGCGAGGACACGTTTAGTTAAGGGCCAAAGGGTTCACTCATGCATGTTGCATAAGAGGATTTTGCCAGGCTGGTGAGCTTGCAGAAGACGAGGAAAAAAAAGACTCAAGAACTTTAGAGGACATATTCAACAGGCAGGAGAGGTGCGGAGGTGAATTAATATCCAAAACAGAATTAAATGATCGGGGGGGGAAAAAGAAAAGGTGCAATGGTTCTTTCTCAACTGTGGATTAATAATTGATATGAGTGTCACATTTATCCAGTCATCCATTACTAAAATTTATTCCATCCCCTATTAATATTTTGAAACATTAAAACAAACCCAAAAATTTAAGTCATCGTTTACTCACCTTCACATTGTTCCAAACCTGAATGATTTCTTCCATAGAACACAAATGGAGATGCTTAGCAGAATGTTCATGCAATGTTCATTTTTTGCCCTCCACAGCAAAAAGAAAGTAATACGGTAATTTTTTATTTTATTTTTTGTAGAAGTTGTAAAAGTACCCTGGTTCCCTTGACAAAAACCCTTGGCTTTTGGATTATTTTAGAAAATAATGTCTGTGACCATCAAAATATTAAATTAAAAATCGAATTTAATTTAAATGTATGCATTTAGCAGACGCTTTTATCCTAAGCGACTTACAGTGCATTCAGGCTATACATTTTTACCTATCATGTGTTCCTGAGGAATCGAACCCCCAACAATGCTCTACCACTTGAGTGAAAGTTCTGGTAATACAAGGTAACTACATGGGGTAGGGTTAGGTTTAGGGGTAGGTTCAGGGTTAGTACCTAGTTATTACATAGTTATTGTAATTACTATAATAAGTACATAGTATGTACATGGGGAACAGGACTGTAAAATAAAGTGCTACCGATATTTTGAATAACGCTAGAAATCAAACAGTCCCCATTAGGGCTGTGCGATTAATAGAAATCGAAATCGCGATTTGATATGTTGCGATTTGCTAATCGCAAAAGCCTGCGATGTGGACGCAATATTACGCTGTTCCAGAGTGACAGTCTTACTTACCAATAGAGTGAGGGCACCTCCGTTTTCCCCAATCAGCTCTGCTCTAGCCAACTGTGTAAACGCCCACCATTTAAAAAAAAAGGTCGGAGACAGAGTGGGATTATGGCGTTTACAGGGTCAGGTCAATAGTTAGGCAATTAAAACTAAAGAAAAAAGTTATGTAACTTAAGCTTTGAAAAGACAGACAATGAAAAAAAAAGATATATACAATTGAACAATTGAAAATTCAAAGGATTTCAGGGTTATAATGGGAGATGTATGGGATAGAACAACAGTAATTCCAATTGGAATAATGCCAAAAACAAAAAGGAATTTTGTAATGGTTTAATGGAAACTGTAAGATTTTTTTTTTTTCAGCAGGATAATGATGCTCATACTGTGCTGCACATTATTGACAATATTGAGATGAAGCTTGACTTTGTAAATTTAAAATCGCAAATCAAAAATCGCAATATCTGTCAAAAAAAAAAAAAAACAAAAAAAAAAAAAAAAATCGCAATTAGATATTTTCCCCATATCACATAGCCCTAGTCCCCATTGACTTCTTTAGAATTTCTTTCCCTACTAAGGAAGTCTACGGGGACCAATAACTGTTTAGTTCCACAAAATTCTTCAAAATATCTTCTTTTGTGTTCAGTATAAGAAAGAAACTTACACAGGATTAAAATGACACAAGGGTGAGTAAATCATAACAAAAAAAATAATTTTTGAGTGAACTATTCCTTTAAAAGCAGACTGGAGAGTAGATGCATTTACCCGTTTGGCATAATGACATTAAATGTTTCTGTCAATCCCTCTAGACCCATTTTGATACATAATAGCAGAAACATTTTTCAATGGGATCCTATTGTGCTTTTTCACTTTTTCAACTTTAGTTAGTCTGTAACGTTGCTGTTTGTGCATAAAGAAGATCTGCAAAGTTACAAAAAACTAAATCTTTCTCAAAAAAACGTTTAGATTTGTAAAAGAAAAAATCCCCTATTTCATCTAAGGACATATGATGGAGTTAAAGTTCAGAAAAGGTTGCTCTCCTTTAAATATATGGATACTTAAAAAGACACACCCTGCAGCAAACCAGGCAAATGTAGGCAAAGGACATTGTCCCATTGTCACCAGCTGAATAAGTTAGTTACTGTAATCAAGTTAATGTGTGGATTGAGCCAGCTAATGAAGTTATACTGAGTGTCTGCTCCAGGGAGCGAGGTGATATTTTCATCAGACAGTGAAGCTTTTTACTCCCTCGGGGCAAAAGGAAACAGACACAACACTATTTGTTATCTAGGGCATTAATGACCACCCTGGGAACCTGACTGCTGTGGGCTTATACACACACATGTGTGTGTGTGCAGACTCTCAAAACTCCATGGGAGCAAAGGTGAGCAGCTTGATGAGTCGAGGATTTCACTGCTGAGAGCAAAGCCATAAACATTACAATATACACAATATAGTCTGATAAAGCCATATGTAGGCCTTATGTTTTAAAGGAGTTTAATGCAATTTCAAGGATTATAGTTCATATTCAGTTCATAAAAATAACAACTGAATAATTGAATAATAATTTATAACTATTTCAAATTAAAATGAGTGAAAAAAATAAAGTGTATATTACTTTCTTCTTTCAAACGAATTCAGTTGGAGTTATTTAAAAAAAAAAGTGTCTTTGATCTTTCAATCTGTTGGATGCAACTCAGCGGGTGTTGCACTCCATTGGTCCATGAGAAGTTTAATAAAAAGCTCATCCATTAAAAAAAATTAAAAAGTATCTCATACGGCTGAACAAAGGACTTTTGTAGTGAACCAATGTATTTTTGTAAGAAAAATATCCATATTGAAAATGTAATAATTAGGGCTGGAAAGCTATTCAAATTTTTAATCTAATTAATTACATGATGTAGTGATTAATTAATCTAACTAATCGCACATCAAATTTGGAGAAATTACTCTAAAAAGATCATTTAAAGTCATTTTTGTGCAAAGCACCAAACAGAGATTACAAAAAGTAGGTTCAGCAAGAATTTCTTTTGTTTGAAAAAATGTATTACATATACTCTTTTGGACAATGGGAGTAATGTGAGTTTTTCTACAAGTAATATAATTATGAAAAACAGTAGCAAGTTTCACCAAGTTTTTCAAAAATGAGCAAAACAGACAACATTGTGCCTAAAATAACAATATTAACTTCTTAATGAACTGTTGTATAAGATGAGTATCACATTTGCACTCATGCGATATTGCACTTAGCCTACAGCTCGTGTGATATTTATTAACTATATGATTTAAATAAGAGACAAAATTTCAAACTGACATTTTGCCCCATACCCATGAATTTTAGGGATTTGCTCTAGGCTCCGTCATGCAGTAAGTTGTTGCTCTGCCTCATATTAGTCATCATTCGACTGTATGAAATTGCAGATGATACACATAGGTCTGGGGCGGGGCATGTGCGTTTAATTTGTTAATAATTTTAGTGCTTTATTTTTTTCCTATAATTAATTAACACTTTATATTACCAGCCCTAGTAATAATGACTTTAATCTAGCTTGCGCTCACAGTTCCGGGAGAATGACGTATGAGGTTAGCTTTGCGCATGAGCTGCTCAGAAGTGAAGCACGCGGAAACGCAGAGGAGAGATCAAAACAAAACAACGGTCACTAATTAGAACTACAAAACAAGGATTTGTAAAGAAGAATGTAAATTCGATATAAGCCAAGAGGAGACAAAACTATGATTTTGGAACTATGCAAACAAACGTTGGTTTTCACAAGATTTATCGGCGCATGTGCATCACTGACTTCATTCGTCAATCCCCCGGAACTGCTTCCATTCTACAACAGTGAGCGCAAGCTAGATTAAAGTTATTATTACATTTTGAATATGGATATTTTTCTTACAAAAATGCATCGATTTCGCTACAGAAGACCTCTTGTTTACCCCCCGGAGCCATGTGAGACACTTATTTAATGGATGTGCTTTCTATTAAACTTATCATGGACCGATGGAGTGCAACACCCGCTGAGTTGCATCAAACAGCCTGTAAGATCAAATACCGTTTTTAAAATAACTCTGACTAGATTTGTATGAAGGAAGAAAGTCATATACACCTAGAAAGACTTCAAGGTGAGTAATTTAAGGGCTAATTTTCAATTTTAGGTAAACTAACCTTTGAACTAGTTAATTCTTGGTTCGTTGAGACATTGTGTTGTTAACCTGGACCATTTTGAATCAAGTGTCTAAAAGTGAGTTTAATGAATCACTGAATTGATTCAAGAACTGTTTGCACCTTTCATTCCAAATCATGGAACAAATCATTCAGGATTGTAAACCAGTTCAACTGAGTAAAAAAAAAAATAATAATCAGATTCTGTATGAATCAGTGAGTTGCTGACTCCAAAACTGCTCAAGCAGATTTAGTCTGATTTGTGAATGAACAATTTGAAGGTTTTGTGAACCAGTTTAGAAGAATGATTCAAAAGAATGAATTGTTCACTGCTAAGTTCAGAAACAGGACCCTCCACACGTAGTCAAAAGATATAAAATGCAGCTCTTCAACGGAAGAATGGTGAACAAATCTCTTCCTTTAGACGCGGTCTCAAATAAATATTTATGAGCTAATAATGAAGAGATTAGGGGTTGCTCTGCTCGCTCAGTGTCTGTTCCGGGATTTGGTCTCTGGAATACTGCTTGAAATCCCTGGGCAGAACCTCTGGCGCCACTCAGGCTCAGTGGACCAGAACAAATCCACAGCACCACAGTCATGCCATTATGTAGCATCACAACGCTACGACGTGAGTTTGGGCATTAATTTATCACCGACGGTGCAGGGCTTTCAGTGTCTTGGTAAAGCTGTTTGAGTTAATACTGTACTGCTACGAAACATAACGGCCTTAGCTGACCTATCCTCAATAAAAGAAATCTAACATCTCTCCTTGTAGCAGTACCAGAGGAGCATGCAAATACCATGGAGTCCCATTGAGTGCTACTGGCAACTGGCAACAGTTTTAACTCAACAGATAGAAAAAGCTTGCGCCAAACCTCTGGTTACATTCAAATGTCCTGAGGTCTGACTTACTGACTTTGTTATAGGATTATGGCTAAGGCTGGAGGGGGCACGGAGAGGTGGATAAGACCACATTCTTTAAAAGATGCTGAAAAACCAGAACACAGCTGCCGCTGGTTAACCTTGAGTGAACCAGGTCCAACTGTGCTCGATGCACTGTGATAAAAAACAAGGAAGTTACTGAAGTAAAACCAACCAAGCTTAAGCGCTAATTAAGAATGAAGAAATTAGGGTATATGCAGCAATACAAAGCAAAATGTGTGACCTTTAATTCTGCAATGTATTGAGTTCAAAGTTTCAATGTCTGACAGGTTAGTGGCATCAAAAAGATTTGAATTTGTGGAATTTGAGATTGTGGAATTTGAATCACTTTTCCACTATTTTTCCAGTACTTTCTGAACAACTATTCTTGTAAACTGTAGATATTAAAATAATAAAAGTAGCCAAAAAAAAAAAACCCACAAAAAAAACATGACAAAAGACGAGACAAAACACAAAACAAAAAAATTAAAACAACAATATCCAAAACAAAAAACAACGCCAACAATAGCCAAAACAAAAAAAAACAACACAACATAAAACGCAACTAAACATGACAACATGAAAGAAAAGAAAACAACAGTAACCAAAACAAAACAAAAAACGACCTGAACGGCACATGAAAACAAAAGTTGCCATTTTACAAGTCTTTCAGGTGGTTTCTTGCAGTCTTCATGGCTGGTTCATGGCCAGAATAAGCTCTGATATGGACCTTATATCAAAGTTCTGCCTACACAAGACTAAATGTTAAACTTATTTATCTTGAGGAACAAGTGGAACTAAACAATCTTAGACTCATTTCATGCAGCAGTGCACATAAATCCAGACTGAACAAGCACAAGGGCGAGATCAGAATGAGAGATTCTGAAATGTTAACCCTGAGTGCCTCAGTGAATGTGAGCTCCATTGAAGTCACTGAGGCCATTGTCAGCAAAGCTTTGTTCTGTTTTACTCAGTGTCCCATGACGACATATAACTACACCTACGTGCACTAATACCCATATTAGTCACTCATCTCTTTCCAAAGCCTTTTTTCCTTCGCCTCCCGCATCCACCTATATATCACACTGGTTTAATCCCTGCTTAAACCCATTCTCAATTAGCCAGTCTGACCAGCTAATGGATCCAGGCAGAAACAAAAGAGGTTCGTGATGCCAGAGAAAACAAGATGTCACAGCCTGTTTCAATGCAATATAGTGTATACTACCAAGTTTAAACAGTTTTCACGGTTTCATTTTGAAGGCCACATTCTTGAAGGCCTTCTTTTCACTCCTCTGCATGATTATTTAGCCCTACTTAAAAGTTAAAATCTAAAACAACATGTATGTAGCTTGGCCCTGAAATGTGCTGCCATGTAAAGCATCTGCTCTTTGCATAAAGCCTACAATAAGTGTAAAAACGTACATAAACCCCAAATCCTCTCACACTATTCTTAAGAGTAAGACTGTGATAAAACGAGTAAAAATGCACCAGCATTAGTACTTAAGACACCAAAGCTTTCAATCCATTGATCTACAAGAATTGCAGAATTGCTGCAGGCAAGTATTTTTCTGTCTCACATGTTAAATGAAGCTTAAGGGTAGGTCCAACTAGCTCTGAGCTAACTGTGTTAGCACTGATGCCAAGATAAATCAAGAATAAAGGAATGAATTCTCTCTGTCAGACAGGCCTCAATCCTGATTAGTATCTGAAAGCCCGGAGGCTGAGTATTTCCTAGGGACAATCAGACAGATAGTAGGAGAAAAGGATTGAAAAAAGACAAGGCACTGAAAATCTTGGAGGTGTTGGTACAATAAACAGAATCATTAACAATTACAATAAATCTGACCAATAGTAATCAATATTTAATTTTTTTTTTGACTAGACAAGATTGTACATATGCATCTGCAAATAAATGGCATACCAAACTTTCAAGTGAGAAACATGTAGCATTAATCTTAATAAATAATTATATACAAAAACAACAAGATTTATTATTATTAGTAGTAGTATGCTTATAAATAATAAAATAAATAATATATTTGCTACGACAAATAAATGAATATTTTATACAAATATAATAAAAAAAAGAAAGTAAACATTGTAACCAACAGGGCACTCAGTATTCTGGGAAGTTTGTGTGCACTGGGAATCATATTTTTTAAATAAAGCCAGTGTAACCCTCATTTTACATACAGCACACAGTGAAAATGAGATGAAGTGGGCAGTGGGCAAATGCATAAAATGCAGCATAATTTGAAATCACGAGTTTAAAATTGAAAGCATTCAATTCACACGGACTGACCGTCACACAGAGAACATGTAATCATGCTAGATACACATACACACTTCACAAGACTCGACTAAGTTTGCAAGGTTTGTGAAATTAAATGTTCATTAGCCATTTAAAGATTTGTTTAAATTATATAAATGCATATGTGCTTAATGTTGACGGCAAACAAGAAAATATTATGTTTGCCTTTCTATTGCTAATAGGCCTAATATAAATGCAATAGTTCTAATACTTTCCGTATACATAAATTCCTTTGTTTAACCATTCTGTCTGACTTTTGTCTGACTTCTGTCTGACTTCTGTCTGACTTCTATCCGTATTAGACAGAACTGTTAACGACGACAACAAACAAGAATAAAAACATCACTCCTGCCTAATAGATCGGCCAAGCAGAAAGATATATCGGTCGACCACTAATAATAATCACCACAATCATCATCATAAATATTACAAAATAATAAAAAGTGAAATAATAAAATATACGTTACAGCAACTAATAATAATAATAATAAAAACAACAATCAATCGATCTTCACCATCAGTACTATAAAATAAAAAAAGTAAAGAAGTAACTTTGTGACAACTACTAGTACTAATGATAATGAAAATATTGTATTAACCATATAATAATAATAATATTAATCATCACATCAACTACCTGGTCGACCAATATTTTATTAGTCACTTGGTTTAAAAAAAAAAAACAAAAAAAACATCCAAATTGGCAAAGTCATCGTTACGGGCTGGTCTCTGTGGCAGCTCAATCTAATGTTAACATAGAAAAGTGTGCGCAATTGAAGCGTCTGTGCAGTGTGTGGAAACTGAACAGTAGCACTCATAGTAGGACAGATGAAGGCGCCGTTGCGCTCACTTGCTCTTAAAATACTCCCTATTTTTGCTCATACAGATAAGAGTAATTATTTTTTAGAATCTGTAAAGACTCTACATTTATTTGTGTACACTCACAATAACAACAAAACTTAGCACATTTGTAAAATAATGAAAGCAAACAAGGATGCGCTTTCTGCCATCTCGGTCTCTTGAGAACTTGAGCGGAACTCTGTTTATGCTTGCCTTACAGACATAAAAATATCTACTGAGAGTGAAATGTCTACTATCAAATAGGCCTAAACCAATTCAAATGGAAAACAGATATTCTAAGATTCCATATGAAACATGCCTACAGGCGCATCCACTTCTGCGGAGATGACGGGTCAGTGCCACGACTTCATCTCTTAAACCGAAAACAAAAAAGCACTAGTTTATCAATTAATTATTTACATGTTAATGCAGCCTCCTTACTGTTTTTCCCTGACACATTCATAATCATTATCTTCTGCGGTGCACTGTGGCAAGCATTATAGGCTATGCAGGCAATTAAAGTTTCATTATTATGATTTAAATGGAAGGTTCATTATTATGATTTAAATGGTTTTTTACTAAACTTGCAATTAGTCGACTAATGCTTCAAATAAACACCTACTAGTCGACCAAAAAGGTCTTTAGTCGAGGGCAGCCCTAATAATAATCAATTATCTTCATGAATATTATAAAATAAAAATAAATAGTTATAGAATATTTTATTAACATTTTTTAATTATTTATTAACATTTTTTAACATTTTTTTTATTAACATTTTATTAACCATATAATAATAATAATGTTATTATTATTAATTATAATTAGTAGTAGTAGTAGTTTTTATAATAATAATAATAATAATAGTTATTATTATCATTATTGTTATTATTAAAAAAAAATATTAATCATTTTAAAAAGCAATTTTTGTCAGTTGCTTACAACTCTGATTGATAATCCAGAATCAAGATTTCTTCCACATCTAATTCTCAAAACGAAGAGTGAAGTCCTTAGGGATTCTATGTGAGACCAACACCGTCCCACAAGATGGAACACAAACTCCAGCGAGCTTATGGTAGCACATGCATATGCATTATGGATGTCAACCAAAGCCTGCATGCTGACTTCAGCAGAGACTGAAAATATGAAGTTCAATCTGAGAGGGTGAGCCAGAGGGCGTCAGACAGGGAAAGAGATGCTGCAAGAAAGAGATTGAAAGTAGATGAGAAAGTGCCGAGAGAAAGAAACACTTCATCTGAGGTGATCTGATCATGATCTGGGAATAGAGTCCAGAGACCCAAGGGAGACAACTAGGAGAAGAACTCTAAAGGAAACGATAAGCCCTTTCTGGCGGTCTGTAGTAGATCAATAATCCTTCACTCACAGGTCTCCTAGAAACACCTGAGTCTAAGCATCTTACCTTGTCATCTGGACCCTCATTCATTCAATTATCCTCATGCTGCATTTATATAATTCAAAACCATATGTTGGATCATATCGAACGTCTTATAAATTGCTAGACATCAACTTTGGTGTGCCAAGCCGGGGCTGGCAAAGCTTCCACTGACGTCTCAGCACTATTTGGAGGGTATGTGGGAGAAAATCATTCTGTACGCCACACGATATTAGGAGCATGTAGGTGTACTGTAGACTGTATAAGACTAAGATGGTCTGAGGGAAACTGAAAGTGTAGCTACCTAGAGGAAATTATACAAAATGGACAGTGGACATCCATGCTTCTACTTGGAACTATTAGAGATAGTGAGATATGGTCATTTTTCAAATCGTCATATCGTCAGCCCGTGAGATCGATGATACACAATATTATTGTGCATGTGTGCATAAACAGGAGAGAGACTCTTTGTTCTCGTCATAGCATAACTATTTGGTGTTTTAAACCCCACATGTGCACGAGAGTGAGCCTATGGAATCACCAATAATCCCAAAAATATACTTTCAAACATACTGATAAACTAACGTTAAATATAAAAATACTGTATTTAAAACCGCTAGTTCATATATATAGTCTGATCATATTGCATGTCCTGTGACATATCTGTCATATCTGCGCATGGAAGATATGAGTATGAATGTTTTGCAAAATCAGTCAAAGATTAAAATCAATAGATTTCATTTAAAGTACAAGGGCCCTATTTTTACGATCTAAAAAATGCGAATGTCGCCGAACTGAAACTAGCAAACACACTTGCACTGCGTCTTGCATTGCATTGCGCCAGGAGTATGATAGGGCCCCAACAGTTTAACACTAATATTGGGCATAAAGTAACATGGTAAATGTAAAGTATTCAAAACAGGTAGGTTGATATATTTGGAGTAAAGTTCAACTAAACTGATGCATCAGTCATACAGCGCTCCGGACCGTGCGCCTCATGACGAGCTCGACGCACTGCCACAGAATGAGATGCATTCTAACAACTCAGTTAGTAAAATATTGCACATATATAGGCCGTTCAAGTTAGCTGTTAAAATGCAATGAAATACCTTGTATCTGCAGATGATGTACGTCTGTATGTGGATGGCTACAGGCTCTAATCCTCATTTGTGAGCCTAATATCGTCTTGACTATTGAAAGATACCTCTGCTTACGTCGATATCTCTGACTATCGTTGATACACGATACTATCGTCTATAGGCACAACCCTAACTAGAGAGCCTGGTGTTGCTCTGTAACAGGGCATGAAGGAAGTATTAATTTTAAAAGCACCATTCCAAATCATAGTGAACTGCCTACAGACAGCGAACGCGAAACACTGTTTCAAAATGAAGCAACATTATACAGCCTTTTCTGATCCAAAATCAAAGATAGAACCAGCAATCACTGGCAACAAAGTGGAAAGAAATATCTATAAGTCCAGATTATAAGGTGACATACATTTATGGTGACATACTGTACGTAATCTAACATGTGTGTGCGTGTATATCTATCTATCTATCTATCTATATATATAGATATGAGTCACAATTACTAACAGAGTCAATTCAGACAGGAGAAGATTAGTCAAGATTATATGTTGCCATATATAAACATATCTCTCTAGTTACTGCAATCTATCAATCAATCCATAAAAACGATTTATTAAGCACTATTCCCATGAGAAATAGTTTTACAAATAGAGTATGTTGATTTGAATGGGACAGAAATCTTTAAATATTTTAATAAATAAACAAATAAAATCTCCCACAGGACCCCTGAGTTACCTCAAAATAGTAAGTAATTAGCATTTTTTTTTATACTGAGGCCTAAATAGAGCTTTGTATCTAAAAAAAAAAAAAGTGTCTATAAAACTATCAACCTATCTAATCTAATTAAAATTATACTATTTACTATTTTACACTAATTTGATTTCATTTCATTCTAGATGCTCTAGAAGTCTGATACAAACAGTAGACAGCAAGGCAGCTCACTACAGTTTTAGGAACAGCGCTAATATGTTTCCACTACAACATTAGCTATAGACCACTGAGCCTTGGGGTATGTCCTTACTCCATTACAGAGTGCTTGTGAACATAAATTAACATGACATATGAGTGTAAGCAAATATGACAAAGTGAAACCTACGTCCGGAAGTGTGATCTTCAAGCCCGCACACATATAAGACCCAGCACATGGAGCTCAGGTAGAACAGACAGGTGTGAAAGAGAAGTCTGCCGAGGTGACAGTGATGCAGTCCTTGCTGACACCGGGCGCACTCAAGCCATAACCTGTCAAGAACAGCTGTCTCACCGGGGAGAGAAGTCACCCACGGAAACAGAAAGAGCACTTCCTATTCAAATAACATCCACACTGCTGTGGCATGGCAAGTGTCACAGAAAGCTGTAAAATTGAGGAAACTGACAATTTCAGGTTTGATGTTATCCGTCTGGATGTGTGAAGGTGTGTGTTTAAATCAAGCTGACAGCACCATCGCCTTAATTCTCTTTTCAAGGCACAAGAGCTCACGTCCCACTCTTTCATTCTGGCTGTAATAACTTAATGGTGCAGATGTGATTATGGCCGCCTGAGTGATGCCGCCCAACACGCCTGAAGAATCCCCATGAGAACGCTCCTGCTCACTGCCAATAAATGCTGAAAAATGCAGTTTCTAGAAGTTAGAATCATTTTTGGACATATTTATAGAATAGGAGTAGGAGTTAGTCTGTCTGTGTGCTTTAAAAAAATCCTCATTCAGGCAGAAATAAGAAGGGATCATATATATATCATGATTCTGACTATATCTGTATTCGTTATTATAAGCATTTTATCAAATAAAATAGGCCAATATCAGAAGCAAATATAGCAGCTTTACTTAATTGTTTTAAACAAAATAAATATCATTAAAAACAAATAAATCAAAATCAATTAAGACAGCATTTGTTTTTTTAACATATGTATTATTTGATATATATTGGCTAGTGGCTTATTAAATTATCATTTAATAAAAATACAAATAGACAGAGTTCTTCAACCAAAATATAACTATATATGTATATATGCCAAATCTAATAAATATATAAAAAAGACAGAGAACCTGTTATGCAGGCTTAAATGTTCCCTATACAATAGTAACGGGAAACTTCATTAGAAAGGGCTGTTGCTCATTTGGTGGTTTCATATTTCATAGCATTAACTAAACAGCGAATGCTGACATTAGTACTGGGCGTGCATAAATGGTGACCCCTTTTTTAACTCTGCAAATGGTGCGCAGCTTGACAATGGATGACTGTAATAGGGCAACAAGACAACATTTTGGAAATCAAGAAAGATGGCGGGTGCCGCAGCTAAAGCCGTTTGCTTGCCAGAGGAGGAAATAGCTGAGAGGTTTGACGCATATCCACTCCTGACCCAGCGTCATAAGATGAGGGAACAATAAATTCAGTGGATTTCTGAAATTCAAACTAAATCTACTCGTAGATCAATGCCTGAGACTATGTAACACAAAACTTTCCCATAGGATCTTCGAGGAGACAAAGGCTGCAGACTGTGTATCCAGAAGCACGGGCGGTAACTTTTTGCTTGGGTGTCACAACGCTTGTGTGAATGAGAAAGAGCAGGAGAAAGAAATCGACAGGAAGTGAGCGGCCTACCAGATGGGTGTGTTTATGATGAGATCTAACAAGCATGACAGACTGCATCTGTGATCTAGCGCTTGTGCTCGCTGCCAATAATTGCTGAAAAGTGCCAGAGTTTTTAAAAGTTGGAATCACTTTTTCAAGATATTTATAGAGGAGCAGTAAGATGCATTTGTCTGTCTACGTGCTTCCAAATTCAGTCAGAAATGACAATGAATGCAATCATGTATCATATATCATGATCATTATTGGTTATTATAAGCATTTTGCACAATGACCAGCAAGAGATAAATTAGACCAAAACTAGAAACAAACATAGCATCTTTGAAAATGTTAACTGAAATTTGCTTTATTTTTAATACGTAAAAATTAACTCATTTCCTGCAGTACAATGAAAGCGAACACAAGGAAATCCAAATGTATTCTAAATCCTTCCCTGAGGGTTACACAACACGAAGAGCAAGATATTTTACGATCATATTAGATTCATATCAGTCCAGGTATGAGTCTCGGTGGCTTTCACCCACTATATTTCATACCTGCTGTATTTCATGTCTCTATATCAGAAACACATGGTTCATAAAGGGGGTCCTTATTTGATGGAGTCTTAGTGAAATGGACTTTCCTGGGCTCATGGATCAATACGACTTTAATCTCTGCTGGACGGGGCCACCGAGAGACTGAGTATGGAGAATAAGGGCAGGGCAGGTGTAAATCTCTCCAGTCTGTCAGAGCAGCACTGGGGCCAAGATGAAATTCAGAAATCTCCAGAGCTCCACCACAAACCTCATCAGCACATCCCTAAGAGTTATGGGACAGCTGTGTGTATATTCCTTTGATAGCACATAGACATTACACAAAAGCCAGTATAAACAAACTAAATGCTAATCAGGGAGAACACAAAACGTGATATTTCAATCTAAAACTCAATCTCAAAGGCAAGGGAAATGGGTATTTTTGCCATAAACCAAAAGTTATAAGCAGTCTTATCACCATTATGTATACAGTATGGAAAATACTGTGGGAGTTAAGAGAGAAAGAAATAGCAGAAGAGGGAAAGGTTTAAATGAAATGAATAAAAGAAAGAATAAAGAGTCATTCAATCATCAAAGATCTATTCTACTGAGAGGACATTTTGCATCCTCAGATCATTGTACTTGCCAGGAACTGACAAATTGAATAAATGATTCAGACAAGAGCTCACCCCATTTTATATAAAGAAAAGGTACAAAGAAAATGCCACCAGACCATATGGATTATAAGAAAGCATTGGAACAAGCAGAGACCTTCAAAAAAAAAATTATGAAGACAAAAGACCAGCACAAAAGATTTGCAGTGTGTTGCATCGCAAGTGTCACTACAAAAAAAAAAAGAGAGAGAGAGAGAGAGAGAGAAAGAGAGAGATGTTCAGAAAAAACACTACTGAAGGCCTTAAGGCTAATGCTCTTTACAGTTACAGCACATTTGTATTAGATACAAATGTATTAATTATATACTAACAGAACACGAAGCACATGTAAAATGTTAAAATGGGGGCCAACGGTGAACTGAAATATAAAATCAATCTATTTATGTTTAAAAAAGAATAGGGCTGTACCAGAATATTTGATTATTCGAAAATTAGTTTGGTGGGTTGCCATTAAATTTTCACATTTTGAGATTCGAATATTAATTTTTTTCTTCTTCTAAACACCTGGCATTAGAGCTGATGGGTTCGGGATTAATTTATATCATTTTACACGGACTCAGGCTTGCACAGTAAATGAGCGGTCATGTGATGCCTTTCGATTAACATTTATCTTAATTTAATTTGTTAAGAAAGATCTATTTATAGGCTCAGCGTATGCCTAGGATGATGTTACAGAGGACTTATTTTATTTCTTTGTTCCAACTTCCGATTGGCCATAACATACGTTAGTCATAAATAAATTATGTTAAAACATGTATAAATGACTCATTCTTGACAAAAGACAAAAGAGCTGCGTCCGTGCGCACATTTAAATGACGTTGGGCTGTAAATGGGTTCAGCGTTTTTTTAAAAAGCTATCAATCAAAATTGACTTTTCGGGCTTGGGCTGAATTCTGTCGGGCCTAACTTTTAAGGCCAGTTTACAGCTCTACTTGGCATCCCCCATGAAACGGTTCTCATTCACCCTTGAATATGAATCACCCATGAGTGAACGTCATGATTCAGTTCATCTGGAAGAGAAGGCAAAAATGCCGAAGACCTCAGCTGTGTGGGAGCACTTTAAATTGAGTGAGGACAAGACATAGATAGTGTGCTAAATTTGCGATTTGAAACTGGCCTACCACAACAGCACATCAAGTAGTGCGTGTGCGAGAGAGTTTGATAGTGCGTGTGAGTATCTTAGTGTGCACAAGAGAGTTTTGATAGCATGTATGCAAAAATGTTTGATAATCTGTGAGAATGAGTTTGATATTGTTTGTACGATAGAGTTTGGTAGTGCGTGTGAAAAAAGCTTTGATAGTGTGTGAGAGGCAATATAGTAGTGAATGAGAGAGAGTTTGATAGTGTGTGCATGAGTAAAGTTTGAATAATGTCTTCAAACAGAAGTTTGAAAAATCACTAAAAAAAGTAACTGCTTTTATCCGGCATGTTAATCAGTAATTTTACACATGATAAAAATGTGCACTTAATTTGCTTGGAAAATACTTGCAAATACAGCAGACATTAAAAAAATCGTACAGTAGCCTATTAATATTGTGTCTATGTTAAAAGTATTGCCATCACTTGTGAAGTCGATTGGATAAACAGTTCTCAAAATTAAAATGCAAGCAGACAGACAGACACACAGATATTCCAGACTTTATTACACTGTAATATAATATTACATCTTTATTCCTGCCCTCTACGCACACCGAACACGACAGTTGTCGCACCACGCCGCAACAGCTAAAGATCAGAACAGAGTCTGTCTATGCTGGACGCGACAGAGCGACCGTTGAAAATGGTTTGAAATGTGTACTTCATAAATAGAATGCAGCAGCAGTTGCGAATTTGTCAACCGCGCACACCGCATCCAGAGCAGACAGCATGATAGGTTCTATTGTATTTTGTCATGCCGCGCCGATCGCGTCCAATGTAGACGTGGTGGTAGAGAGAAAAATATGTTAGTTAAAATATGAGCCCCCTCCCTCTGAAGCTTCGAATATTCTGTGTTGATTACTACCGCCCTTGCTCCAAAAGCTATAACAAAACATCCTTTTTTCTTTCAAATGGTTACATTAATCATGTTTGTTATATATTTTTAATTAAAAAGTGGAAATCACTTTACTAAATAATGCTACTGCTTCACTTCCACTTTAAGATATGCTTTATTTGTTAACAAATGAAGGCTAAATTAATCAGAAAAAGTTCAAAAGGGTTACGCACTTTAAAGTTCCTCTTGTAAAGCAAGGAAGAAAAGAAATCTCTCAGCATCCTAAAGTATTTTAACTGTTTTGAGTTTAACCATTTTTTGTGGCAAATTACTTCTCTACATCCTAAATCATTGAGTGTTGTGAACGAACATGACTGGTTTCTGACCTTAACGGCCTTAATTAACTGTCCATTGAGAAAATCTTACCACAAAAAAAAAAAACATGCTCTGTACAATTATGTCCTTGGCTGTTGTGCCATCTCTCAGAGCAGATCTTTCAGGAGCTGAGAGGAACTCTTGAGTGACTGGCTGGCTTTTCTAAAGACAGAAAAATCACATGAAAAAGCAAAAGCAGAAGGCACTCTAATGGCAAGAAGGCAGAACCACCATTACGGACCAAACACTGTCTCTTCAAAACACTCCAGAGAACCATCAGACTGAAAGAGTTCAACAATTAAATTATTCAGTATTCAGAGGCAAATGTATTAGGTGAACAGTCAAGATAAATGTTTATTACTATTGCCAACCAGCACCTTCAAAGTTTCAATTAACTTCCATAACAGGTAGATAAAGCATGTGAAATTTACTTTTTCAGCCTAACAGGAAAGGAGATCTTTAAAAAAGGAGATATAAAAAAATAAATAAATAAATAAATAAATAAATAAATTATATATATATATATATATATGCACAGAATACATTGTAATCATTCGCTGTCATGTCAGTTGTGTGGAAGCATTTTTAAATCTGTGCGCAAGACACGGGCAGCCCTTCAGCACTGGAAGTGCAGAGCTACAAGTCTGAGGCACAGATAGCAGGAAGCGAACAGACGACTGCACAAAATAAGAGCCCCTTTCCAGCGCTCACTCAATCTGTGCGAGCGTACTATACCTGTCCGCACCCTACACAAGCGGAGACAGTGAAGGGATGTTAAGCTTAACTTCTCGCGTGTTGGATAAGAAACGAAATGGACTAAACTGTGACAAAACTTTTTTTTTTCTTTTTTTTTTTCTTTTTTTTTTTCTTTTTTTTTTTTTTGTAAAGTAGAACTTGCATACATGTTTGAAAAGCCAGAAGTAAACGTCAGTTCTGTATAGGATGATTCTTTTTATTTTACCTTAAAACTACATCGACAGTATATATATATATATATATATATATATATATATATATATATATATATATATTACAGCATATTATTCTACAAGCATGGATTTAACTGACAAAAAAATGCAGCATGGTGAGCATAAGACTTCTTTCAACATCACAGGCTATATGCATACTGACAAACTTGATGAAGTCTATTGCAACTGCTTATTTTGCAAATGGAAATATGCTTCTAAATTGTAATTCATGACATCTGAGGAAATTTTACTTTCATTTGGAACTTGGCAGGTGTTCTTTTTTACCCTGGGTGGATATAATTAAAAAAGCCATTGCAGAGACGCCCTTTGGTCTCAATCATTATTTACCATCACCGCTGAAATTACTGTGCTTAAAAATAAAGTATATTCACCACCCACACAGTGTAAACACCTGCAATCCTCTGAAACGTGGATACGCTCAACAAACACTAAACAAAGTTAAGGCAAAAAGCTTCCTGAAAATGAAAATGAAAGAAATGTAGCCTCGGGCCTTACTACTTGTAAGGAGGAGAACAAATCAGAGCGCAATAGAGAGTCGGGATGAATTAAAAAAAGCTGCACCTGGGTTGGCTAGATTTAACGTGGGAGAATCTAACCAAGCTGAGCACTTCCTCTAGCAAAACTCACAAAACTTAAGGGCAAGCGAGGCTTCTAAGTGCCCTCCTGTTCCGGAGTCTTTGATTATCTATTTCACTGTCATTTTCACATCTAAATACCAGCCTCAGATCCTCTCAGAGCCAAATTTCCATCAGGGGCCCCTTGAAACTGGAACTGTTTTTTTGAAATCCATAGATAAATCACAGAGGAACGGAGCAGCCTTCCAGAGACAACAAAAGGAAAAGCCAGCACCGCTTCGCTCTGTTGTCATACCCTCGTTTCCCATCAGATGTTGACTCAGAGCAGCTCTGCCGTTTGAAGAGAAGGAGGAGAGTGCGCTCTGGCAGTCCCCCTTTCCCAAAACCCCCTCCCTCCCCAGCCTCATACCTCTTATAAGTCCAGAGCAGTTTGACAGGCGAGACCAAAGAAAACATTTCTCGACAAGAGACGGACTGCCTCTGATACTGGGGGAACGAGCGCTCTCAGCTGTTGCTTTCGAAACCCTCTCTGACACGTTTCCTCATTATTTCAGCAGTGCTAAATGCAGTCAGGGCTGGGAAGAAAAAATAAAGAGTCCTTTGAGATTCCACTGCAGATGGAAGTGCAAAAAAATAAAAGACACTATGCAATTTCCTTAATTACAAAGGAAATAAAACTCTGGTCACCAGGGTCCTCGCCGCCTCCTGTTTTACAGGTACTCTGCAATTAGCTTAGGTCAAAGAATCTGGATGTCAGGATGATTCTGATTAATGAATCTGTTTGATGCGTAATATCTGGGTGCCCGAGACATCCGAGCCCTCCTACCACCTACACCTGGGCACCGGGTCTCATTGATGTTCAGACGGCTGCATTATCTCGTAATCAGCGGGAAAAACCCTCTGAAACTTCTTTGTACTTTCATACCTTCACAGCAAACCATTCTCTGTGTGTCACTTAAAGAAACAGTTTACCTAAAAATGATACATGAGATAAAAATTTGAGTATTTACTCATCCCCAGGCCATCCAAAATATTTTTTGGGTGAACAGGAATTAAGGTTTTGAAGGATAACACAATTGCAAATGAACAGGGTTCAATGTAGACGAGAATACATATTTAGGTAGCTTAAATGAAAATGTTGTCATTATTCACTTACCCCCATGTCGTTCCAAACCCGTAAAACTTTGTTTGTTTGAAGACGAAAAAAGCTTTTACAGGTTTGGAAAGACATGGGGGTAAATTAATAATGTTAAAATGTTCATTTTATGGTGGATTAACCCTTTAATGTCCGTATGAACTGGAAGTTGCTGCTGACTTTATTTCATTATAGTGATGTATTTCCAACTCAAATGGAATATTGAATAGAGGGCGGGGATTTATTCTATTTAGTATTCAGTAACGCTCCTCCTCTTATCTCTCACTCACAGCAAACTAACGGTTGGAGGGGCGCAGTGGCATCCCAAGAAAATTTTATTGGGGTGGCCAGATTAGGCAAATGCAATCAGTATCAACAAAATTGATCTTTGCGATGCAGAGAAAACAGAAGCTGCATCTGAAGTGCCATTTAGATGTTTTTACACATTGTTTAATGCAGCTCTGTGGGACATGGAATGCTTTAACCTGCAGTTACAAATGAATAAATAATGTTTTGATATTTTAAACATAAAACATTGAAAACTGATGTTTGAAATGATTTAAAAAATTGAAAGGTACCTTAAATGTGTAATTAAAACCGCCAGTAGGTGGCAGCTATGAGTAGTGAGTCACTGCGAGTGAACCAAATCATTTAAATGGTTGATTCATTCAGGAATGAAACACCATAATGTTGCTCAGAGACGCAAAACAGTGGCTGTGTTTGGAATGATTTTTCTTCTTAGAAATAGAGCAAAAACAGGAAATATGTTGCCTTAAACGCAAGTCATTAAATTTCTTGTTTATTGAACTGTTGTATAAAATCAATTTCACATTTGTAATTATGCTAACTTTTGGAGAAAAGCGTAACTATTTGTGTGATAGTAACTATATGGAACTTTATAAATTGTATAGACATATACATTTTCAGCCCCATATCTTGAAAAATGTGATAATTCTAAATTTCCAGTGAAAGAACCATAGACTGTATAAAAACTAGGAGAGAACACACTATAAATACGAATGCGAACCATAGACTATATAAAAACATGAACATGACTCCTGAAGTGTGTTTTTGAAGCCTAAAGTGTGCAGAGCGAGTCATCGCCATCTTGGTAGCACGTCACCACGCCAACTTAGCACGATAGCAGTGTCAGCAGCAACAATCCACCCGTCACTCAAGTGGCCGCGCCCTTAATTATGCAGAAGTTTAAGTCTTAATATAATTTAAACGGATGAATTATAAAAAAATTAATCCCCCTCACAGTTGTCATGGAGGGCAAAATTTGCTATTTAGACCAACATCATTTATTGCACCAGGCTGTAAGCGTTTTTTTCTGCTGTAAAGTTGGGCATTTTAACATGGGGAGTCTATGGGACTAACTCCCTTTTGCAGCAAGCCTTAAGCGGCCAGTCGATGAATTGCAGTTTTAGTCACTTCCTTATTGGACAATGGCGATCGATGCGATCTAGTCTAGAGCATCACGTGAAGTATGCATGCACTCTGTGTTTTGATTGGACGGTGGGGGGGGCGGTGAGGGAAAGGGCAGCTACTCTGGTGGCGCAAATCTGCAATTGTTTTTGGTGCTACAGGCGGTGCTGAATTTATTTATTTTCACTTCTTAAACTATTGTGAATTTACATTCTGCAGTTAAATGAATAGTACCCACTGCAAATCATCCTAGGGGTGGCCACAGGGAGTTTATACCTGGAGGGGCGTGGTTCAGTATATTCTGCCCAAGTTGTCAAACTGATGTCATCAGAGAAGGCATGCCATTCCAGTGGAAGCAAATTATCAGATTTCGATTAAAGATTACCAAGAAAAATTATATTTTTTCAGTGGACTAACTTGCACAGATTAATTGTTCGCCTTAAGACTAGCATTGAGTGTTAACAAAATAAATGGTGTAGATTTAATGCAGACTTTAAACACGCAAATGCTGCAGAAGAGGTCATGAACTTAACCAAACTAGACCACAGCTAGCATTTGTAGCAATACCTTTAATTTAGGTTTTAAGTTAAGTTAGGTTTTTGTTTAGTTTTTGCTTCTATTTGTCAGCTGTTTGTTACTTTGAAGCTGTCTAAATATGAATTTTGGGCCACAAAATTGTCTTCATTCATCATACCACATTCATTGACAGATGCAAAATAGATTGCAAAATCCTGGAATGTTTTTCTCCAAAACCTTTTTCTCCTCAGCTGAAGTTAGTAAGTCATATATATCTTGCAAAGCCTGGGGGTGAGTAAATAATCAGAAAAGGGAGGGTGTTTAGCCAGTATGGGACCACGGCTGATCCATTTAGTGGGGAGAGGGGAATAAAAAAAATTCACATTCAATTAGAGAAATGCAAGCCAAAAGACTTGCCAAAATACTCAGACTAAACAAAATTCCATATTAAATTAAACAGGCTGTGAGGAAAACACTTAATCTCAGGTTTTTGCCAAACATATTGTCTTTTAAATGTCAAGGCCGAAATAAAATAGCAAGATATTGTACGAATAAGAATAATCATGAAAGGACGTGATAAGTGTAAAGGGCGTTTACAAAAGTTGTTTTGGAAATATGCTTTTTTTATATAATTCCACTAGGACACACTACAGCGCAGAAACTGCATTCTTCTCCTTTTAAAAGCACCTTTGAAAGCAAACAAAGAAGGTTTCATGTCCCGAGGTAATTTACATCATGACCACGATAATGGCACTGTGAAAGATAACTGCTTTCCATGATCTAGATTCACCAAGCTACTGTAGTGCTGCTGCAATGGATCCCGGAAAAAGGGTTAAGACCTTGATGCACATGCCATGCTCTGTACTACAAGAAACAGCTGCAGTCTAAGCCATAACTTAGCTAAAGGACTGACAGTCCAGAGCACCTGAGGAAGCCAATTAGGAACAGGTGAAGGACAGAAACTCATCCTTTCCAAACATGGTTTATAACATTTTGAAAACGTCTTTAAATTCAAGAACCTGTGTATGAGATTTACTCCTCTAAGTGGCAGTCCAATATCAGCCAAGCCTATTTATCCAGCCTACAGTCTGCCAATGGTAATTTTGAGTAAACATCCTGTAAAAATGAACAGATGAACCTTGTATGGAAATTTGGTCTGGTACTTACAATGATAAATCACTCTATTTCAAAGCTGATAACTGATAAAGCTATTAGTAGGAGGAAAACACAACTAAAATAAACTAAACTAACTAGATAAACACTTTCACTTTTCACTTCTGAACTTTCGTGTCCCACAATAATTAACTGTGAGAAACTTAAAAAAAAAAAAAAAAAAAAAAAAAAACTTTCCTTTAAAAATAGTTAAATGGAAATTGTCACAAACTTGCCACAGACATGTGAATATTCCAGTCCATTCATCATCAATTTCATTTATTTGTGGTTTCACTACAATAAGACTATCTAGAAATAATATGGGGTCACATGCCATGATAAGCATTAAAATAATTTTAATCTGCTAATATCAGCCAATTTAAGTTTCTTTATTCCATTTTTATGGTAGGTCACATTAAAAAAGTCACATTCAGGAGATGTATTGTGTAAACTTTTTTTCAATATTGTTATCTGCATGACCAACATCACGTCAACTCCTACTAAACCCACAACACACATTGAGCAATAAATACGACATTATGCTAGATTATGTCTATTGACTTTACCAGATTAATCCAGATGTCAATACATCAGAATTGAGAATAGCTGCACATCCCAACAAAGAGCACTGCATGTCAAGCCTCCAGAGACTCCATCACTAAGCAGCTAATGTGAAGCTGCCCCATTCTGTCTCAGCTTTGGTATAATTATCTTCATGTGCTTTAATTATTTCCATATTCATCCTAATGATGTGCTTCATTCCCCTTATTATGAGAGACATTTGCTTGTGTCAGTTCCATAGCGACACAGTTTGGATTGCTGCAGCACCTATGATTATGAACAGGAGAACTAAAAGAAAATATCCCTTGAAAGGTAAAATCACTTTGAGGTCAGCTTTGCAATCATTATGCTATTCAGAAATATCAGGAAAAAAAAATCAACCTTAATTATTAATTTAATTACTGACTGCAGTGAATTTTGTCAAAGTAATCTTGCCAGAACATTACTCAAATAAATAAAAAATTGTGTGTGTGTGTGTGTATATATACATATATATATATATATATATATATATATATATATATATATATGTGTGTGTGTGTGTGTGTGTGTGTGTGTGTGTGTATTTTTTTTTTTTTATAAATAAACAACAATAATTTTATATGGTTATATGATTTAGAGCTTTTATGCATTTTTGTAAACTATTCAATTCTTTATAAATGATTTCATCAGCACTTAGGAAGTTCATCCATTCATTACTATCATATTACAAAGTCAAAATAATGATGCACAACTGACAAAACATAAGCATGTAGCCTAACACAGAGGGTGTGAAAAGCTAAAAACGAAGTAGACACTTGGTTACAATGCCTGTATTCATCTCACACCGGGGCACTCATCGCTGCCTTCCCCCATGGCAAAACAAAAGCGGGAAAAAACAATGGCGGAAACATCGGCCGAACACAATAAGAGTGGATTACACTGTGTAAATCAGGCCAAAAACCAACAGAAACTAGGATTAGACTGCAGCTGAAGAACAGAGGGAATGCACAGAACGCAGCAGTAGTTACAGAACCCTACAGCTACTTGACAGCTTGCTAAATGGAAGCCATTTAGTTAACTAAAAATCAATAGCTCCCTCAAACGGATCATGATTGTTTGTCAAGTTTCTTGGGCGAAGCATGCGACATGTTTCCTACAGCCTGGCTCCGAGGGAGTGGTCCATTATGAGCAATCACACGCAGCACCCTTCAGTTTCCCTGTACCTGCTCTGTCTTCATATGGCCCACTGACAGTGTGGAGGAGGAAGCAGTTCATAATCTCAGTGCGTGTGTGGATCAGGTTATGCCTACGAGGATAGTAAAATCTGAAATCAAAAACTGTGGAGAACAGCCAACGCCTCTCATGATGGAAGCAGCTTAAAAAAACACAGATAACTAAATAATGGAAAATAATGTAAATGTACGAATGCAAAAAAGGTTGACTGGTCTCGATGTCTGGTAAGGTTTGGGTCTATTGGTTTGTTTTAATAGGTGTTCTAAAGGCCATTTAGCTAAACAAGCTGAGCGTCCTGCTTGACCAGCAGGTCATTTAACAGTGTTAGATGGTAAATATTATTATGATAATGTGTACAATTTTAATTTTTATATTTTATTAATTCAAATGTACCCTAATCTTCACATTACCTTGCAAATAAATAAATAACCTGCCTAAGCTGGTTTGCTTAAACCGCTCCCAGCCTGGTCAGTAGGCTGGTTTTGAACACACACAGATAAACCAGATGAACATCAGCTTGGTCAGACCCTCTTAAACCAGACAAGAGCAGTAAACCAGCTATTTGTGCCCTCATTTCTTATACAGTAAAAAAAAAAAAGTGTCAAACTTAAGATGGGCTTTAAAGACAGATTTGTTATTTAATTGATTAAGAAACCGTGTTATTCCAAGAATAGCATCTTGGAAGCTTTAGTTCCTTGAACAACTCATAAACAAGGTGAGATACTTAATTTACAAAACTGAATTCGAGGGCTTTTATCAACAATAAAGAGCGCGGGAGGATACATCTGTACTTCATACTAACGTTACTCTGCACAGCACATACACTTCACTGTACGACACTTGACCCTACTAAAACGGCAAAAATAAATAAATAAACTAAATAACTAAATAAATATTCTTCTGGTGAAACGAGTATTATGATTATTTCGTGGTTAAATAAATAAATAAATGAATGTTTGTTTAGGCATATAGCCGAACGCCCACAAAAGATTCAAAACGAGTGATTTGAATAATCAGAAAAGTTGATTCAGTTTATAACAAAAAATAACTTCTGGTGGTTAATTCCCTTTAAATTTCAACTCACTGTAAATCCTTCTGACATGAATTTGAAATAATAGCATTTTATGAGCCACTTCGCTGCCTTTATAAAACGTCTGGTGCAGCCACAAATGATTCGTTAATTCAACCGCTGATTTAAAGCTTCGCAGATGAGTGCTTTCAATGAAAAATACTTTAACAATAATTCAGAGACCCACTCAATGAATTACGTCAATCTGAGGGAATGTTTAAACAGCCAAATAACAAACAGCCCGAACACGCAATTCGTTTTAAGCTTTTGATGGCACCTTTACTGTTTTTATGATAACCAAGACCAAATCTCTCCATTATCAGAAAAGTTCAGCGTCTTCGAAGTGCAACTCAGCCTCCCTTTTCTGTCCAGACTAGCGTAAGCTTCTCGTGTCCTCAAAACACACACAAGTTTGAAAGTGCGCAGGTTCTGTAACTCCAGATAAACGGGACTTTACCTGTTGGTCCCTCTACGCTGTCGGCGTGAATCTGAACCGCCAGGATCAAGAGAAATGCGCAGGTATTCATTTTATGTTGTTAGTCCAGTTGGGAAAACAAGTCGAAATCATTTCAGTGGCTCCAGTAGTTTGGATGGTGAAGTTCATCGATTCCCGAAATCCAGCCGAAGCTCAGTTCAGAGTCGCGTGAAGTGATACGGGGGCAGTGCGAGCCGTTCAAACTGACGTCAGGATAAACAGTTCCAAGCGATGTTTCTTTCTCTCCGCGAGCGCACTTTCTAGCGCTCCAGTGTGCGTAGTGTGCTTCAAAGTGTGCGAACGACGCCCCCATGCGGGGCTTTCGAGAAGTTGAGCTCGCTCTAATCATCCTGCTGTTCTCAGGCTATACATTATGATTCATCGTAATCTCTTTAGCCCAGCTACTAAAGACAAGCAGCTCCCATAACTGAATGAAATTAATGATGTGATTTATATTGGTTGATAAAATGAGAATAAAGGGCACACATTCTCTAAAATGCGTTTAGTTCTCCACCCTTTATGACCCCGAGACCCCTATTTTACATTGCTGCATCTGAATAACTGTTTGTTTATATGTATCGGCTTAAAACCCATCTCTTCCATCTTTATTCGACCCTCTAACTTTATGTGTGTGTGTGTGTGTTTGTGTGTGTGTGTGTGTGTGTAAAGACCCTTAACACTAGCTTGCTCTATTCTTTATTTATTCTATCGGTTTTCTTTTTATTATATTATTCAAAAGCCCATGCTACGTGTACTGTGTTAACCTAACTGAGACTTGTTATAGCACTTATATATCATTGCTCTTTTTGTTGTTTTTGATTGCTTCCACTGTCCTCATTTGTAAGTTGCTTTGGATAAAGGCGTCTGCTAAATGAATAAATGTAATGTAAATTTAATGTAATGTATAGCCTACAAGTGTGTGTGTGTGTGTGTGTGTGTAGGGGCGTAGTTTGTGGGGAGTAGGTCTACAACCCCCACAATATTTATACCATGGAAACCTAGAATCATGCTATTAATTAATTATTTATTTGGACCAAACTTTAGGCCTTACGAACCGAACCGGAGCACCAATCAATATACTCTAACTACTCTGTGCGCGTATTTGAGTTATGTAGATAAACAGCTACTTTGAAATGCTATGAAGTAAATCGAACAGTGTCTAAAAAAGGTAAATAAACCAAAATGGCTCTTGAACCACCACTAAAATAGGCCTATATTAAAATATTTTGGAACTACTCGTGAACACGTTTACTAGAATTTATCACGTTTTATTGTATAGGCTTATTTATTGTGTATTATGTGTTTATTTAGTCGAACTTCTTGTAGAATTTATATTTTTACCTATAGATTATACAATTGTGGCATGTTGTGGCTATTGGGTCTAAATGGGCAGGCGGTTGTTATATTGATTAATTAAAAAAAAACAAATTATTGGCCTGGTAATAATTAATAGGCTAGCCTTGTTATAACAAATGCTGCAGTTAAGAACTATGGTAAATGGCCATCAGATGGGCCTATTCCAAATGATAGCATATAATAAATCATTCAGAGCCTGATAAGCTGTTAAGGAGTGAGAAATAAACAATAGGAATATAAGAAAATGTTAAGATAGACTTCCCATGGCATGTTGAATTAGAACATTGTCAAACTAGTCTAATGGCCTTAATAATATAAAAATAAGTATATAATAATGTGTGTGTGTGTGTGTGTGTGTGTGTGTGTGTGTGTGTGTGTGTCCTATTTAAACAAGGAACAAGTAAAACAAGTTTACTCCACCAACTTTGCAAAGATGATAGCACAAAAGATTTCCATGTGTGTGTGTGTGTGTTTACAGTGATTACAACATACTTCAGATACTTGATAAAAAAAAAATATTAGTAAGTTTTAGGCATTTTATCTTTATTTTTATTATTTCAGTTTAAGATCATTTTAATGTAATTTTAAATTATATATTTATAAAATATAGTTTAATATTCATATTTTAATAATAATATTATTTAATATATCCCTATATGACAACACTGCTAATGTTTACAACATAGAATTTGTTTTTTAAAACAACGTTTCCTTTTTCATGAAAATTCAAGCCACTGAACCAAGCAGACTTCCGTGTTTGTAGGTTTCCAGTTCTCTAACAATAGTCATTATGAGGCCAACAAGCTATAGAGCATCTTATCTACACAGTCCCACAGGTTGGATGGATTTGTGTTAATCTGTTTAGGCTCCACAAAATGAAGGACTACCTATTGAGCCATGAATGGAAGCAACAGAGCCAAGCCGGACCTCGGCTGCCCAAGGTCCAGCTATGTCCCACAGCCAGCAGGGATGGCAGGCAGAGATAGCCACACGCTGATCCATTCACGGTTTTTTATAACAATTTAATTTCACACAGAATTGAACAGTGCACCCTTTTTTTTCTATAACAATCAGTCTACCTATTACATATTCACATCAGGGGATTCCAACTCCAGACGTGTAGATCAAGCAATAAGATGGTCGGCTATAAAGAAAAGTCAAATAAATTATACCAGAGAGTAATTTGCAGCAGAAGATGCACCTGTTTTGACAATAATATAGATGGATTTACTGCCTTTAAACCTCAAAAATAGGAAAGTATCCTGCTGGGAATCACCTGATGTTAAAACTGGTTAGTTGAAGTTACTTGACACAAAATAGCAGATCTTCTTTCTATCAACTTAACTAGCTCACTGAATAAATAAATTGGTTGTTCAACCAAAAACGTTAAATGCGAAAATATATTTAAAAAAATGTCAATACAGTGAAAGTCATTGGGGTCTTTATTTTATCTGGACCCCATTGAGATGCATAGTATAGACAAAAATGTTGAAACACTCTTCTCATTTTTTTGTTTTGTCTTTATAATGTCAATGGGGTCCAAAACAATAATGGAAAGTATATTTAAATAATACAGTTTGTGTTAATAAAGTATATTTTAGAAAAAAGGTCAATACAGTGAACGTCACTGCGGGCCAATAATGTTTTAGACCACAAAAAAATAGACAAAATTATTCTTCAAAATCCTCTTTTGTGTTCTGCAGAAGAAAGTCATACAAGCATGCAACATCATCAAAATTAAATAAATACATAAAAATGGGAGTAAAAACTATTCTTTTTAGGTGAATAACCCCTGTTAATGAATAGATCATACAAAAAAAAAGAAAAAAATAGCATTACAACACTTGCTCACCACCTGGTCCTCAGCAGTGAATGGGTGCCGTCAGAACGAGAGTTTAAACACTTCACAGGGGTGTTTCGTCTTTTTATCTTCACCTCTGGCCAAAACCAGTCCATCATCTATAATAATGCTCCTCTCCTATTCATTTCACCCAAAGTTTGCTTATTTGCATATTTATTTTCATATGTAATAGTCCCTAACTATGACGATCCTGCAGCAGTATCCAAAATACACGATCTCTGGATCTGCCTGGAGGAAAGGCACAAATGACTGTGTAATAGTCAACATCTTTTATATGACCTTGTTCAGTCATTGGCTTGGCGGGCACCCGCAGAGGTTTATCATTTGTTTAGGTGTCCCATGTGAATGTCAAAACGGGGCCTGTATAGCATTATGAAGGGTGAGACAGGTGCGCTTTCCTCCACAAAACCTTGTTTGAGTCCCGTTAAGGGAGTCACCAGTACACCCACAAACCTTTTTTCGAGGTAAATGACAAAAGAGTGATGGACTGTGCCGAGTTTTACTCGATTCACGAGAAGTGTGGGAGGATTATGAAGAGCTCCTCTCACGTAAAATAAGATTGTGAGCACGTATGTGTCGTGTATAGGGAAACGGACTCTAAGAATAAAGACAGTGTGGGACTGGAAACTGTTTATATGATTAAACACTTGAACCAAAACAAAAACAAAAAAAATTTGGACTGTTGTAAGAGAAAACAAAAGGTTATGACCTATACCGATCTCTATTTTCAGTACACATTTAGATGAACTGTAATCTGTCTGGGATTTTAAGGAGGTCAGACCCTTACAACAGGATTGTTACGCCATCTCATTTAACTGTTTCATAATGTTGTATTGCCATCTGGTGGCATATATTCAGAATGTATAATATTATTGAATAAGCTTGACATTTCTTATTCCAGAAACCGGAATGGTAGAAGCATGCTTAATATTAAGGTATATAAAGGGCTTTCGATACAAACAAATGTACAGTTTAGCCGTTAAATATTGCTTTACAAAATCTAACAATAAATACAAATCTTTTGGAGGAAGGTCTCATTAATACTATAAAGACTTAAATGATACAACATACCAGTTTTAGAGAGAGCAAAATGATTTTGCTTTTATTGCAAATAATTGTGATTTCATAGCATTTTCTTTTTTGTGGCGTTTTAACACAAGCATTACTATAACTGCAAAATATTTTTCCAAATTGTAAAAATAATTGTGTATTGCAAATTATTGGAGGTTGTCATGTTCACAATCCAATGATGTCTACAGTGAAGAAGCAAGTAGAGATGTGGGAAACAATTAGAAAATAAGACTCCATAAAAGACTCTTTAAAATATGCATATTGAGATATTCTAAAGTGACATGATATACAGCCAAATATGGGGACCCATACTCAGAATTTGTGCTCTGCATTTAACCCATCCAAAGTGCACACACACACACACACACTGTGAACACACACCCAGAGCAGTGGGCAGCCATTTATGCTGCGGTGCTCAGGGAGCAGTTGGGGGTTCAGTGCATTGATCAAGGGCACCTCAGTCATGGTGTCGGCTTGAGACCTTAGTGATAAGAGTCAAACTCTCTAACTTTATAAGCCACAACGTCCCCACTAAGACTATCTAATCTATTCTAACATTTCTTTCTGCAAAACAAGTCCAACAAGTTTGAAATGGCACGAGGAATTGCTGTACATATAAAAACAAGTTAAACTGATGAGTGGGTTCTCTACATCTAAAGTTGTAATCCTAAACAAATTAATAGTAGCCTATGGAGGAGATCGCCACATAGTGGCCTACTGTGTGTTGAGATCACACGTGATTTTGCATTCTCGCCACTAGGTGTCGGTGTAAGCTTAAAATTGCTGCCACAGTAACAAATACATTTTTGAGTACTTCTTTTTTTAAAGCGGTATTGACACGGATGAGACTTACATATGTAACTTTCAAAAATTTATTTACGGGACACTAGTGACATATTTAAAAGCTGGACCGAAGGTCCATTCTGAAAAAGACGTCACATAAAATAAAGCACACGAAATAATAAATAAATAAATAAATAAATAAATAAATATACCGTGCATGCATTACCATCACCAGTTTCCATAGTCAATTCAGTTATCTCTGTTGTCAGTAATATCGTCCTGAAGAGGGCACAATAAGTCAATTAAAATAAATAATATACTATACTGTTTTAAAATATTATAAAAGTAAATGGGAAGAACTTAACTCAAAATATAAACGAAAACTATATCGCACTGCTGAGAATGCGACTGCTGTTCAGACGGGTTTTCTGAACCAGTTCATTAAAAAGACGCGTGTGTGTGTGTTGTTTGTATTTTATTAGTTTATTTGTTTGTTGTAATAGCTGAGTCTGATACAAGTCCTTTTGAACGAACACTGTTGTCATTCACACCAATTAAATTTAGTGCATTGATGTAATGACCATGCAAGTGTTGTGTTTTAACTTTCTAATGACATTGTTAGAACGGCTGAACCCTCTATAATTTACTATTTTCAGAAAAATATTCACTTTACTCAAATCAAAGTACTGAAACAGGAATTGAGGAATTAAGCCAGTAAGAGGAGAGTGCATAACCCATGCCCAGTCGGGGATGGGCTACTTGCTGCGTCTTAACTCGGATGAGGACGTGAGAGGAGAGTTTGTAGACTGATTACAACATGAACTAAAACTCATGGCGTAAACTCTGAACGCTGGAGTCAGCCTGGGATATCCCGAAGGAAACCATGCACACTAGATATGGAGCTCTTTGGGATACTATTGAATTCTCTCGGCTTTGGCTTATTGTCAGCATCGAAACACTGGTGTTGGTATGCGGTCAAAAGGGTAAGATTTCGCCTTCTCATACTACTATGAAGTACTGTTAAAGTAGCACTACTGTATAATATATAATATGATGGAAAGTAACAATATATATTTATTTCTATATTAGTGCTGTCAAACGATTAATCGCATCCAAAATAAAAGTTTTTGTTTGCATATTTGTGTGTTCTGTGTATATTTATTATGTAGATATAAATAAATATGCATATATATTTTGAAATATTTACATGTATTTATTTACATGTATACATACATACACACACACACATATATATATATATATATATATATATATATATATATATATATATACACGTTTGACAGCACTAATATTATATATAAATTCTGAATATATATAAATAATATTGAAAAAAAATAATATATATATATATATACACACACACACACACGTAAGATTTTTAGACATAGACACAAAGTTTAATATTTAATATAAAGAGGCATGTTTATAACCATGTTTGCCCTTATAAGACCACAAGCACATCAGCAGGCAGACTGCTGGACTGAATGATATCCTCCTGTTTAGAGAGTGAGTTAGGAAGAATGAATTTGTTTATGGTATTTCTCAATATGCATGGGGTCAGCATGAATCACTACAGCCAGATTCACAGACTATGAGGACTATGGAAAATGTTTTCCAGTCAAACATCCACCCCCAGGACTCTACGTGTTTAGATTAGCCAGAGGGGAAGCTGACTGTTTTTGGGATGTTATTGTATTAGAATGGGAGCTGACATGTTTTTGAGATCACGCTATATCGCATTGTTTCCAAGCTTTAGAAGATGTAGAGAGTGTCCAGGATTTCACAGAACATAAAAGAACAGGAAAAAACAGCTTGTCCCCAAATATTTTTGAGTTTACAGTTGTAATATGATTGACGTAGAGGAATTGTGATGTGACAATCTAAACAGCCGAACATCCTGTCTGCCATGGGCTCAGGCCTGCAGGGACGTGCCTGCAAATCCCCTGACGAGAAAAAACAAAATTACACACTGCCTGATAGTGTAGCGCTGATGACAGATTGTTATCCATGGTCCCAGTGCGTTCATAGTAGCTCAGCTGTAAGGAATGTCCTATTCTGTGTCAGCAAGTGTCTTAATTATTTCCAGCATCCTCACGCGGCATGTTTTTAACACCGTGCTGTGAACTCAACTTGCAGACATCGCACAGATGTCATCACGGTGTCTGCCTGCTGTTAAATAATGTCTAATGTTTGCCTCAGGCTGTGCTTCATGAGGAGTTCATTGTCAATTTTATGCTGCGATTATAAACGAAACTTGCCTTGTTAAGCTGGAGCCAACCATTGCGTCTAGTTTCTGCGCACCAGCACATTATTGTTTCCAAACAGGTTTTTCTAAACACTCCCCCCGTCTAAACACTCCATAGCCATGCCTCAAAATCACATAATTGGTGAAGCCAGTGTTGCTAAGCTGGACAGGTCGAGATCAAACAAACAGCAATGTTTTCAGGACTAAAATACACACTTTTTTAAATATTAAAAAGTCTGTTTTCCACAATTTATGAATTGAAACCATGTTGTTATGCATCTTTTAAAGTAATGTATAATATATGTCTCCTACTATTGGTGGGTTTTTCGATTGTTTTTGTAGTAACATCTTGTTTCTGTGTCAGCGCTGCATTCTGGGGATATTTCAAATTGATTTAAGGATATGTTTTATAATTAATTGAACTCCAAACTGTATTGCCTTTATTAACCCAAGCAGATTACACACAAGATAACCCACACACTCTCATGACAATAACTATTTGACGTTTTGGCAAATAGATGACTAATTTGTATGAATTCATAATGTGATTTGTACAATCTGTTTATGCATGGCTGTGTTGGAGTTTTTTTTTTTTTTTCTCATACAATTCATATTGTAAAAGTTCCTATGAAATCATCACATCATAAAATACTTACAATTTCTCATAAAACTGGGTTGAGATTATGATTATTTGCAGTAAACGCAGCCAGCTTCACCCACAAACTTAGTTGGGCTAAAATACTGACTGAAATATATAAAGACTTTTGTAGATAAAATCGCCCTCACCCAAATTATCCATTCAACTCTTTGACCACACTGAGACATGCAGTGAATTGTTTGAGCATAACCAGTTAACAGTCTGACCACAAAATCATGTTTGTTTTTCTACGCAATGATTAAGATAACAAGAGGCTTGGTAGATTTAGAGATAAATTGTGTCTAAAGCAGAAAAAAGGGGACCAAAGGAGCTTTAAACCCTAGTGATTCAGAGCTGACTGAGAAATTCGGAATGAGAGACAGACGATGGACACAGACCGATACAGTTCAAACAGGGATCAAGAGATTCAAAAACTTTCATACTGACTCTGGGTTTTCTACCTTCGGATGAGACGTTAAACTGAGGTCCTGACTCTCTGTGGTCAGGAAAAATCCCAGGATGTCTTTCGAAAAGAGTAGAGGTGTGACCTCGGCATCCTGGCTAAATTCACCCATTGCCCTCTGACCATCATGGCCTCCTAACAATCCCCATACCTGCTGATTGGCTTCATCACTCTGTCTCCTCTCCACCAGTAAGCTGGTGTGTGGTGGGCAAATGGCGCAATATGGCTAATGTAAGGAATTATTATTATTATTATTATTATTATTATTATTATTATTATTTAGTGGATCTCCAAACTAGCTGCCAATCATTTTTTGTGGCGATGATGTCATGTTCATGAACTTGGTAGAGCATGTCTGTTGAAGCTACCGTATTTAACACATCACCATCAAGTCAACCCTACAGCAATTATGGCTTTAATTAACACCAGTTATGGAAAGCCCCTTAAGTGTGACTAATACTGACAAAATTTGGCGAGCCCACTCTAAATACTCAGCCAACGACCTGCCAATACCCACAATGCTCATACTAAATGCGCTCGGTCTCATTTTCTGATGGGTTAGAAACATGCCAAGAGAGAAACTAGTTAGCACATCTGATGATTAATGGAAGTTAAATGAGAGAGAAAATGTCTGGTTTAATTATATGTGGCAACAGACCACACAATTTGAAATTCAACCTTTTTTTAAATCTGTTTTCACATTAATAACAATGTGATCTTTACTTAATCTTTTCTCTTTAGGCAATGGGTGTGGACACACAGTCCTCAGTCCCTCCAGTGGCACACTGACCTCGCTGAACTTCCCGGGAACCTACCCTAACCACACCCAGTGTGAGTGGAGCCTAAGAGTACCGAAGGGCCAGACGCTGCTCTTGACCTTTGGGGACTTTGACTTGGAGAGAAGCCAAGACTGCATATCTGGCTCTCTTACCATCACAGACACCAGTGGAGCCATTAGAGTGGGTATGACCCTCTTCACACAGACGTTATGGAATGACAGACACTGGGCTACAGTGTTATATCTGTATAAGTGTTCCTTCAGAATTACTTCTCTCATCTGCTATGAAATGAATTTCATATAAATTATAGATAAAAAATAAAATAAAATAAAAATAATAATAATAAAATAAATATAAATAAAACCATTAAATAAATTTACTTTCTCATATGATATGAATATCATATCAATTACATTAAATATTTTAAATCCTAAAAAAATTTTATTAAAGATTTTATGTAACAACATTATAAAATATACATTAAATAACCTATATAAAATACCTATCTAGGATTAACTTTCTCGTATGCTTTAAGATATCAGGCAAATTATATGAAAAATTTTAAATAATATATTAAAAAATAAACAGTAGAACTAAATGTCATTTAATATAATAATATACTTACATATAAATCAAATATTTGATATTTAAAACCTTTCCAGGATTTACTTTTCATATGCTGTGGACACCATATTGAAAATTATATTCAAAAATTATATTTTAAATTAAACAATAAATAATATAATTAAATATAAATTAAACAACTGATATCTAATACCTGTCAAAGATTTACTTTATCATGTGCTATGTATATCATATTTAGAAATTATATATAAAATTACACATTAAATAATAAAATTAAATATAAAAATATAATTAGATATGATTGAATGTGGTGATATAATTATATAGAAATTGAACAACTGATATTAAATATACATGTAGGTCTCATTTTCTTACATGCTACAGCGATCATATAAATTATATTTTATTTAAAATATTTATTAATTTAATATTTAATAAATAATTGTATAAAATTTAATAGAATAATACAAGTAAATCTTAATTATGTGATTTATTTTAAATACCAGTCTTAAGGCAAACCAACAACCAGAATTGTCATTTCTTTTCCTCAATTTATTGAAGTTGGACAGACCGCCTTGTCAGTTTTTGAATCTGAATGGTATGAAATCCTTCCTTGAATCAGGCCTGACAGTCCTTCTTATCCCCAAAAGGCACCAAATTAGTAAATTTATTATACAAACTTACTTACATTACAGTTATTTACAGCTACCTTCAACTCTAATTTTATAGCCACCTCATTTACAGTATATTGTGACTGAGAAATTCCAGAGATCTAACCACACGCTGCTCTTTAGCTTCCCAATCATGTGACCCCAGCATGACTGCAGCTTGCATGCTGCATTCCACTCTGCTGTAGCATGACGGTTGTGTGGTCACATACGTGTGCAGGAACAGCCTTTTATGGCATTGAAGGTGTGCAGGATTGTGTGTTGAATCTAAAAATGCATTCAATCGATTGTTTATATAATCTGGTCTGTGCTTCCCAGGTCCTCTGTGTGGGCAGCTGTCCACCACAAACAGGAATATATCTGTGAGTACTAATGAAGTCTCGGTGCGTTTCATCTCTGGCACTCACCGTTCAGGACGGGGCTTCGTTATGTCCTATTCAACCAATCAGCACTCAGGTAACAGTTTGTATGTCCTGCAAACTTCCCACTCCATTCCATGCACTTATAAACAATAGACCAAAAAGGAATCCACAAATCCAGCAAAACAAAATAAGAGCTTATGGCATGTGGGCCCATGGATCTTCCTGCTCTGAGCGAGTTGTATATGATCAGAGTAAACACACCAGGGTCTGTTTGTTCTCTAAATGTACAGCTTACTCAGTAAACAGCACTTCAGCTGACTCTGAGAGTGGGAGCAGTTCCCATCCTAATCTCAATGACTGTTTATTCTCGTTTCCAACATCACATGTGAACCACCCTACTGGAGGTCACGCACAGATCGTTAAATAAACATCCTTAAATGTGTCACAGTAGATTACAGTAAAGTGCCAACCTTTACTTATTACTGTTTATTAAATATAATCAGGGTTATTATCATTAACTAAAAGGTTGACTTATTAAATTTACTTTACATAAATTACCCATCTAGGATTTACTTTCTCGTATGCCATGGGATATCATGAGAATTATGTGAAATATTTCAAATGATATATTAAACAATAAATAGTAGAATTTAATATAATAATACACTTATATATAAATTAAATATTAGATTTTTAATACCTTTCCAGGATTTGCATTCCTTATGCTATGGATACCATATTTAAAATTATATTTAAAAATTTGAATTATAATTCTATATCAAATAGTGTAATTAAATATAATAATATTATTAAATATAAATTAAACAACTGTTATTTAATACCCGTCAATATTTTATCATATGCAATATTTAAAATTATATATAAAATTACACATTAAATGTAATAATAGTATTAAATATGATGAAATCATCATATAGAATTTAAACAACCGATATTAAATATATATATATATCTAGGTCTCACTTTCTTAAATGCTACAGCTATCATATAAATTATATTACATTTTAAAATAGTTGAATATTTTTTAAAAAATATTTAATCATTTCATATTTCATAAATCATTTTATCAAATAAAATGTAATAGAATAATATCATTAAATCCTAATTGAACTAAATTATAAATATTAGGTGAAAAAAGATGATGTACTAAAATTACTAACTCAAAAAAAAATCTAATTAAAATAAAATGTTTTATAAAAACATTAAAATAAATTTCAAATTCTGAATAAAACATTTAATAGTATATAAATATTAATGAATGAAAACTATAGTTATATTATATGTCTATGGTGGAACTAAGGCCCAGTATGTAGGTTAAACTACAGAGGACCTTAATGGGCTGGCCTTGGAGGTAGGGATTTTAAAATGTGTGTTAGGGAGACCGACTGGAATGCAGCTCTCCTCCTTGGCTGAGTTTCAGAGTGTTTGCTTTGTAAGCAGGGCAGCAGACTGCCGCTCCTGGCCTGAAAAAGGAGAGGCCCCTGCGCTTGGGCACACACTGAAGTAGATGGAATGCTGTATGCTCACTCCTCCTGCACTGACAAGCACAGCATGACAAGCTTAACCATCACCTGACCACAGAGTAGAAGCAACTCATGGCAGTTCCTGACTGGATAACATGCATCATTTAAGAAGAATTCTTGGTTTTAACCCTTAAAATGCAAATCTTATCTTGGCTTCGTATGCAAAAACATAATAATTAATTGAAATATCTAATAATTAATTGAATAACTTTCTATGAATTAAAGTACTAATTAAATAGATTTATATATATATATTTATATATATATATATATATATATATATATTCCATTTGTGATGGAAAAGCTGGATCTTCAAGGTCACATGATCCTTCAGAAATCTTCTAATATGCTGATTTGGTGCTCAAGAAATTATTATCAATTTTGCAAATAGTTGTGCTGCTTAATATTTTGGTGGAAACCCTTTCTGTCAAAAGTTCTCACTATGCTCCAGAGTCAACAGCAGTGGTTCACATGTAGAGAACACAAAGCCAGTGTATATGAGCTCATGTTCTGGACTGTAAATGCATCATTGAAGTCAATGCTATTTCTATCCCATAGAACTCACTTCATGTCTGCATCGAGGAACACATTTCTCCTCTCAACAGATTAGGTAAGAAGAAATCTTCAACAATGACCTGACATTAAGGCAAAATAATGCAACTTTTCTTTACTCTGAATCTGAAGGATACAGGTTTATGTGTAATATCTGTGTCCTGGACTTACCTGTGTTTCAGTGCATTCTGCCCTGCAGGCTGCAAAGACGTCACCGGAGAAATCTGGGGCTGGCATGGCCAAGGATACCGGGATGTAAGCTGGGATATTATCTATGTGCAATAGTGGGATTATTAGTTTTTATTAAACGCTTACAACAGGCACTTTTGATAAAAGGAGTGTAACTTTAAATGACGTAACATTTGAATGTTTTTCTAGACCTCTGTATTATGCAAAGCTGCGATCCATGCGGGCGTTATTTCAGACAGTTTGGGAGGCATGATCAACGTGTCTCTGCAGAGGGGCATTACCTTGTATGAGTCACACTTTGCTAACGGAGTGCTCTCAAAAACGTGAGTGTGTGGCATGTTGTGCAAGTTATTCACACTTGTTAGTCAAACTAAATCTTTGTATCAAGCAACTCCTAATTTACTGCTTAATTTGCATATATATATATATATATATATATATATATATAATTGTATATGTGTTTTTTTTATTTTAATTTACTATGTGCATGTAATTTTAAGAATAGTGCTGGGCAATGATTAATCCCATCCAAAATAAAAGTTTTAGTTTATATAATACATGTGTGTAGTGTACGGTGTATATTTATTTTATATATATATATATATATATATATATATATATATATATATATATATAATTTTATATGTATTACATATTTTAAATAATCTAATATGTCTTTTTTCTTTTCTATTTTTTACAGTGGTTCCTTGTCAGATAAACGACTTGTCTTCCACAAAGGTATTAGTTTATTTCCCTGTAGTTATTCCTTATATTATTTGAAATCATTTTTCTAATTTAATCGAGTAACATTTATTTTTGACAGACTGATAGACTTGAATTATGGCTTTGCACTGAATTAATTTATTTGTAATATAATTTTTTTAAACTGCAAATGCCTAATACCAGGATTGAGTGTGTGTCTGTGTTAAGCAATAAATTACAGTTTATCTAACACAGTTACAGCTGCTACATGATACTCACGCCTTAAACGTGCTGTTAGTGCCTATTTGTAATTATACATTGCTAGAAGATAAACACTAACAGCTGAAAACTAACAATTACAAGGTTTATCAGAGGTGTGAGAAAGTATCATTTTTACTTGTTTGAGCAAGTTGTATTCTCGTCCACGCATAGAGTGTGACAGGGAGCTGTCGGTGGTGGCCTATAACACTTCTTCAGTGTGGGAGGAGGTGAACAGATTAGGTCAGAGGGTCTCCTGGTCTCCGGGACATGAGGGATCTCAGTGGGCTGCCAGCTCTGGGGATCAGCAACCGTGGATGGAGATCGAGCTGTGGAACAGGAGTAGTGTCACAGGTCGGAGGTCAACCACTGAAAATCCTTGTGCAAACCTCTGCTGAGCTATTACAGCAATAGTAAGCAAAATAAGAAATAATCTCATGTTATCATCTGCTTTCAGGCATCATAACAAAGGGAACGCCGCATTACTACATTGAATCTTACACCCTCATGTTCAGTAAAGACCGCAAGAACTGGAAAGTCTACAAAGCAACATCAAGCAAAGATAAGAAGGTACGTAACGCTGCATCAGGAAAAGAAACCCTAACCCTAACATGATTACGATGTTAAAATATTTACACAGGATAGGCAAATGAATAAACAGCGCAGATGGGCACAGGAACAGACCCTAATTTTATATACATTACTAGGTATGTGTTTTAGAATATGAATTACTCGGCCCTGCATCATATAAGCTGAATGAGTTGCATCACGTGTCTTGCTAATTTTGGGGTGCCGATTCCAAAAACAGTGCATGTTTTGCTCTAGCATGTCACACTTGCTCAAAAAATGTGTGTATTTTGTAGCATTTTTGCTTTCAACAAACATTTATAAGGTGTAGTCTTTTATCATGGCTTAATCACTAGAAAAACAGCCATAAAGACATGATTCCTATCTTCCTCTGAACCGGTTTACAATTATTTGTTAATTTCTAAGCTGATTTTATACATGAATGATTGAATGATTCTGCAGACATTTGATTTCAAGTTCAGAATTACACCAGTGACAGATGAAAAATCAAACATGACCCAGATGTTTTCTGCTACATTTGTGGGTGTTTTACTACATACGTAGAGTGGATTCATCCAAACAGACTTTGTAAGAGTGAAAAAAAACTTGTTTATATGTAAAGTTCATTCACATTAAACTGAGTATTTAAAAAAAATGATGCAGATTGTTAAATTATACTTTTTGAATCATTAAAACGGAAACATATACAATTGACTTATTTTGATTAGTGCATTAACGCTGATTCATACGTATAATAAAAAAAAATCATCACTTATTTAATGAAAAAACTTTTTTTGGAAATCAGATGTTTTTTTCAGTATGCAATGTTTCAGTTTCATATCTGTTTTTTTTTTTTTTTTTAAGGTGTTTGAGGCCCATTCTGATGGTTATGTGACGGTACTCAACAGTCTGATTCCTCCAGTAGTTGCACGCTACCTCCTTGTGAAACCCCAGAAGTGGCATATCAGGGCCTCTGCACAGGTTCAAGTGCTGGGCTGCCCTTCCTCCCCCTTTAGACCCCGTTCCCAAGGAGATGGTGAGGGTCCGCCCCAGAATCTCTTTTAAGTTCCCTTATGCCACATAAGTTTCAGTTTAAACATTTTTATAGTACATATTGACAATAAAACAGCATTGTATTGGTCAAATTCCAAGCGCACTATGGTAAATCTTGTAAGAGTTAATTGAATTCTTGTCTTTTAAACCTGCGATGATTTCTCTCCATCAGAATTGAATGCTGGGAAAGCAGTTGTCACAGTGACTGTGCCTCTAGACACGCTGCCCACTGAGGGTCCTGTCATCATAAGAAGCTCAGGTGAGGTGAATTTTGTAAGGTAATCCTCCACTACGATTGATCTTACTAACATGATGTGTGAACTCATAATTGATTTGTTTCTAAAGGCTAAATCTTTTATTATTATTTTCATACAGGCCTCAGTCAAGCAGTGATATTAGTGGCAGGCATGGTTTTGGGAGCAGCTCTGTGTGTGGGTTGCCTTCTAGCTGGGCTTATTTGGTGGAGAAGGTAATACACTAATTGTTCCTTACAGATAATTATTTAATTTATTCTTATTTTTATTTAAAGATTTATTTTGGGCATTTTGCCCTTACGAAGATAGCAAAGGGTGAGAGAGAGCGATTGGTTAAGGTCTTATAGCTTCGAACTCGGGACGGCTGCAACGCAACATTGTTATATATCAGCGCACTAGCAACTAGGCTATCAGTGCCCACAATTTTGTGTTGTTTTTCTATTAAAACCAAAAAGTTGTAACCAAAAACAGTACTGTTACAGGTTGTCACAGCAACCTTTAAGAATCTTACATCAAAATATTTCTTGTTATTTCTTGTTTTAGTCAACACAACAGTAAATGATTTATTTTACTGGAATAAACTAAAGAAAACAATTTTAATGTTCCTAAAAAGAGCTATGTTTTCATTCAAAAATCAAAAGGAGGGTTTATTTACTATACCATAAATATGACTGGTCAAATAATTCAGGCAAGGTGTTTAAATGCTGCGAACTGTAATATTTTTTATACATATCTAAAAAATTAAGTTGGAAATGTATGATTCCGTTTCATAATTATTCTAGAAGAAAAAGTTTTGCAAGATGTTATATTACATGTTATTTTGACTTAATCTGTGGTTTGCACAAAATTATTATTATTATTTTTTTTTTTTAATTAAATGTATAATTTCTTATGCACTATTGAATTAATCCTATGCTCTGTAATTTACCATTTGCTTTGTATAGTTTTTCTTAATTTATAATAGTTTTTAATTATATAATGTTAATAATATCAATGTTATATCCCCATGTAATATTTGGGTTAATTTAATTTTAACTTAATACAATTATTTTAAACAGTTTTTCCCTTTTAAAATAAAAAAACAGTATTATTTTTTCCATTATTTTTTATTTTTATTTTGGGGCCTGTACATACGCTTGACAGGGTTTGTGATATTTACCCGTGTTTGTATTTCAGAAAAAGAAATGCACAAATAAAGAAATGCTGCGCTGACCAAGGTAACCTTTTGCACTGTCTCTGTAGTACAGTTTTTTCGGTGTCCCCCATAAGTTGTTGGTATCTCCCGACTGACTTTCACTGTCTCTGCTTAAGGCTGTCAGGGTTTCCACGGGAAGAAACTTCCATGCACAAACCCCGAGCTTGTATCTTACCCTCTGGTTCGGAACATCCACGATGCTCTTCCCAACCCTCCTCTCAATGGTAAGACATCCACAGGGCTTTTCAACCCAATATAGCAATGAATACCGAAATTCATGAAGGAATGTTTGAAACGACAAACGAGACAAGGCAGTGTTTGTCGAGAGGACGCCGCTGGGTACAACAGCCCTCAGACATCGCAGTTATATATCGCAGTGAATAAGAGGGTTAATGTGGCTCAAACAGCAGGACGGAAACAGAGAGAAAGCCCAGTAGTCATTCTGACCCCTTTGTTCGCTCGCCCCACTCTGTGTGCGCTTGCTCAGCTGAGCTGCCAGTGCAACTCAGAAGAGACATGACAAGCAAATGGCTTTCATTCTGAGCTCATTCCTCCCCAACAGTCACTCAGTGGCAGCATAAACATGTCTTTCTTTCGTTGGTCGGAGCTTCCCTGAAAGGCTTCTTTAATTAGAGCCCAAATTAGGGGCATTCAAGCCAGAAGAACACCCTCCTCACCACCCACTGTCCAACAGACCCTTCAGTAAGGGGTTCTGGGACGAGGTGGACAGAGGGTCAGTGGTCAGGACAATCAGAGTCCTTTCTAAAGTCGCTTCAGTTAAAACCGTTTCACCCTCTTAGCATTCCTGCTGAGTGAGTGAAGGACTGAGAGAAGGAGAGAGGGGGAAACGTGGAGCCCCTTTCATAGCCCAGAACTCCTGTTGGACGCAGTGCAGTGGGATCATGTGGGAATGCAATAATGCCTAAAATGAGTCGGCCAAGGCAAAAGACAGTCCTCTGGGGATGAAGTCCAATCTAAGGGAGGGTTTAGTCATTATAAAATTAATTGGATTGGTAAATAATTGAGATAAGTGTTTAAACACTAATTAATCATTAATAACAAATATTTTTAATGTAATATTCTATTTTTACACATATGTAAGAATCAAATTTACACAAGTTGGACATTTCTGAATTTCTATTACATTTTGTAATGAAAGAAAATGTTGTTACAATGAATGTAATTTTTTTCTCAATCGGGGTTTGCAGAAATTATTTTATTTCATATTTTATTTGTTTATATTTTGTCTGTTTAGATATATCAAAATTATATATATATATATATATATATATATATATATATATATATATATATATATATCAAAAAAATGTTAGTTGTCATTTTCTTTATATTAAAATAAATGATTTTTCTTCATATTTATATCAATATAATTACATTTTCATTAAATAAAGTTTTATTTTATTTGGTTTGTTATTACAGTGATAATTGGAAGTTATTTATTCATTTCATTATTCGCATATGTTATTTGTTATTTTGTAGAATTTGGTGCCTTAACTTGAAATTTAATTTCAATTCTCAATTAAATTTAATAAAAAATACCTAAAAATAAAAAAAATGTGTGGAAAAAATTAACCATTGAATGTTTAATTCATTAGGGAAAAAAAGTGCATATATAATAAATTATCTTAAAACAATTTAGGTTGTACATCACAAGAAAATTTGGAAATGCCTATATTAGTTGTCCTATTTCAAGAATATTTCTCCATTGTTCCCAGATTATGCTGAGCCTGATGTAGTAGCAGGTGGGCAGATGATGGGACTCACATTCCGACCCCCCCTGGAAGAGGGCTACACAGTCCCCTTCTCCCTCAACCACTACGACACCCCTGGACAGCTTCCCGAATACGCCCACCCCCTGCCTCCCGAACCAGAATATGCAACACCCTTCAGCGAAATGTCCACAGACTCAACACTGGACAGCCGACAGAATCTACCTTTGTGTCGAGAGCTGAGCCAACAACAATATGACTGCCCCGCACACAGAGTGATCTCAAACGGGTACTGTACTCCAGTCTCACATGGTACTAGCCAACATAAGGCTAGTGTGATCTACTTTGAGCCCCAGACAGTAGAACCACTATTACATACCTACCATGAACCACTTTGAACCAACGTGGCATCTCCTGCTGAAGACAGTTTCTGACGTTTGTGCTGTTATACTGCTGTTTAAAGTGTAACCTAATGATTTATGCTGTGTTTGATAGCATCAGAGATCAGCATGTTGCAGGAAATGATTATTTGGAGAAGTGCTTTTATAAGGACCGCTGTATTGTTCAGATAACCACTGAACCTATATGTGCATTTTTTTGTAATATATATACAGACCAAAAGTTTGGACACACCTTCTCATTCAAAGAGTTTTCTTTATTTTCATGACTAGGAAAATTGTAGATTCACACTGAAGACATCAAAACTATGAATTAACACATGTGGAATTATATATGGAATTATATACATAACAAAAAAGTGTGAAACAACTGAAAATATGTCATATTCTCGGTTCTTCAAAGTAGCCACCTTTTACTTTGATTTCTGCTTTGCACACTCTTGACATTCTCTTGATGAGCTTCAATAGGTAGTCACCTGAAATGGTCTTCCAACAGTCTTGAAGGAGTTCCCCGAGAGATGCTTAGCACTTGTTGGCCCTTTTGCCTTCAGTCTGTGGTCCAGCTCACCCCTAAACCATCTCGATTGGGTTCAGGTCCGGTGACTGTGGAGGCCAGGTCATCTGGCGCAGCACCCTATCACTCTCCTTCTTGATCAAATAGCCCTTGATGCCTTCAGTGTGACTCTACACTACTTCATAGTCATGAAAATAAAGAAAACTCTTTGAATGAGAAGGTGTGTCCAAACTTTTGGTCTGTACTGTATATAAAAATGTGGGTGTATTTTATATCTGTAACTAATCAGAATATACTCCAAGAGGATTTGTGTCTGTGTGATTTGACACAACTAAAGTATTTTTTTAATAGTTTTATATAATAAACTTGTGACATTATTCATACCACAACTCAAGTATTGATACTACACCCCTCTGTTGTTTTGCATATTATAAATTAATTTAAAACCATATTAAATCTATCTATCTATCTCTCGGTCTACACACACACACACACAAAGACATGCAATCATCATGGGTTTTTGAGAAATACTTACTTTTTTTTTTTTTTTAGTAAACCTTGCCTGTTACATAACTCCACTTCTGCTTTATATGAACATGTAAGATAACACAAATCGCATCAACACTGGATCGTCTGACTCCTACCACATTCAAATTGGAAATCTTTCTATGGAAACCAACAGGTACAGATCTTAAATGTAAAACTTAAAGAACTGTCTTTAACTCTGTATGTAACTGAAATGTATCCACCTGAATATTTTATGAATATTCATTTTATGAATATTTCATTCATTGTAACAACCTGAATATTTTATGTATAGAATATACACTGACCTTGATTAGCACACTGGTTGTTCAGACTCACAAACGTATGTTTGCAGGAACCGTCAGCTTGTTCAGCTTCACATTGCTCATTGAGCTGGATGCCTGCTGGTGTTTGACCTGGGCAATCGTGAGTCTTTCAGAGTCATTGAGCGTCAGTACACAGAGGTGTGTAATCGAGTGAATCCCTACACTGTCCTCTTTGTACTTGTGGGACACAAGTGTGACAGAAAAGAGCGGGAAGTGAGTCAAGAGGAGGTGGAATAGTTTGCAAGTGAAATGAGAGCACCGTACATTGAGGCCTCGGCTAGAACAGGTCACAATGTGGCATCCAAAATAAAAGTTTTTGTTTACATGTGTGTTTCTTTTGTAAATGTATTATGTATATATAAATACACACACACACACATGCATGTATACCTTTAAGAAATTTTATATTATATTTTTATATAAATGTATACTGTATGTGTCTGTATTTATATATACATTATAAATGTACACAGTACACGCAAATATTTTACATTAACAAAAACTTTTATTTGAAAATAAGATTAATCTCGCATGAAATATGAAAACAAAACCAATAAGAATGAGCCAGCTTAAAACAACAAGTGCCGTCTCAAGATCAATGTGAAACTGTCTTTTTTTTTTTGTCATCTTTGGCAATTCAAAAGTTTGATGAAAAATACATGAACCACTATAATAATAAAAAAAATCATTCTGTTAAGTCCCAGTGATTTCTGATTTCAATACTTGATGTTTACAACTAATATTCATGGTCGGAAATATATTATAATCTTTACCAAAATAAACCTGTGACATTTTCATTCCTAATTTCACGTGCTGATTCCACTCAACTGCTTTGTTGTTATTTTTATTCATTTTTTTTTTATTAATTATTTTATGTTGTTTTTTGATACATTTTTGTTTATTAATTATTTAACTCGTTTACTTTTGCTTTTACTTACTTACTGTAATGAATGTTGTCGTACATCTTTCAAAATAAGAGCAGAAAATACAAAAAGCCAGCAGATCCTAGTCATTATAGCTGGTTGTGTTATCATTGACAAAGGAAAGGATTGTACGTCCCCTAGTGGCCATCGAGAACAAATCCAAGTCATTACAATCTGGTTTAAAGAAGGAAATGCTATAAAAATGCATATCGTATGTAATATTAGACATTTAAAGCAAGCTGCAAAGAGTCGTGAGAAAAATGTTCGCGTTTTAATGGTTATTCTACTAAAAACTACCATAGTAATAATATATTGCGCGTGCTCTTTAAACGTCAGCTTTCCCTTTCTGTCAGTAAATAATGGACAGCTATTCCGCTTCACTGGATCCCCACCCTTGCTTTTCTGGTATGAATTACTTTCATTATTAGTTTCTAAACAGCCTTCATATGCTCTCTCTTCACTTTCTCTATCACTTTTTTTGTTCTCGTATACACAAAAACTAATAGCAGTTACACGCTGTTGATAGTATTACAATTAATTGTTCACTGGATTTATAAAGTAGGCTAGTCCACTACTCTAAAATATATGAAAACAAAGTGAAACACTCTATTTATAGCCCAAGTCGGCTTAAATTGTCTCTCTGTCCTAAGGGAGTCTGTTCCATTGTTGTTCACCTCCTGTTTGGAAAGCCACATAATCAGACTAACCTGTTATGCCCAGTGGTTAGGAATATAATGACATTGTTAGTCTTCCAGCCATCTTCAGAGGTTATGACCTGGGTGGAAGCATTCTCATGGTTGTCCTATTGAGAAAGAAAAAGACCTAGCTGGAATGTTTTTCGTCATTACATGTGCTTTTATGTGATGCATGCCATGAGCTGACCTCAACAGGAAATGCTGGGCTTGTTCTGATATGATGCTCATGCTCATTCCCCCTCTTGTCTATGAGAAATCCCAACTTTCTGCTGGTATTTATCAACTCCGCCTCTCACATAAACCCCGCCCAATAACAAGTATGAACAGGCAAAGATTAAAGAAACAGATGAGTTAGACAGAAGCTCCCACCCCTGCAACAATCAAACAGACTCAGCTCTTTGCAGAAAAACACAGGAGAAGCTGAGGAGCTATGGGTTTATTTTTACCTATGTTTACAATGAGCACTTCAAGACCTCTAAGGTAAGAGGTTCTCTGAGGATCCTGGTGGAGTCACAGTCCTTAGTAAACCCCTAGCCTTTTCATTCGCTGCTTTCATCTGGCTCAAGTCATGGATCTCACTTTGTGGCAGTATCAGTTTCGAATCATCATGCTAGGAGACTCCACGGTGGGCAAATCATCCATGTTGAAGCGCTACACTGAGGATCTGTTTCTGGAGTGCATCAACCAAACAGTCGGAGTGGACTTCTATGTACACTTCCTAGAGGTGGAACCTGGGGTGAGGGTCAAACTGCAGTTCTGGGATACAGCTGGTCAAGAGAGGTTTAGGTAAGTTCTATCATGAATTGAACAAGCTATCCTCCAGATCGTACAGATCGTAGTCAGGGGTGCCTACGACCTGCCGTGTTTAGCTCAAACTTGCCCCAACACACCTGTCAGTTTCTAATAATCCTAAAGACCTTGATTAGCAGGTGTCTTGACATTCATGTGTGTTTATTTGTGGATGAAGCTGAACTCTGCAAGACGGTGGCCCCGCAGGAGCGGTTTTGGATACCACTGTTTAAGATGAATAATTCACACATGACACATTTCCCCTTCACAGTAACTTCTGTATGTTTAGTCATAAATTCAGTGTCTAAAAACAGTTTAAAGAAGTTGCCTTGCTTCTGTAAAAAAGGGTTGTGAAACATATTACTCATCACAGCAACAAGAATTCTCATGATACTTCCAGGAAGTATTTTGTCAGTCTACACTAAAAATTTATTCTTTGCCAGGCCGAGCTCCAAATGGGAGTTGGGGGGATAGGCTTGGTCCACTTAATTATCCCACCCTGGCAACCACGCCAAATGTTCAGCCCACCCAGAGAGATCTACCGCCCATCTAACTTGGAGCTGGTGTTGGGCCTCTTTTCTGGTATGCATAGATGACTTCAAGCAGGCATATCACCCAAAAAGGAAAATTGTCATCATTTACTCAACCTCATGTCATTCCAAAGTTTCGTGGGTGGCAAGCCTTGGACAAGGTGAACGGGGCAATTAAAATACATAATTTATTTAAAAATAACCATTGCTTGGCATGTTTAACTGCTAAAACAGTGGTTTACTCATATTACTACACTCTTGAAGATACAGGTTCCAAAAGAGAGTTTACGAATGAAGGAAACTGCCCATTGCACAATAAGGTGGAACAAGTCCTGCATTCGGAATAAAATAGCCAATTGCCAACTGGTAAAGTCATTGCATCACTGCATCAGTAGGGGTGGATAGGAAATTTAATGATAAGAAATGACATTTATGTGAGCGATTTAAGCAAGCTGACATTCCAATTTCAGTATTTCCTCATTCAAGGAAGTAGGAGTTGGTTTTGCATGCCTGAAATAGCTCCCCGGAGGCGTTGCAAATATGGCTGTTAACTGACTTTCCTTTAAAGGGTTTCAGAATGATACAGATTGTCCAGTGAGAAAGAACATTGTTTATTTGGATTTTATCCATTGGGAATTTATTGGTTGATTAAAAAAAAAAGAAAAAAGAGAAAGCCATTATGGACTACAATGGAGTCCGAATAAATGTGATGTATAAACAGATTATTGATTATCACATTGCAGAGGTCTGGAAAAAAATAACCCTAAAACTACGGTACATTTGCAGGTCTGTGACCCGCTCCTACTACCGTAACTCGGTCGGAGGTCTTCTGGTGTTCGATCTGGGCAACCGCAAATCTTTTGAAAATGTGCGGCAGTGGTATGCAGAGGTGTGTGAACGTGTGCAACCCTACACTGTGCTCTTTGTGCTGGTGGGACACAAAAGTGACCGGGTCAAAGCTGGAGAGCGAGCCGTGGACCGATCTGAGGCCGAAAAGCTCGCAAGCCAACTGGGAGCGGTGTACATCGAGGCCTCATCAAAAACAGGTCACAATGTGAAAGAGGCCTTTGAACTCTTGACCCGGAGGGTGTATCAGGGCATAAAAAGTGGAGAGATCCAGTTGCGTGATGGATGGGATGGAGTCAAGAGCTCAGCACCTACAGCCCAAACACTCCAGAAGATACAAAACAATGAAGCCGCTGAGGAAAACAAGAGCTGTTCTTGTTAACTTAATATGTGTAGATCCCTGAAATTCATGATTAACATCATGCATATGTAAATTTAATTTCCAAATGTTTGTTCGTATTTCTGAGATCAGCATTGGATAAAGGTGTCTTTATTTATTAGTGTGGCTGCATCAGTTAAAGATTTGAACTGCTTTTCATTATATTATGTCACATTAATAAGGCCACGTATTTCCATAAACATTGATGTATTTTTGCTGATACAGACACTCTGAACGTATTTAAGTTAAACTATTCACTAATAAATCCATACATAGATGCATTGCTGAAACAGGTTATGTTAGATGTAATTTCTGAAAATATGAGCGAGTTCAGTGTGAATAAATCACAATTAGTTGTTTTTTATTCATGAAAAACAAGAGACTGTAAAACACTGTGATACATGGCAAAAAAAAAAAAGAAAAAAAAAGAGTTTATACTCGGTTTAACTCCACAGAAACGATCAAATCTGTTCACAAACCCACAGCAGACAGGGTTTATGCACCATTTCCCATAAATCACACATATATTACTCCCTCGAACTAATTAACCATTCTGCATTATGTCACTACTTCCAATGCAATTAATTAAATGGGGAAGTGGTATTTATTTATCTGGTAAAAATGACCGTTTACATTTAGAAAATCACACACTTAAGATGTCCTCTATAGTACTAAATATTAAGTTATGAAGTCTATAACACCAAACACTATGAACAAATCAGATACATGGTGATTGTAATTGTGCATAGCTATTAATGCCAGCTGAGCAAACGTTGTGTGACTGCATGGCGGGTCAGCTATTCACGAAATATGAATGAAAATACAGTTTATGGGAGAAACAATAAACAACTGATGTTTTTCACAGAATTCCGTGAGATCCTGTAATATAATAAACCCCAGTATAGCACCAAGTCAGAGACCAAGGTGCCAAAATAACATGTTTTAACACAAAGTGAACTGTACAGACAATTTACTTCACTTCCTATGCACCTTTTGAATGCGAAAAAGTCAACAGAAATGTACTGTGAGTAGTACAACACATTCTGCCTCTCTGATTAACATAACATATATATAGGTTCAATCCCTCTCCACTTCCAAAACTAGCAGAAAAAGAATGTTTATTGGTGCTTCCGATCTTGCTACTTTTTGGTTGTTTTGCGGATCAATGCCATTCTCTGGAAAAAAAAACAAAAAAAAAACAGAAAAAGATATTTAGGTATGCAAGTCATGTGTTTTTCATCATTTCAGTCTAAGTGCATAAAAACGATAGCTGACCTGTTTGTGAGCTTCTGTGGTGCAAGCCTTCTTGTACGGTCGGATCTCATCTGAACCAAAACCAGGAATCCACATGTTCCACTGTCGTTCTGTGATGCAATATTGGATTAGGGACTATATTACCTTGTATTATTCATTAGAATGGTAATAAATCAAAATGTAAAAACAGAGTTCAATGTAGGAAGCATAAAAAAATGTGTGTATTCATATAAATTCATAGAAAATGCGCTCAATGTGCTCAATGCTGGGAACTGTCTATGCAAGAACCTCACCCAGGTGTAGCTGGACATCTTTGACTTCAAGAGTGTTTGACTTCCTGTGTCGGGCAAGTTGGCAAGCCGCCGTCACCACGCTCTCAATGAAGTCATCGGCAATCTGCAAGAGCATCTGAATAGAAAGGGAAATGACTCGGACCAACAGACAACAGTAGAGGGACACTACTAGGGGTTGGTAAGATTTTGACTATTTTTGGAAGAAATCTCTTTAAAAAAAATTAATTTACAATTAATACATAAGGCAATTTATTCCTGCAACGACAGATTTAGAAATCTTTCTAATATGATTGCTGCACAATAAACATTCATAATCTATGTTAGAAACATTTGCTTAGCTTGCTATTTTTGTGGTAGCCATGATACACATATTTAAGATTTTTCAATAAACAGAAGTTTCAAAAGAACAGTATTTATTGGAAACAGATTTTTTTTTTTTTACATTATAAATGTCTTAACTATTACTTTTGACCTAATGCATCCTTGTTGAATAAAAGTATTAAAATTATAAACATGAAATGTTGGATAACTAGGGAAGCATTTCACATTTTTATTTTAGCTGTGGATGTAAAGGGATGCTTCTTAGTTTTTTATTATAATAATTATTAATTTCCTAAAGATTGAGAAGTCATTTAGGTAACTCACAGCTTTGTCAAATGTATTTACTGTTACTTTTGACTAAATTAAATTATCCTTGCTGAATAAAATTATAATAATACAAATGTAAACAAATCATAACTCTGAGCTGACAAAAATGAATACATAGGGAACAATATTAATAATCAACTAACTAATTTACACATTTATTCACATATTATTCACATTTTAATTTAAATGTAAATCTTATTTTAAAATACATCTATTACTATAATATGGTCTACCTACCTCCTCCACATCTTCATCGAGTTGCTCATTAGGGTCAATTTCTCTCACAAGATCTTGCAGTTTCTTCTTACTAAGCACCTGTTTGGAGGATATTAGATCGTAAATGTTATGTGAAATACAAATAGAGGCAAAGTCTAAAAGATTTGAACTGCTTGGGGTCTCACCTGCGTGCCTTCAGGGCTCAGTCTCCCTGCAGGTCCAGGGGTGCCTGGAACTTTCCCGGGGGCGACGGTGCTGTTGGCCATGTTGGTGGAGATGGGTGGTGTTGAAGAGGCTTCTGCTTTCACAACAGTTAAGAAGTTAGAGCGACTGGTCTGTGACGGGTACTGAGTCATACTATGCTAGTCGAGAGATATCTGTCAGGAGCCTCTTCAAAGCCAGAGTGCGGTCTCTACAGCTGCAAAAAAAAAAAAAAAAAGGAATTAAGAAATATTAAATACTTGAGTTTAAATACATTGTTTTTAAGTACCACAAAAAAAAAAACTAAGAACTTCTAGAGTCACTCGACGCAAAGATCTCACTAAGAAAAACATCACAGAACTGTCATCTCTATGTTCTACAGGCTAACGACTTTAGCTTTTTAGCTTCGCTGATTTTTTCTGGGATTATCAACTTAAACTAACGTTACTTGGGAAAACGCGGATGTGCTACTGATGTTAATAAATCTAAAAATGCAAATGAATAAATAAGTCATGTTATTTGATGTTTTCGTGGTTGCTATAATCCTTCACAAGATCAACTTCAGATTAGCATATTAGCATCTAGCAAGTAAACATTTGTGCCAGACCACGTCTCGTGATGCTTTCCTTTTGTTTTATATAATCCTGTTAGATGGTGAATTAGTGTAGTACCTGATCCAAGTAATTGTGTATTATCTACCCATCTTCGGCGTTTATGAGCTGGAAATATTCAAAAGCCAATTTAAATTGATGTTGTTATTCCTTCTACAGGCGCCTCTTCTGGCGAACGGACTCAACGGAGCTCTGCTGAATTATCGCGAGATCACAGAGAATGGGTTTTTACAAAATGAAAGCCCAGTTGTCTATTACAAATGAGCGTTTTATAATAAAATAATGTTTTGAGCTTAATATGTTACGTTATATGGAAATTATATTTTTCATTCTTATCTCAGTTTGAAAAGAAAAAAAAAAACATAATTTGGATGTAAAGTAATGTTTTTACATTTTGTCTAAATGCTAACTAGATGTGTGGGATGGGATTACAGTTTAAGGGGTGTGAATATTATCTGTTTCCTCTATGTGGAGTCGTTTTCCATCAAACCAGGAGCTGAAAAATGTTTGCACAGACAAGATCAAAAGCTATATTATAACACGAATTTCATGTTGACACATTATTTTTAATTCATGAATATACTTTAAAAACTGTGTAATGCTTTTCATCTTGCCCCATAATATTTAAACTTTTAAATATATCACTGTTGACAGAACAGTATGCATGCACCATATTTTGCTTAAAAAGGACACATTAACTTTTTTATTAATTTATTCATACATGTAATTCATGTCATGAAAGTGTTGATTTCATGATAATTTATTTCCACTTTAAGAAAGTGATGGGAATTTGATTTCAGATATCTCTGAGTCCGGTGAACTGCTGCCACTTCGGTCACTGTATGTGTCCCTGAGGGAGAAGAAAAACAAGGTAAGACATATTGTTTGTAGCAATTCTCAATAGTTAAGATCTTCTAAGAGAGTTAATTAGGCAAATTACCGAGGTGAGAGCCGGCATCCTTTTTGTAAGTAGTTCTGTAGTTTCCCAGATGCTGCCAGTAGAAGGCCAAAATAAGGAGGTGAGGGTTTGATGGGGCGAGAAGTGAATTCTGGGTGGTACTGGACTCCGACAAAATAAGGGTGATCTGTTGTGACAGAAGAAACAAGCTGAAACGAATACTCAAAACCTCTCCAGACAGGTTTAGATACTGGAGATTCACTGACCTTCAAGTTCAATGATCTCCATTCGCTCCCCCTCCAGGTCCTGACCCACAAATCGAAAACCTCTATCCTCAAAGTGCTGCTTCAGTTCTGGATTCACCTAGAAAAACGCAAAATAAACTAATTAAACAAGCAGAAATAAATTATTTAAAAAGTCGTTTTGTAAATATTAACCGGACCTCAAAGCGATGTCGATGCCTTTCGTCCACATATTCAGCATCTCCATACAGCCTTCCTACAACAAAACAATTAAAATATCATGGCAATTTCAAACCTTTAAATACAGTATCAGTTTCTAATTTTTTTGATGAGTGACTTTCACAACTTACGAAGAAAGCTGGAGGTGTTTTTAAATAAGGTGCGCCTTTTTCCCAACCGCATGGTCCCTCCCATCTGCCCCGGATTGTGCTCAGGCATTTCAATCACCTGATAACAGAAAAAGCTCTCATCACACCAAAAAAAAGAAAAGAAACATAATTCAGATTTGCTCATTTATTTTACCAAATCATTACGTACCACTGGATGTTTTGTTTCAGGGTCAAATTCTGTAGAATTGGCATCTGTTAAGAGGATAGCAGTTAAATAAAAACAAAGTTTAATTTAAAAGGCATATCATAAAATCTGAGTGTTCTTACCTTCCCAGCCAAGTACATTACGAGCAAATTCACACACTGCCAGCTGCATGCCCAAACAAACACCTGCCAAACGAGATTGGGATGACCAAAGAGATGCTGTCAAAAAACTAGTTATTTACATCATATTTTGCCACTAACATTGATTGCACTGACAGTTTTTTGTTACCTAAAAATGGCTTTTTCTTTCTCCTCGCCCAGTTAATAGCTTGGATTTTTCCCTCAGTGCCTCGCACACCGAAGCCTCCAGGAACAAGAACCCCACTAACAGACAAGCAAACATTCAAATGAACATTAGATGAATATATTAATCGTCAAACGATTAATCGAGATTAATCACATCCATAATAAAAGTTTTTTATGAAGGTAAAATGACGTCAGAAAGATTTGCATGCGCAAGGTAATATTTGTGGGTAAAAAATTATTTGCAGCATTTTACTGTTATTCGTAAGTGTAATTCATGTATTGTGAAACTGCAGGTTCATGCAAAATAAATATGATCTGCATTCTTCTGACCGCATTAGTTTTTCCACGCTATGTGTATTAGAGCACAAGTTCCCAAAATAAACAGATATGTACAGCTCGAGTTTTGCAAGTGCGAGGGGGAAGGCGGGTCCACCTTCTTCTTGTAGCCAATCAAATGAGGCTTTCACTGACCCTCCATTTACTCTTATCTGATTGGTTCAATCAACACATCATACGCCAAGAATTGTACCTTCATTTAGTTCAGGATTGTTCTTGCTATCAGAATGGTACTTTTAACGTGCACATACAGTAAAAAAATTTGTAAAAATAACTTAATTAAAACATGCTCCTTTCATAAGCTGTATTCCTATAGAGGTCGGGATCGTTGCGTCACGTCGCAATGCATTGTGGGAATCGCGGTACAGAAGTAGATGTACTGTATAGTAGGCATTAGGTAACGTTGGTCATTTGGTCATTAATTTTGATTATTTTTTGGAAAATGGTTCAGTATTGCTGTATTGTGAACTGCTGTAATCGGTTTCATGATCGACAGGGCAAACGCCTCGTGAATCATATTAGTTTTCAACATTTTCCTACTTGGAAAAAAAACACAAGGTGTCTGAAATCACCAAAAGGCGTCAGATGGCTTGGGTCGCCACTGTACGGAGGGAAACCATCACCTTCGATAATATTATAATACATAGTTATGGTGAGACATGTTGTGTATGGTCTCTCTCTCTCTCTCTCACATACACACACACAAACTCAGACACAAACACATTACGTTTTCTCTAGTTTTTGGCCAGTAAGGGAGTCAGTTTAGTGTCTGTATTTTTTGTTTAAACATTTTCTTTTGACCCAATCCTGAACTTAATTTGCTTTTTGATATTTTTGTGCTGACTGTATTTAACAAATTTGAACAGCTTGTTTAAAAAAAAAAAAAACTGGAACGAACTTCAAAATAGGAAGTTAAGCGTCTTGTTTTGGTGAATGGTGGGTTGTGTCTGAGGTGAATGTTCGTCAATATTATACCGGATTACAGAACTACCGGAGGAAAACAGTGGATTTTTGCAAGTATGATAGGTGAGTAATTACTCCTGAAGTGTAACAAACCCGCATAGACAAGCTTCATAGCTCGCAGAATCTGATAAGTGTGTGTGTGTGTGTCACCACTGATGCTTGGTTAATGTTAACATTTCCTTAGTGAAAAAGATTGTTTTCTCCACGTTTAATTTGCAGATCCATTTATGATCTGCAGGTGAGCTTCCAGTGACTTTTTAAAAAGTGAAAGTGACATTTTTAAATTGATCGGAGGTGTAAGCGCTCACTCCACAGACCCGGTAGGATAAATTATCAGGGAAACTGAGGCTTGGTGTTCATAGGGATCGATTCCGCCTACAACCTCTTTTTTTTTAAGTAGCGTTGTTTGGCTTCATTATTAAGTTTGTCCGTATAGGTATAGGCAACTTTTTTTGTCACGTTCTATAACTTTTTCTGGAGACTGGCTATTATCTTATTACAAACCTGCTTTGCGATGCCTCTAAAATGGCCGCCGTTACCCACAATGCACCATTCCATGACGTCTACGCCCGAGCTCTATAGGCTAAACTCCCATGTGTTTCACAATCTGCTTACACCACTGAGCTGATGTTAAACTTTATAATCAAAACGATGTTATGTGACCTTTTTACTATGCCAATTAAGCTACTTAAATATGAATTTGGCCATTTATCAGACTATGTTTCTATTTATGAAACCAATTTTATCACTCAATTGTATATTTTTTTAATTTCAATATTGATTCTGATTACTTTGATGTGATTGATCAAGCTCTTAAAGGAAGCAAGACGGAGTAACAAAATGCTTTCTTTGTGTCCAGATTTGACTAATGCAAAAACTTTGATAAATATGTCTTTAATAATGTCAAAGTAATATTTGTAAAAAAAAAAAACAAAAAAACAAAAAAAACTTTAAATTACAACATTTTAAATAAAAAAATTACTGTTTATTCTGTTGGTTCAATTATTATTTAACCAAATTTGTGTAAAAAAAAAAAAATGGATCAGTAGATCAGTAAATTGTGCATGTATTAGGCTATTGCAGACCTCCTTTAAGTATCATAAAAAATTACAACATATAAAATATCATGTTTTAATTAAGTTGTTATTTTAATTTATTTATTTTTTACTGTATGTGTACGTAAAAATTAGTATTCCGGTAGCAAGAACGATCCTGAACTAAATGAAGATAAATGTCTTGGCATATGTTGTGTTTATTGAACCAATCAGATAAGAGTAAATGGAGAGTCAGCGAAAGCCTCATTTGATTGGCTACAAGAAGAAGGTGGACCCACCTTCCCCCTCGCGCTTGAAAAACTCGGTTAGTGAGAGAATCGTGCAAAAATTGTAATCACAGAGAAAAGAAAGACAAAGCTGTTCTATCAAATTTTTTGGGAACTTGTTTTTGCCCTACATATATAACGAGTCATTTGCATTTTTTTTTTTTTTTACATGTACAGATTGGTTCTATGCAGTCAATACATTTTGCAGTTCTTTAAGCTTGTGTTTTTGCTTGCAAATCATTTTCACAGGCTTGCAGTGCTTTTGACCGTCTTTTGGTGAAAACAACATGTCAAAAGTGTAAGCACGGAAAATGAATGCAATCAAAATAATTTATTTAATTTATTAGAATATTTATTTTGTGTTTGCATGAAGCTGCAGTTTAATCAATACATGCATTACACTTACGAATAACAGTAAAATGCTGCAAATATTTTTCTTTGCACTTTCTGTATGCAAATGTAATTTACGCTTACAGTCTTTTGTACACTACCACAAATATTACCCTGTGCATGCAAATCTTTATGGCGTCATTTTACCTTTATAGTTTTTGTTTACACAGTATATGTGTGTGTGCTGTGTATAATTAAGTGTATATAAACACACACATACACACACACACACACACACATACATTATATGTTTTGAAAAGATTTACATTTATATATTTACATTAATATACTAATTTTGTTATATACATTTAATATTTAATATATAAATGTAAAGTTCATGTGTGTGTATTTATATATAGATAATAAATATACACAGCACACACATATGATATGTAAACAAAAACTTTTATTTTGGATGTGATTAATCGCAATGAATTGTTGGACAGCACTAATTCAAAGTCAATGGTAGTTCGTAAACTATTTTAACCATAATGTATGGTTATTTTTTGGAAACCACAATGCAGTTTTTGTAATGAGAAAAACAGTAAAAGCAGGTCCTGATTTTAATCATTGAGTACTGTTTACAATGAAAGAGTAGGCCATTAAATGCCTGAATAAAACCAGGATATTGGATAACATTATCTAAGAGCCCCCAGAGCTGATATGACACCAGTAGATTAAAACTTATATTTGAATTTGAATGTTCTCTGTTGATGGACCAAACAGAGATGGTTACCGTAATTTCTAGTGTTTTTGGGGGTACACTCACTCAGCACTGCAGAGCTTCTGCCAGGCCTCATGGTACTTCACCGGCTCCTCCTGCAACGCTGCTGGCTCTAGGTCTGCCGAATCGATGTACTGAAATGAAGTACCGTTTTATACTATCACACTGTAAAAAATTACAGTTTAACAATTTGGGGCAATATAGATTTTACTACGTTTTTGAAAGAAGTTTCTTATGGTCACCAATTTGCATATATTTGATAAAAAATACAGTAAAAAAATTTAATAAAAAAAAAAAACGAATATTGTGAAGTATGCAAGAACTACAATTTAAATTCAAAAGGCACTCTCAGATGGGGCAAAACTATCAACTTCTTCATAGAAGCACAGGAAATCTTCTAGTTCTTCTTGCATTCCTTACCTTGACTTCTAGCTTATAGTTGATGGCGAGGGCAGAGTGCTCCAGTGCTTTAATAACAGATGCATACGAATCTGAAAGCTTGGTGTATTTGCCTACTAAAGCAATGGAGGTTTGCTCCAGGAGTCGGTCAGATCTATGAAACACAGACAGACTGCTTAAAACAGCTGTATCAAACTTGGAAATTTTGGGAAGAATACAATTTTTTGAGACGGTTAGGAGAATCCAAACAGTACGAACCGGTCTGACATCTCCTTCCATTTTGTGAGCATTTTGCGAGGTCTCATCTCAATGGGCAAGTCCAGCCTGCGGCAGAAGTAGTCAACTATACCCTGATCCTCTAGGAGTAGAGGTACTCTGTAGATGGAGGACACGTCATGAATGCAGATCACCTGTTCAGGTTCTACATGGCAAAACATGGAGATCTTCTCTTTCACTGCAGTGTCCAGTGGAGTGGAGCAACGACAGACAATCTGCAAACAAAAACGATGCATTCCCAGAAACACACCAAAAAAAAATGTGTTGGAGCGACTTTACTTGCATTGGTTCTTTATAGCATATAATAGAGAGTAAAGACTGACGAGATCAGGTGACAGGCCAAGTCCACGAAGCTCCCGAACACTGTTCTGAGTGGGTTTGGTCTTCTGTTCTCCTGTTGAATTGGGCTAAAAATACATCCAAAGACCACAGGAGTTTTTTAAAGCACCTTTCAACAACACGTTTAAATATAACTGTTAGTAAAAGATAAAAAAAAAACTCTTACCTGAGGTACAAGACTGACATGGATGTTACAAAAATTCTCCCGTTTCACTTTAAACTGAAACTGTCTAAAAGCTTCAATGAAAGGCATACTCTCAATATCTCCGACTGTACCACCAAGCTGTGTGGGAAAATAAATTGTTAATTAATTTTATTATAATTATATTTTCATTTATTTATGTGAAAATCTATATTCATATCTATATACCTCAATGACACAGACTTCTGGTTCAATACCGTCATCGTCCACTGACACCTTCGCCTGTCTCATGACCCTTTCTTGTATAGCATCGGTAATGTGTGGTACCACTGTGAAAATTATTTATATTCATCTAAGTGACACCACATTATCCATTATGTAACCTCTTCAGAAACAAGTATGGCAGGCAACAGATGCTTTAACATTTGTAATAGAATGAGATGAGGATATGCAAATGTAGGGTGGGTGCTTTCAAATACTTCAAGGTACAATAAACATCATGGTACATCTGTCATGAGACAATTTATTGCAATGCAATTGCTTCAGTACTGTATTGTTAGAAAAACATTTGCAACATATAATTGAGAGATATACTACTCTTAAATTTTTTTTTATAAAGAATTGTATTTTATTTAAAAAGAAACCAATTGATTAGAAGTGACAGTAAAGACATTTATGAATAAATGCTGTTCTTTTCAACTTTCTATTCATAAAAGAATGATGAAAAGAAAGTTGCATGCTTCTGAATATTCTGAAAAGAAAAATGGTATTATAGTTTACACAAATGTATTAGGCTGCACAACTGTGTTTAACATTTATAATTAGAAATGCACCAAATCATCGTATTTGAATCATTTCTACAGGATCATGTGACACTGAAAACTGAAGAAATGGTTGCTGAAAATTCAGCTTTGCCATCCCAGCTATAGATTATTTATAAAATAAAAAAATATCCTGAAATAGAAACAATAATTTTAAATGATATCGCTATTTCAAATTATTACAATATTTGATCAAATAAATGAAGCTTTAGTGAGCATAAGAGACTTCTTTCAAAAAAACTAAAAAATTACAGACTCCAAATATTAATAGCATAGTAATAGTAGTGTATGGTACGGCTGTATATTACAGAATGCGGTACATTTCAGGTTCAAACTCAGACAAGACTGATATAATCCTGTTTCCTCATGCCATACTTCATATTTATGTTCCAAACAACCTCGTGACATTGTGTAACTCACCTTGTACAGTTTTACCCAAGTAATCCCCTCTCCTCTCCTTGTTTATAACAGACTGATAGATCTTCCCCGTTGTCAAATTGTTGTCCCTGGTTAGCCGGATGTCCAGAAAACGTTCATAGTTCCCTAAATCCAAGTCCACCTCGCCGCCATCATCCAGCACAAACACTTCACCTGTTAAACAGAACGTCACAGAGATTGACACTGGCATGAGGATACTGATAGAAACAAAAGACAGCCATCAGAGCCTTCAGTATGACATGCTGCAGCCCAAAATAATGACTAACCAATTTTGCAAAAAACAAATGTCTCATGTAGCAGTTCTTATTTATGTATCGTAAACATAATAATCCAAATTAAGCAGCCTGCACTTACCATGTTCATAAGGAGAGAAAGTGCCTGCATCGATGTTGATGTAGGGGTCGATTTTGATAGCAGTGACATGCAGGCCACATGATTTGAGTATGGTGCCCACACTGCTGGCTATGATCCCTTTCCCAATGCCAGATATCACACCGCCTGTCACCAGTATGTACTTCATCATTCAACAGCGTCTATCAGATTGGGAAAGAAAGTGGTGTTTATTTCAACAATGATGTAATAACAATCAGCCACAAATATATGATGTTACATATCTGAAGTTCAGAATAAAATGTAAGCGGGTCAGTAACATATTTTGCAATGCAATTCATATTAATCCCTTGAATACAGCTCTTCTATGATGAACAAGTAAATTTATGAACTACAATTTTTAGCATTTAAATTTTTTTTTTTTTTTTACATTTTAATAGTTTTATAAAATGTGATTATCTAGTTATTAAATATTTTTAGCATAATCTATACTGTTATGGATTTTTTTTTTTTTTTTTTTTTATAAATGTGACCTTGGCTGTGAAAACCCAGATAGTCATGTTTTTGCAGATTTACTGTTTTTTTTTTTTTTTTTTTTTTTTACATACAATCATACTTCATAAGGTAAAGAACATTCTGTAAAAACATAGCATTGATAGCATTAATATTGACTGAGTAAGACCATATCAAAGATTGAAATCATTGTGATGGTTGAAATCAAACTTTGACGCTTGTTATCTCATAATAAGATTTTGAGACTTTAGCCTGGATTTCACAGAGGGACACTATAATATTATATATATATATATATATATAAACATTTATATCAAATAATTAAAATATAAAATCACACATAACCCTCTGAACACATAATATTAGCATATTTATTTACTATATATCTATATATGTGTGTGTGTGCTCAGATAGTATGATATTTATTATATATAATAATTTCCCCTTAAATACATTTAGCAGATGATTTTATTCAAAGAAACTTACAACAGAAGAACAAAAGCGTGTAATTTAAGCACAAAGACGTGAAATTTGAAAAGGTGAACTTTGTGCTTTGTATCACATTAATTTTTGTATTTTTATCTGAAAATGAAAACAAGATTTAAACACACACACACACACACACACAAAAGAACAATCAAACACCTTGTGACACAAAAAGTGACACTGAGACAAGGAAGTAAATCATTAATTATATTTTTTGCGGGAAGACAGACAATAAGACACACAATAACAATACATTTATAACGACCGTGCCAAACTCTGCAACACCCAAGCAGATGATGATAAGAAAAAGACCAAATGTAAACAACGATGACCTTGTAAACAAAAGCCAAATACGCCAAAGCGTCATTCACTAATGAATCTCTAACAACATAAAGTGTGTAATCACAAGAGCGTTTCGCAATGTCTTTTAATAGTCTTATAATTGAAAGCCATTAGAGACGCGAATAGATTACATAACACTGCAGTAAACGTCCATGTCAGTAAAAGTGAATGAGGTGCAATGAAAGCAGAAATAGAGCATAAACTGAATGTTAACCGTACCTGAACTCAAAAGTAAAATATAAAACCGAAGATTAAAAACATCAACCGATTCACGAACCACGAGCCATCATCGCGACACGTTTGTTTGGGTGTCAGCGGAATGCGGTAAAGCGCCAAAACAACACGTGGTGAGGAATTCGATGCTGAGTTTCAATTCTAGCTTTGCCACTCTCACTTGAATTGATAGAAGCCTAGAGTGAACGCCTTAAAATAGCATAAAGCGATATCCTATCGCATCATTTCTGCATGCTATCACTGCATTACATCGATTCAGTCTATTTTTTAAGTATGTTTATATACAGTTGCTGTTCCTTGAATAAACATAAGCTAAATGGAGGAATGGGCTCACATTCCACCACTGCCAGGCTGTGCTGTGGTTTAGAACGATATCACCGGTCTAATTCCACTTAGTACTACTAACTCCCTTGGTATTTTAGAGTCGATGTGTAAACCTGATCAGTTCCTTTCAAGATTTCGAGTTCTATTTTAACATCGTCAAAACACCGAAGTTGCAACGAGTAGGCTGTTCTTTGTTGTCATGAAAACACGTAGCATTGGTACATATTTACATAGATAAATTGTTGCACTAGAATCCACTAGAGTGGGAACACTAGAATAAAATATCTTGCGGCATCTGACGTCACGTTGGCGTCTACGTACTCAAGCGGGAGGAGACTGTATTAAAAACAGGGAGGAGTTGCGCGGGCAGCGGGATTTTTGAAAACGCCGCATTTTTCAATGGTTTAATTTTTAATCTAATTCTGATTAAGTCAGTAAATTAAAGGGTTTACAAAAAATATATAAAGTTGCCTATATGTCAATATTAGATAAATATTTGTATGAAGAAATCCCTTGTTTTATTAAAATTGTAGTAATTTTACAATGAATTAAAAAATAAAAAAAATAAAAATCCAGGTTACTTGAGAATCTTAATAAAACACCGATATTTTACCTTGAAGAAAATTATGTAGATGCTATTAATATATATTGTTTGCCATTATGATTAATCTACCACTCAGGATTCTATATATTTATAACCACTAGATGGCGCCAGGCGACGCCATGAGAAACATTGAAGATCCAAAACCAATCATACACATCTTTTTTTCATCCAGTTGTGAACAGCAATATTCTTATATGAGAACATGATGGAAGTATATTGGATACATTGCAAGAACCAAACACATCAAAGCTGATTAGTTTTGCCAAGTACCTCATTTTAAATGATATGTGCTTGTGAAACATGACAGACGTTCACATAGTCCTCTTCCCTCCAACCCAGAAATTAATAATCGAGTAATGATTAGCAGCTGAAAATGAGTCATCCATCACTATGACTGAATATAGCACCAGTGCTTTCCTCCAAAAGTGTAGAGACCAAATGAATTATTCAGAGACTATAATTCATCCAATCCTTTATATAACATTTCAGTCAATAGCCGAGTTGTGTCTCTCCTGGCGACAGCTGGGTTTAGGTTTGATTATTATTTATCTAATTATAGCACTCTGTCCCTGGTTTAGGCTTCTCAGTAAGGTGTGTCACATAGGACTTACATAAGCGTTGGAGGTAATTATGCCAGAACAAACTGTATTTGTGTTTGCTGAGCTCCATCCTCTGAACGAGACTCACATGTAAAGCTGTTGGCCTTATGTAAGCTCATCAAGTGCATCTTTTGGGCAAATATTTTGAAAATGTGGTTTAAATGGGATGTTGTGTTATTATACTTTAAACGTATTTCAGATGCACTAAATTTTTTGTTTATGCCACACTCACAGAAAAGACGGTCTTGGGCTTGACAGCCGACGGTGTGGATGAAGTATCACGCAAAAGAAAAGTCATTATACACATTTAAACATACTGTGTTTTATTTATTTTTTTATGACCAATACGGATAGGCAGAGATTATTTTGTTTATTGTGTATGTCCAATTTTGATAGAAATGTAAATAATCTTTATACTTATACAAGTTAAACACATGATTTAATTAATAGTTGTAGTAATAATAATAATAATTTACAATACATCTGTTTTTCAATTAATTTTATATACATCAACAGAAAAGATCAAATGCATTTTCTATTTAGTTTTGATTTTAATGACAGAAACCAAAAAATTATAAATAAATAAATAGTATATATTAGTGTATTATTATTATTATCATTAATCATTATCATCTTATTGTCAGGTATTGGTAAGGGAGGAACCCAGGTGCAGACAGGGATTCTCAAACAAAGGGTTTATTACAAAAAGGGGAAAACAAAACCCACGAGGGGGAAAACACGGAGCAAGGTAAAGACTAAATAACTAAAACAGGACTGGACTGACAAGATAAACAAGGACTCTAAATACTAACTATAAACACTCACGGTAATACAAGGACTTCAGCGGGTACAGCACAATCTCACACACAATCACAATTGCAGAACACAGTTGAGGTACAATCACAATGACCCGACGCAGGACAGAGCACACTAGGAGATCTAAATAGGGGTAATAATCAAGACACGACAGGTGTTACAGATAGGACAATCAAGACACGACTAGGTTAACAAGGGGGGCGGGGCAAGGGAACGAGACAACACAAGCACATGGCCCAAAGACAAGGCCATGCGCTTGTACACAAAACACGGGTCTGTCATGATCCTGCCTCAAGACTAGGAAAAATCAAGGACACGAGGGCAGAATCATGACAGAACCCCTCCCTTAAGGAGCGGCTTCCAGACGCTCCTCAAGGGAACATCAAACACGAGACATGACTGACATGACGGACTGGGACACCGACACAAACCAACAAGACATGACAAATAATAACAAAGGCAGACATGAATACACGACGGCAGGGTTAGGGTGACAAATAAAAAAAACAAACAGGGAAGGGGAGGGGGCGGGACCACAAAGTTCATGGGGGACAGACCAGGGCGGGTGGGAGGGGTAGGAATCTTAGGAGGACAGGACAAAGGCTGACGACGGGGGGTACGGGCAGGTCTGGGTGGTGAGGGGCGGGGAGGGGTCTCGGGACAACTGACCGGGGACATGACGGGAGCAGACAAGGGACGCGGGGCAACACTTACGGGACGCGGGGCAAGACTTACGGGACGCGGGGAGACGACATCTACTGGACACGAGGGGACAACATCTACTGGACACGGGGGGACAACAGGACACGGGACACCTACGGGACACGGGGCAACATTAACAGGACACGGGAGACATCAACGGGACACGGGGCCACATCAACGGGACACGGGGCCACATCAACGGGACACGGGGCCACATCAACGGGACACGGGGAGACAACGGCTGGACACTTAGGACTTCTGGGGACAGGGTCAGGGGACAAAACAGGACTGACGGGGACTTCTAAAATTTGGACAAGACTGGACAAATAATCAGAAAAAGCTTTAGCAGCTAGGATAATAGGCAGCTCCTTATGGGATGAGACCGACTGTACAAGAGTCTTTGCTGCAGAGTCGGCCGCGGCTCTCTCCTCCGCTCTCACGACTGCAGCTCTCTTCTTTGCCGGCTCGGGCACGCTCACTGTTGCTGGCTCGGGCACGCTCACCGCTGCTGGCTCGGGCACGCCCACCGCTGCTGGCTCGGGCACGCCCACCGCTGCTGGCTCGGGCACGCCCACCGCTGCTGGCTCGGGCACGCCCACCGCTGCTGGCTCGGGCACGCCCACCGCTGCTGGCTCAGGCACGCCAGCTCTCTCCGCTGCTGGCACGGGCACGCCAGCGCTCACCGCTGCTGGCTCAGGCACGCTCACCGCTGCTGGCTCGGGAGGAGACAGGGTCACAGGACCGGCAGGCCCCTTCTTCTTCCTCTTCCTCCTCGGGCGCGGTGCAGAGGCTACAGCTGGGTCAGAGGCGGGTTGGGGGAGTTTGGTCTCGGACAGGGCAGACTCGGACGCCGAAGACTCTGAAGCCGACTCCCATGAAAACCGTCTCCCTCGCTTGTTGGGGAGACTGAAGGTAGTGGGAGGTGCCTCAGGACTCTGGGGGGGACTTGCCTGATCCCCCAGGGTTGCCACGGCCAGGACACGACCCTCTGGGACCGTGGGCAGCTGGGTAGGTGGGGACCTCTGGGGCTCCTCCTCTCGCCCGCTCGCTCCGGAACGACCTCCCCTGGTCCCCCGGAACACCACAAGGCGAGAGCCCTCAAAACAATCTCGCTGGCTGGCTGATGCCATCCAGCATTGCCTCCTGTCTGCTGAGTTCCTTTGTGGTCGGTTCATTCTGTCAGGTATTGGTAAGGGAGGAACTCAGGTGCAGACAGGGATTCTCAAACAAAGGGTTTATTACAAAAAGGGGAAAACAAAACCCACGAGGGGGAAAACACGGAGCAAGGTAAAGACTAAATAACTAAAACAGGACTGGACTGACAAGATAAACAAGGACTCTAAATACTAACTATAAACACTCACGGTAATACAAGGACTTCAGCGGGTACAGCACAATCTCACACACAATCACAATTGCAGAACACAGTTGAGGTACAATCACAATGACAATGAACCGACGCAGGACAGAGCACACTAGGAGATCTAAATAGGGGTACTAATCAAGACACGACAGGTGTTACAGATAGGACAATCAAGACACGACTAGGTTAACAAGGGGGGCGGGGCAAGGGAACGAGACAACACAAGCACATGGCCCAAAGACAAGGCCATGCGCTTGTACACAAAACACGGGTCTGTCATGATCCTGCCTCAAGACTAGGAAAAATCAAGGACACGAGGGCAGAATCATGACACTTATGTTTTCTGTTATGTATTTCTTTTTTACTTATTTATTTGAAACAACAATGGAAAAAAAAATTAATATTAATTTCAGAAAATAAATAAATAGTATATATTAGTGTATTATTATTATTATTATTATTATTATTATTATTATTATTATCATCAAATAAAATAAAATCCAGCTTCTGTTTTATATTGTTGTATAAAGATAAACATTAAAATAACATAGCATTTATATATATATTGTTAATAATAAGAAAAATTTTAGTAGTAGCATATATGTAATAATAGCATTTAGTGTATGCAAAGTTGTCTTGAATCTAAATGGGTATATATGTAATTTATTTTTATCTCTTAACAGCTAATATGCACAGTATTGATTAAAAATTGTGTTCTTTAAAGAGCAATTCATTTAATTATGTATAAACTTTTTTAATGGGGAAAGTTACAAATTCATGCTAAGGAAACCCCATCTATTTCTGGAAACAGTGTGTAATGTATATAGATTACGATCATGACAACGGTTTGCATTTATTATTATTTGCATTTATGCAAATAAAGGTGTCTCACTGGCATGACAGAACGAAGACAATCTAATGTCCACTTTTACAGGCCTGTGAGCTCCGAATCCACCCACAACATCCTCTCAGTAAAAGCCACAATTTATGAGGAAAACAAATGCAGTCGGAGGGCGTAGTCGACTGCGCCTGTGCACGACCAGAGCCCTCTGCCTGGAATGAGCCCTAATTTGATTATGAAGGCGGGCGAAATGAGAGAGAGAGTGTGTTGTGCTGAAAGAATAATCTCCATTTTAACTAAACAAACCCTGTACAAGAGATATCCCTAAATCACTTTAATGCTCTAAAATATCATTTTGCCCTATTTTATGAGTCTGGTCACCTGTGTTATTACAGACACAAGTGTGCTCACTGCTCACACAGACCGCCTTCACAAAACTGCTCGTGTTTTGGGGAGGTCTGGAAATGAGAGGATTGTGCAATTAAGTGAAAACACATGCACTATGGTTTGTTTTTTGGTGTAAACACACCCTGCTCATGTATTTAGCATAAACAGCTACGAGAAGCAAATTATGGATTAGTGTCTAAACGAAAGGCTGCAAGTTTATATTCTGAATGCTACTGTGTGTTTGTGTTGAGAGAAGGAGATCTGACTTTGAACAACTGGTCTTTTAACCGGTTTTAAGACAAATGAGATGAAATAGTGTTCGGTCAATGCAGACTTATGTCATGTATGAACTCCAGATTTGGTGAAACCTTTGGCATGTGATCCTGCGCCAGCAAACCTAGAACACACACCATTCACAAGTCAGATGTTAAACTCGTGGACAAGAGACTCTTTGTCACTCGGTCTCTTATCTAATCATTTTGTTATGTACATATGAACAAACAATACTATCCCTTGCTTGAGAGTAGACAGCATGACAAGAGAGCCTCGAGATGCCCACGGTGTTTCACAATCTCTCCAAATACTTTTAAATCATTGCACAGTTTTATTCCTAAAACTCTCACACTCTTTGTTTGCTTCTGTTATATAGGCTGAATAATATCGTTCCATGATTCGCTGAAATATTCAGCGGTGTGATGTTGCACTGTTCCACCAGTTAAATGAAACTACTTTCATGTCTCTCGTCTCACACTACAAACTCACACTCTCGTTTCAAACCAATGAAACTGACACATTCTGTGTCTTATGTATCAACTGTAGTGAAAATGACTTTTGGATAATAGGAAGTTAAAACAAAACTCTATATGTTTGTGAGTAGCTGTGAAATAAAATGTCAGCCAGTCAATATATACATATAACCGTACAAAAGTTTGACGATGTAATATTTTTATGTTTTTAAAGTCTCTTATGCTCATCAAAGCTGCATTTATCTAAATAGTTATATTGTCAAATATTATTATTTTTATTTATTCATTTTTTTATTTATCATGATATAAATAAACATAAATAAAAATTAAAATGATATCATGCTTTTCCATTATTTTAACTCATTAAAAATGCAGTTGAAATTGGTTACAATTATTTTGAAGTTATATGAGATTCAACATTTTAAAAGTCGGTCTAATATTTATGAAGTTGAAATAACTTTAAGGCAGCAACTGTTTTTTTTTTTTTTTTTTACAGTACTCCGGTATTTAGTGTCACATGATCCTTCAGAAATCATTTTAATATGCTGATTTGGTGCTTGAAACACTTCTTATATGATCAACGTATATTATTAAACAATCGAATCATTACACAATTTTATTCCTAAATCTTCCAGCAGCACCTTTACATTTTTTTTTTTCTCAAAATTCAAAGACAGCACTATTTGTTTACTATTGGTTCACAAAGTTATGCTTACATTGTTTTACATTATCTAAGTATAGCCTATAATTAAACAGTAAATTAAACAGTTACTTTTTTCTGGAATATTCAATGAATAAAAAGCTCAAAAGAGCAGTGTTTATTTGAAATCTAAATCTTTTATAACATAAGTGACTGTTACTTTACTGCATGCTTGTTGAATTTTAAACAGTTTGCTGTCACCTTAATTGATATCCTTATAGTTTTGTGTTGGATAAATACTGCTCTTTTAACTAAACTAAAGTAGTTGGCTACTTTTTCTACTGTAGCATGGATCTAGTGTTAATTATGAAACATTTGTAAAGATTTCAAAGATGAAGCACTCAACATATATCCTTTATGCTGGGGATCAAACCCCTGACCTTAGGGTTGCCAGCACTGTTTGAGCTCAAATGAATCCCTACACCAAATAAACATAAATGATCACATATTTCATATAAATTACTCAGAAGGTCTGGGCTAATTTTGTGTTCTAATCTCCATTGCTTCTAACACACACACACACACACACACACACACACACATTAGGAGGAGGGAAGCACTGCTGATTCGCCACCTGTCGCCCAGGTACCGTCCAAGAGACTGTGTCCTCACCCATGGAGTCAAAACAGCGAGGGAAAACGACCTACAAATCTCTGAAGCACACTGCACTCTTTGCATAATTTAAATACATATTAGAAAACTCGCAATGTAGAGTTATTTTACTGACAATCTAAATGCCACAAATTTGACATAAGCATGCTTTTTAAACTCTGACAGATGAATTGTTTTCCGATATGCATTTGAAAGCTGGTGCTAAATACACTGATTTGCAGTTTTTACATCACAGATGTAGTTACCAGAAGGAATGGATTATAGCTGCATTGGACAGTTTCATGTAAACAAAATGTTAGAAGCCTAAAAACACACATAGTCTTAAAACCCATAATGTGCAAAATGTGAGATGTCAGACAGGCTTGTGTGTGTCACATGAACTACATGCCCGTCGTGGTGGAGGTTGCAGGCTGCCCTTTTGTTAAGTGTTAATCCTCAAGTCGCCCATACGCAGATGTCACCATCACACGGGACTGACAGATTGCTCTGGAGAACCAATGTCTGCAGCAATGGAGGACACGGAGGCAGACTGAGACTGTTGTGCTATGAGAAAATGTGTCAAATGATATGAAGGTATTCAGGTAAATCTAATAAAGGTTTTTCAGTAAGGTCATTTTAGGATATGGCAAAACAATAACAACAGAGCAACTGATATTTACTTTAAATCTGATTTATGTCAATATAAAGATGCACAGTCATATAAAATCTATACAACCATATCAAATCAATATAAATTTGCACAGTCTGCTTCGTAAAAAGTTGTTAGCTATTGCAATGCATATTAAATGCATCACCATTATCATATATTTGCACAATTTAATGCCTTTTGAAAGATGGTTGCATATACACTGGACATGATCATTTATTCAGTGAATCATCTCA